>NC_058131.1:493187071-493195523 GCF_016433145.1 Gracilinanus agilis
ATTGAGGGAGAGAGAGAGAGAGAGAGAGAGAGAGAGAGAGAGAGAGAGAGAGAGAGAGAGAGAGAGAGAGAGAATTAAAAAATATATATCATATATATACAGAAATATATTTCTACTTTGATATTAATATTTGAATAAAGAAAAAAGCAATGCAAAGATAGAAGAAATTCCATGAAATTTAGCAAAATTAATAACTGGAAAAGAGATGTTTTTGGAAAAAGAATCAACATTACTAAGTAATAATACACTTTGAAACTGAAGCACTATGTTCAATGAGTGGTTTTAATAAAATTTTTTAAACTAAAATTATATGCAATTCCATACTTGTGTACCCTGCCCACTCAAGTACCTCTATAAATAAGTAGAGGCAGATATCTTCTCTGATACCTTTTGAGAGGCCAAACTTTTCTTTGTTTGTAATTTTGAAATTTTCATTTTAATTTTTCTATGTTTTAAAAATCATATTAATATTAGGAACTCCCTCTTAAGATCTTTCCAACTCTATTATTGTCAGTTTTTAGTAGCAGATCCAGATCTAGAACACAAGTTCTCTGTCTCCTACTCATTTCCCTTTCACTATTGCATATTTTCTCTATAATATGGGAATTGAATTTGACTAAGATTCTGTTGGGAATAAATTAGTCTCTGCATATGAAAAAAGCACTACTAATATTCCAAGATTAAGAGACATAAGGGAGAATGTAGGACATAGGTGGAATTACTGTCTTAGAAAAGAGGAATACTGAGCAAAAGGCTTCTTTGTGGCCATTGGGATGTATTTGTGAGAGGAATGGTCATTTAAAAGAAGGGGTAAGGGGGAAGACAGTGAATTTGAAATAGAGCAAAGGAAACTGAGTCAAAGCATAAAGTTCATGTCTTTGGCCTTGTTACTATATACCTCTAAGCAGCTGAGTCCAATGGGCTACACACTGGAGAAAATGTTACAACTACTTATAATAATAATGATTGCTGTTAAACAAATCATATTTTCAGAGTTCTTTAGAACCAAATTTCAAAGTAGTAATAATATAATCAACTCAGTCATCTGTGTTAAATAGATAATGTTCCAAAAAACAATGATAATGCTAATGGATTAACCCCTAGCCATTTCTATGTGGGAAAGATCATATAGTTGACTGATTTTTTAATTATATGTATGTGTTTATGTGTCTGTGTTCATTCATATATGTTTATCTAGTTAGTAGAGTCTGACTCACTCTACATAGGCAGATGGCTGAATCTCACCTCATCTTCACCCTTTAATGTTATTCTGAGATCTCTTTATTATTATTTTTATTATTATTCTGTTATTCTGAGGATTTGGTGTATTTCTTCTCTAAGGTCAAATACTCAAATCCCCACCACTTGTTACTCTTAAGTGAACAACTAGTACCTCCTTCCAATGGACCACTTAATATCAGTCAGTTTTCCTTTTAAACTCTTACCTTCCATCTTAGAATCAATACTGATAGAGACTGGCAGTGGGCAGTGAGGGGCAGTCATAGAAATAGGACCTTTACGCTCTGAAATATTGTAGTTCTCACCATCTAACCCTGGTTAAGCATCAGCCTCAAAGTCTGTAGTTTCAGACATGAATTGCAGAATGTGTATTGTTGATCAGTTACCCATTCTGTATCATCGATCACCTCTATGAGATCTCTAATGTCATATATTAGGCATCAACTTTAGGCTATTCTGTTTTATTAATTATTCATATTGTTCTCTATTTACTTTAGCTCTGAACTGTTAGGACCATGCCGTATCTCATGCCCCCCACACATGTTCTCATTCCAGAAGGGTAGTGAGACCTCTCCCATGTTGCCAAATCATGACAGAGTGGATAATAGAGGAAACACAGCTCGTGTGCACTAGAAACACTGGCATTCTAGAAGGATGACACATGATTAGGAAGAGAAAATGAAGATTATAAAAGTGACAAATATTTATAGGAGCAGGAGTTGCCCTCAGCCTATGAAATCTGATTTCAGAAGGTGCTATGTATTAATGCAGTTAATTCTGTTTCTACAAATACTTTGGACAAGTTGCTTTATTCTCTTAGTTCTTAGTTATACACTCAGTTTTTAAAAATACTTGCCAACTTTCATGGTTTGTTTTTTTTGGTTTTTGTTTTTGTTTTCAGGTCTGAAATTCTGCAAAATAGCTTAACATTTAAGTAAAGCAAAGTATTAATTGTAATTATCTACTGAAATATCTTGTCAATGAATTCATGATTTTTTAAATTATAAATAGTTTATAAACAGTTGAAGTAAATAAGTATCTTTTTTTACTTAAATAGTCACTGGGACAGGAAATTGTATAATGATCCTACCATCTGTACCAGACAAGGACTCCTTGTGAGATAAAGAAAATGTTAGAAGCCTGTTAGTTCTTGGATGAAGGTTTGAAAAAACAGAGGGGAAAGCAGCTACTTCTTTGGGGCCAGATTTTTTTAAGTAATGCTTAACTTGAGAAAGCATATGCTTTTGACCCAGAAAGACCATAAAAACATCTCAAAAGTTCCTATTTTGAGTGAATTGAAAGTGAGCAGGCAATTCACCCTAAGAAGTGAATTAACTGCAAATTATAGTCAACTATAATTGTTATTAAGTGTTCTGGATGTTGTAAATTGAAAAGAAAATGTAGAAGAGTGCAAGCTGCCTTAGGGGGACTGGAGTTGGGAGGGTTGTAAATTTTAGTAGTTTAAAAGGCATTGACATGCCTTTAATGTAAGTAATATCTTTCCAGTCTTAAAAAAGCTTTTACCAAGGTATCTGTATAAATAAGTATATGTTCACACAGACTTACATGATCATATATACATATAGGCATACACAGATATATTATATATATATGTGTATACATATACATACATGCATACAAATGTATGATTAGATAAGTTAAAGATATAGAATGAATATTGACTGGGAAGTTTTTATATGAGCAAATTTTCAGCTGTTAAGTCTAATTTCAGAGAATACTGAAACAGGAGTCAATAAACCTAGATGATAATCCTAGCTAAATATATACCTGTTGTTTTGTTGTTGTTGTTTTTACCCTGAACAAGATTTATATCCACTTTATCTATCTATCTATCTATCTATCTATCTATCTATCTATCTATCTATTTATCAATGTGCCTGTCCATCATTATCTAATCTAGCTGTCTGTCTGTATATCTATCTTTCTATTTGTCTATCTTTCTATCAATCTATCATCTATCTATCTGTCTGTCTGTCTACATATAAACACATATACTTAAATCTCTATCGCATACTATTTACTGAATTGTTTAATATTTTAAGTGTTTTAATAAAAGTAGATTATGTCATAAGTATGCATGGTAAGCTGAAACCAACCCTCTTCATAAGAGAAGTTATTTAAATTCTTTGGTGCTGGCAAATTGATCTGCTCTAAAGCCATCCCAGGAGTTTGCTTTGACAGATGTCACTTGATGGACATTTGAACAAAAGTATATGAAGTGCCATATTTTATATCCAATCAGTTGACACATTGCTTTTTCCTATACTCTGTTTTCTTTAAGTGAGGTTAAAAACAAAGCCTTCTATTACTAAGAAAGCTTCTTCCTGCATGAAATGGTGAACAATTAGAACCATTTACTCTTTCAGTAATAGCCATCAATTCAATTATCAAAGTCCACAAAATGAAATCTGAATCCTATTCACACAGAGTACAATCTGACTCCACAAGTTACATTACTGTTATCAATCCTCTAAACAGATTTAGAGAGGTAAAGTAAATTGGTTTTGTGTTTTTTTGTTTTTGTTTGTTTGCTTTAAAATAAAAGCTTCTTTTAAAGGTTTGGGTTCTAAGATGCTAAACCTCATATTCCATGGATTCTTGGCAGCATGTCATTTCCTAATTCAAAAACAGAATGCTTTAAAATAACCAAATTTAAAAAATTCATGAACATCAAAGGAATGTGACAAATATGTATTCTGATTAAGTAAGTACAAATGAAAATGAAACATACTTGTTGGCAATTCTTAAAGTATAATATGTATAAAAATTAAAGAAAATTTTATACACTGAATTTTAACCAACCTCAAACAATAAAACTTGGAAAGTCATTGATGGATTTCAAACTAGATTGTAGAATTATAATGATCCAACTACAGTTATAACAGTCTTGGGAATCACCTTCTTTGAGATTGTTACCCATTCATCACCAAGCAAATATTTTTTTAAAAGCCTTAACTAACAGGATTCATCTAAAAATAAAGTAGGATAATTAGTTGAATCTACATGCAACTAAAGATTAACTAAAAAGATGGTCTCACTCCTTATTGTATTTACTCAAAAAATAGAGGGTTTTGTTTTTGCTTTTGTTTTCATTTATTTTTTTCACGGTAGATAAATTATTGTGAGCAGAATTAAATAATAATTCAATTCCGGTGAACTGTACAACTGTTGAACAGTACAACTGTCACTGTACATGGTTTTCTATATATTTAGATAGATTAAAAAATAGATGAAGTGGAATTAAAAATAATGGGATAGGGTTCCAGGTTAAGATGGCGGCAGAGTAAAAGGCAGCTCTTAACCTCTCCTGAACAAAACACACAAGACTACTCAAGGGGACATAAAAACAAGCCCAGACGAAGAGAGGAACCCCACAACAGTGGGAAGTGTGGAAGGTAAGTGGAATCGGGACATTTCCATGCTATAAATGGGTGAAACAACTCTCACTAAATTGCGGGCTGAGCAACCCTCCCACCCACACCCCCTCCACACACACCACATATAGCGCCGAAACCAGCTAAAAAGAAATAGAGAAAATTTGGGGCACCCATTGAGTCATTGGCAGCTCAAGGGCCTGTTCCTGAGAGCAGCAGGATATAGGTCCCCAAAAAGCTAAAGAACGCACACAAACTCGGAGCAGGGGCCCAGAGCACAGGCTCAGAGCACAGGAATGGGTGGAGGCAGACATAGCTGCGAGCTAAGGCTCTGAAACCAAGAGTGGGGAACCAGTGCAGACGGGTATACGACTGTGGAAGCAGCGCCCTAAGACTTGTAAAGAAACATCCAGCAGAGGATCAAGCAAGGGGGTCCACCAGGGGCTTGACCTTGGAAAAAACCAGACCTCAGACCTCAGGAGCCAAAAGACCCCAGACAGACCCTGAGTGCAAGGATAAAGCTGAGAAGCTGCTGGGCTAATGATGACTACCCAGAATCAGGAAGTTCAAAAGAGAAAGATTAACGACAAGAAAAAGAAGTCTTTAACACTCAACAACTTTTACACAGAGAAAATCCAGACAACCGAGCAAACAGAGGAGGAGAACAAACAAGCATCGAGACCCTCCTCAAATAAGGAAAATGGGTCACAAGCTATGGAAGAGTTCAAAACTTGAGATTTTGAGGAAGATGGGAGAGATCTGGCAAGAATATAACAGTTTAAAAGGTAGAATCTTGCAATTGGAAAGTGAGGCTAAGAAATCAAATGAACTGATAAGCAAATTGAACACCAGAAATGACCAGATCTAAAAGGAAAACCAGAAGATTATAGCTGAAAACCAAAAGATCGTAGCCGAAAACCGAAAGATTATAGCTGAAAACCAGTCCCTAAAGGCTAGAATTGAGCAATTAGAAGCTAATGATCTCTCAAGACAACAAGAAAAAATAAAACAAAGTCAAAAGACTGAAAAAAATAGAAAGAAACATGAAATATCTCAATGAGAAAGTGACAGACCAAGAAAACCGGGCTAGAAGAGACATTTGAGAATCATTGGTCTTCCAGAAAAACCAGAAATTAATAGAAACCTGGACTCCATACTAAAAGAAATTATTCAGCAAAATTGCCCTGAAGTCCTACAACAAGGGGGCAATATAGACATTGAAAGGATCCATAGAACAACTGCAACATTCGATCCAGATAAGAAAACGCCCAGGAATATAATTGCCAAATTCAAGAGCTTCCAAGCAAAAGAAAAAATCTTACAAGAAGCCAGAAAGAGACAATTCAAATATCAAGGAGCACCAATCAGGATCACACAGGATCTGGCAGCCTCCACGCTAAAAGATCACAAGGCTTGGAATACAATATTCAGAAAGGCAAGAGAGCTGGGCCTACAACCACAGATCAACTACCCATCAAAATTGACTATATATTTCCAGGGGAAAGTATGGTCATTCAACAAAATTGAAGAATTCCAAGTATTTCCACAGAAAAGACCAGGGCTAAATGGAAAGTTTGATATCCAACCACAAAAATTGAGAGAAACATGAAAAGGTAAAAAAGAAACAGAGGGGAAAGAAAGAAAACTCATAATTTTTAAATTTGCCTTTTTAAGGGCCTCAGTAAGATCTAATTATCTGTATTCCTATGTAGAGAAATGTTATGTATAATTCTCTGTAGTGAACTCTATTCACTATTATAGTATTCACTATTATCATAATCAGAAGAATAATTCACAGGGAGAGGGTGGAACACTAAATAATCTAAGATGACATGGGGGATGGGAAAGAGGGGGTGAATAGTAGAGGACACCAAGAGAAACTTGAGTGAATAAGAAAAATAGGATATTCTTTTACACACAAAGAGGGCATCGGGAGGAGAGGGGACAAATACTATTATAAGAAGGAGAGGAAGAGAGCATTAAGAGGTAATAATCAAACCTTACTCTCAGTATAAACAACCTAGAGAGGGAAGAGTAGCTATACTATCCATTGGGACATAAAACTCTTCTTTAACCCTTCTGAGAAAGTCAGAAGGGATAAACCAAGAGGAGTAGGGGAGTGGGGAGGTCAAAAAAAGGGAGGGGAGAAGAAGGGGGAGAGAATTAATAAGGCCTTTAAAAACAAAAAGGGGTGGAATAAAGGAGGGGGTAGAAAGGGAAATTAATCAATGGAGGGAATAAGGGATAGCGCCTCAATAGCAAATCACTGGTTTAAAAGGAAATACATTAAGGAGAAGGGGTAGGAATAGGGGAGGATACGAAAATGTCAGCAAATGCACAACTGATGATTATAACTCTGAATGTGTATGGGATGAACTCGCTCATAAAACGGAAGCAAATAGCAGAGTGGATTAGAAACCAAAATCCTACCATATGTTGTCTACAAGAAACACATATGAGACAGGTGGACATACACAAGTTTAAGGTTCAGGGCTTGAGCAAAATCTTTGGGGTTTCAAATGAGAAAAAGAAGGCAGGAGTGGCTATTATGATTTCTGACAAAGCCAAAGAAAATATAGATATGATTAAAAAAGACAGGGAAGGTCATTACATCCTGATTAAAGGCAGTATAAATAATGAGGAAATAACACTGCTCAATATGTATGCACCAAGTGGCATAGCATCCAAATTCATAAAGGAAAAACTGGCAGACCTCAAGAAGGAAATAGATAGTAAAACCATACTAGTGGGAGATCTAAATATTGCTCTTTCAGATCTAGATAAATCAAACCGAAAAATGAATAAGAAAGAGGTAAGAGAGGTGAATGAAGTCCTAGAAAAATTAGATTTAATTGATATGTGGAGAAAAATAAATAGGGACAAAAAGGAATACACCTTCTTTTCAGCTGCACATGGCACATTCACAAAGATTGACCATGTTATAGGGCATAGAATCATTGCAAACAAAAGCAAAAAAGCAGAAATAATAAATGTAACCTTCTCAGATCATAATGCAATAAAAATAATAATTAGTAAGGGCACCTGGACAGGCAAATCAAAAACTAATTGGAAAATAAATAATATGATTCTTCAAAACCAATTTGTCAAAGAAGAAATCATAGAAACAATCAACAATTTCATTGAAGAGAATGACAATGATGAGACATCCTACCAAACTCTGTGGGATGCGGCCTAGGCAGTACTCAGTGAGAAATTTATATCCTTGAGTGCATATATCAACAAATTAGGGAGGGCAGAGATTAATGAATTGGGTATGCAACTAAAAAAATTAGAAAGCGAGCAAATTAAAAATCCCCAGATGAAAACTAAATTAGAAATACTAAAAATCAAGGGAGAAATTAATAAAATTGAAAGTAAAAGAACTATTGAATTAATAAATAAGACTAGAAGCTAGTATTTTGAAAAAACAGATAAAATAGACATAGTACTGGTCAATCTAATAAAAAAGGAAAGAAGAAAACCAAATTGACAGTATCAAGGATGAAAAGGGAGACCTCACCTCTAATGAGGGGGAAATGATGGCAATCATTTAAAACTATTTCGCCCAATTATATGGCAACAAATATAACAATTTAGGAAATATGGATGAATATTTTCAAAAATATAAACTGGGGCAGCTGGGTAGCTCAGTGGAGTGAGTGTCAGGCCTAGAGACAGGAGGTCCTAGGTTCAAACCCATCCTCAGCCACTTCCCAGCTGTGTGACCCTGGGCAAGTCACTTGATCCCCATTGCCCACCTTTACCAATCTTCCCCCTATGAGACAATACACCAAAGTACAAGGTTTAAAAAAAAAAGA
>NC_058131.1:493198512-493341323 GCF_016433145.1 Gracilinanus agilis
GAATATTTATATATATATACAGTACCTAGATTAATAGCAGAAGAAATAGAATACCTAAATAATCCCATATCAGAAAAAGAAATTGAACAAGCCATCAAAGAACTCCCCAAGAAAAAATCACCAGAGCCTGATTGATTCACAAGTGAATTCTATCAGACATTCAAAGAGCAACTAATCCCAGTACTATACAAATTATTGGATATGATAAGCAAAGAAGGAGTCCTACCAAATTCCTTTTATGACACAAATATGGTACTGATTCCAAAGCCAGGGAGATCAAAAACAGAGAAAGAAAACTATAGACCAATCTCCCTAATGAACATAGATGCAAAAATCTTAAATAGAATACTAGCAAAGAGACTCCAGTAAGTAATTAAGAAGATCATCCACCATGATCAGGTGGGATTTATAGCAAGAATGCATGGTTGATTCAACATTAGGAAAACCATCCACATAATTGACCATATCAACAGTCTAACAAACAAAAATCACATGATTATCTCAATAGATGCTAAAAAAGCCTTTGAAAAATACAGTATTCATTCCTATTGAAAACACTGAAAAGTATAGGAATAGAAGGACTTTTCCTAAAAATAATAAACAGTATATACCTAAAACCATCAACAAACATCATATGCAATGGGGATAAATTAGAAGCCTTCCCAATAAGATCAGGAGTAAAACAAGGATGCCCATTATCACCTCTATTATTCAACATAGTACATGCAACTAGCAGTTGCAATTAGAGAAGAAAAAGAAATTTAAGGTATCAAAATAGGTAAGGAGGAGACTAATCTATCACTCTTTGCAGATGATATGATGGTCTACTTAAAAAATCCAAGAATCAACTAAGAAGCTTGTAGAAATAATCAACAACTTTATCAATTGTTTCAGCTGCAACAAAATGTAAAATAAATCATTTTGATTACATCAAACTATAAATCTTTTGTACAAACAAAAACAATGTAGCCAAAGTCAGAAGGGAAACAACAAATTGGGAAAAAATCTTTATAACAAAAAACTCTGACAGGGGTCTAATTACTCAAATATACAAGGTGTTAAAGCAATTGTACAAAAAAAAAATCAAGCCATTCCCCAATTGATAAATGGGCAAGAGACATGAATAGGCAATTTTCAGTTAAAGAAATCGAAAGTATCAATAAGCACTTGAGAAAGTGTTCTAAATCTCTAATAATTAGAGAAATGCAAATCAAAACAACTCTGAGCTATCGCCTCACACCTAGCAGGTTGGCTAAAATGAAAGAAGGGGAGAGTAATGAATACTGGTGGTAAAACTGGGAAATTAATGCATTGTTGGTGGAGTTGTGTACTGATCCAACCATTCTGGCTGGCAATTTGGAACTATGCTCAAAGGGCTATAAAAGAATGCCTGCCCTTTGACCCAGCCATACCATTGTTGGGTTTGTACCCCAAAGAGATCAAAGATAAACAGACTTGTATGAAAATATTTATAACTGAGCTTTTTGTGGTGGCAACAAACTGGAAAATGAGTGTTTGTCCTTCAATTGTGGAATGGCTGAACAAATTGTTTCATATGCTGGTGATGGAATACTATTGTGCTCAAAGGAATAGTAAACTGGAGGAATTCCATGTGAACTGGAAAGACTTCCAGGAATTGATGCAGCGTGAAAGGAGCAGAGCCAGAAGAACATTATACTCGGAGACTGATACACTGTGGTAAAATAGAAAGTATTGGACTTCTGTACTACCAGCAGTGCAATGACCCAGGACAATTCTGAGGGATTTATGCAAAAGAACGCTACCCACATTCATAGGAAGAACTATAGAAGAGGAAACACAAGACTAGTGCTTGAACACATGGGTTGAGGCGGACATGAATGGGGGATGTTGAATCGAAACTACCACACCAATGCAACTATCAACAATTTGGAAATAGATCTTTATCAATGACACATGTTATAACCAGTGGAAATACACATCAGCCATTGGAGGGAGGGGGAACTGGGGGGGGGGTGAAGGGGAAAGTAAGAGCATGAATTATGTAACCATGTTATCTTTTACAAAAAAATAAATATTAATAAATGTTAAAAAATGGAACTTTGAGAAGATAAAATTCTAAGAGATATGTAAGATGGTTATTTAGGTAGCTTAAATTATGAGCAATCTGGTGGTAGGAGAGAGGTGTCACAAAGTCACATGGCATGTTGGGAGGCGGGACTTCTGGGTTCTCTGTGAGGGTGGGCAGCCCTAATGATAATGTGGTACAGCCAACCAATGTTGTCACTGAGGAAGGAGGTAAAGGTGTTTAAAATGTGAGTGCAGAAAGGAGAGGACCTTTTTTTTTTTTTTTTCTTGTTTACTTCCATGCATGGCTTCTTTACCTGCCAGTGGTCTGGCATTTTTCTTTCCAGCAGTTTCATTATCTTATCTTCCTATAAAGTCTGGTTGTTGCAGCCATCCAGCAAATGACAGATCAGTTCTAGTTAGGCTTTCTCTGTCTCTGTCTCTGTCTCTGTCTCTGTCTCTTTCTCTCTCTCTCTCTCTCTCTCTCTCTCTCTCTCTCTCTCTCTCTCTGCCGCCCTCTCTCTCCCTGTCTCCCTGTCTCTCTCTCTGTCTCCCTCCCTCCCTCTCTCTCTGTCTCCCTCCCTCTCTCTCTCTGTCTCTCTCTTTCTCTCTCACTCTCTGTCTCTCTCTCTTTCTCTCTCTCTGTCTCTCTCTCTCTCTGTCTCTTTTCTCTGTCTCTTTTCTCTGTGTGTCTCTCTCTGTCTCCCCCACTTCTCTCTCTTTAGTAATAATGCTTGCAAATCTGATCATGATTCTCCAGATGAATTTTGTTTATAATGGAGAAAAGGAAAATAAAATTTGCCATGTATTCTACAGTTGGAAACATCAGTATACTGTCTTTGTTTTTTTTCCCTTCAAATCATTTGTGCTTTTTCCATTATTTTTTAACAGTGAAATTAGCAGTAAATGACAATATAAATATTTCAATAGGCAAACAAGAAAAGAGACTTTTGTAAGAAATAAGTTTTATGTACAAGTTTATTTCCTTCGAAAAATATATGTTAAATATTCTAAGTCTATAAGGGAACCCCTTCCTCCCTGAGTTGTGAACTTTCTTCTCATCTGACCTATCACATGAGCTTGGTTGGAACTCTCCAAATAGAGGTCACAGGTTAAACGCCCTAAGAACATGACTCAGAGGGTTCTGGGTCCAGGACAAAGAGACTTTGATTTGTTTCTGAGATGTGATAGACCAGCTTAGAGAGACAGGAAGTAACATGGAGTAAAGGACTATAAAAAAATGAGACCATAGAACAGATCGAGATCTTGGCATGAGTTTTCTGTGATTGATTCTTCTCCATGTGGTGTTGGTAGGTCGGACATAAGACACCCTCATGGGCTGGTAAGACTCTTAGTCCAAAGAGACTATGACTTCCAAGTGGAGATCAGAACCTTGTTGGGGAGTGAGCTGAAATTCTATGGACCATACTTTACAGTGGTAGGCTAGGAAATAAAATTTCTATTTCCTTCCTTATTTCTTTCTTACACTACATTTAAATTAAATTAAATTGTTAAAATCTACTATCATCCTCATAACTTAACAGTTAATTTTATAAACAGCAACCACAACAACATTTTTTACTAATACTATTTAACAAAACCAATTTCTAAATTTTACATGTAGCATTTTAATTATTACATGTTACATTTATTTTCATTATTATATTAGGTAATACATTATACATTGTATCTTCACATTTTTTTGTTTTCTTTTGTGTATTTAGAGATATTTTATTTACTTTTTAAAAATATCTGTCACAATCTACTAACCTACTAACACTATTAGCCACTACTGCTCTTCTCATTATATCAGATACATAGAATTCAACATAAGAGATAAATTCAATAATTATATCTGATAATACCTGGTGTGCATTTCATTCACAAAAATGTATTTCCTTTGCTTTCTCTAATGTATTATCCTTGCTTCTTGCTTCTACTTCCCCTTCCTCTTTAGCTTACCTTCCTTCTACTTCTAACGTAATCATTTTTATTATTTTTTTAATGTATAGTCATATAAAGCTTATCTCCCTAAAATGTTTTTGCAAATAATATTGTTAATTCATTAACATTTCCTTTAGCATAATTTCATTTCTTGTTCCCTTATCTTTATCATTTTGGTTCTACAGTACTCTGCTTTGTTTCTGGGGAACTGGCTCCTCTTTGTAATAGTGTCTTAACTAATTTATTTGTGTTTCTAACTTTTAAAGGTTTGGTGGAGCAGAGACGAGATTAATGAATTGGGTCAAAGATTAGGATAGATGACCTTTTAAAGTTTCTACTTACCATGTAGTATATGAATCACAATTAAGCAGCACTTGTACAGTATTTACTTATTTGTGTACATGTTATTAGCTCTTACAGAATATAAATTACTTGATGTCAAAGACATTTTAGTTTTCTTTTTGCATCCCCAGCACCTAGCATGAAACTTGCCAAATGTAATCACTTTGCATTACTTTTGGTTTCTTATGGCACAATAGTAATATGCTTGTTGAATTCAGTCATGGGATCTTAGATTTGAAGTTACAAAAGTCCTAAAAAGTCATCTAATCCAACCCTTTTATTTTCAGATGAATAAAACTGAGGACAAGAAAAATTAAATGACTTGTCTAAGGCCACACTGGTAATACCTGGAAGATTCATGATTTAATTTAGATTTATAGACTCTATATTACTCTTCCCACCAAATCCCAGTATTAAGTTGCTTTATCAAACTTTCCCTAATCTTGTCAGTACAAAATTTTGATGTGATTTGTTGCTTCTTTGAACCCTTATAACAGTGATGATATCTTTCATTTGGTCCTTAGTGTAAATATAATTTCATGTTTTTTGAACTCTGAATATAAGCTCTATGAGGAAAAGAAATTCGCCATATTTTAATAACATTTTTTCCTTAATTACATAAAAAACTTTTAACCTCTTTTATTAATCTTTAAATCAAATTCTCACTTCCCTCCTGCCCCTATCCCCTCTCTAAGATACCTCTGATGTAGGTTTTACTTGAGTAATAGCATAAAACATTTTTCCACATTAGTCATTTTGTGAAAGGAAATCATAACAAACATAAGACAAATTAAGAAATAAAGTGAAATATAGCATGTATCCTTCTGTCTTCAGATTCTATCAGTTCTTTGTCTGGAGGTAGGTAACATTATTCATCATGAGTTCTTAAGGATTATCTTAGATCACCAGATTGTTAAGAATAGATAAGTCATTCATAGAATTTTGTCATATAATATTGTGCTTATTATATACAATGTTCTCCTCATTCTGAGCATTTCACTTTGGCTTAATTTATATGTCTTTCTAAAATCATCTTTCTCTTTGTTTGTTATAGCACAATGCTATTCATTACAATCATATACCATAATTGCTCAGCCATTCCACAGGTGATGGACATCCTCTCAATTTCAAATTCTTTGTCACCACAAATAGAACTTCTACAACCAGTTTTGTATGAACAGGTCTTTTTTTTTTCCTTTTTAAAAAATCCCTTCATGATACAGACCTAGTAGTAATGTTGTTGGATCAAAGGGTATGCACAATTATAATTTGGATACAGCTCTGGGTCATTCTCCAGAATAGTTGGATCAGTTTACAACTCTACCAGCAGTGCATTAGTGTTTCAATTTTCCTACATCTCTTCCAAGATATATTATTTTCCTTTTCTGTCATATTATCTAATCTAATAAGTATAAGGTGGCATATTAGCATTGTTTTAATTTGCGTTTCTCTAATCAAGAGTGATTTAGAGCATTTTTTCCTGTAATTACATAGCCTTAATTTCTTCATGTAAAAACTGCCTATTCATTTCCTTTGACCATTCATCAACTGGGGAATGATTTACATTCTTATAAATTTGACTCGGTTCTCCATAAATTTTAGAAATAAGGTCTTTGTCAAAGATAATTGTTATAAAGATTTTCCCCATCTTTTCCTTTTCTTCTTATCTTGGTTGCATTAGTTTTGTGTTTGTGGCGATTTTTTTGTTCAATATATTTAAATGTAAATATAAATATAATAATTTTAAAATAATATCATTTATAATAATAAATGAATAATAAATGAATAAAATAATAATTTAAATTTAAATCCTATAGTGCTTTTTCTCTTTTCTGGTCACCCATTCTTCTTTATCCATAGATTTGAGAGGTAGACTGTTCTATGCTCCCCTAATTTTCTAACGGTAGCACCTTTTATGTATAAATCATGTATCCATTTTGACCATATCTTGATATATAGTGTGAAATGTTGGTCTATGCCCATTCTCCACTGTACCTTTTTCTAAAAGTTTTCCCAGCAGTTTTGATCAAATAGTGGTCTCTTGTTCCAAAAGCTTGGATCTTTTGGATAAGCAAACACTAAATAACTTCTGTCATTTGCTATTCTGTATTGCAAAGCTAATTTATTCCCAGATATACATATCTATTTCTCATCCAGTACCAGATTGTTTTGATGTTTACAGCTTTGTCATGAAGCTAAAGATCTGTCATTTCTAGGTCACCTTCTTTCACATTTTTTTAGCATTTCCCTTGCTAATTTTAAGCTTTTGTTCTTCTGGATGAATTTTGTTATTCTTTTTTCTAGTTCTATAAAATAATTTTGGGGCAATTTGATTGGTATGATATGCCACATTTTAGACCTTCTAGGTGACCCTAGTTCTACCTAGTGCAGTGCCTCAATTAACAAGGATTTGATAATGGGTTGTGTTCAGATTGAAAAGGAATCATGATTAAGGAAGAGTTAAGAAAATAGATAAGATCAAATATTTCAGTGGAAGCAAAGTCAGTCTTAACTTAATGTGGTAACACGTTAGAAATTTAGGAGCTGAGTCTAGGATGTTAATTCAGTGAAAGAGAATCAGAAAGAACCATCTGCTAAGTAATGAGAGGAGATAGTGAATAAAATTATCAAGCATGACAGAGGTAAAAAAGAAAAGAGAGCTTCAGAAAGAAAAAGTCAGAAAGTTGTTAAAAAAACATTGTAGAGGAGTATTCATACATATATATGCATATATATATATATATCTTTATTAAGTCTCTAGTCAGAATAAAAGTTCCTTCAAATATTAATTATTTTATTCTTTGAGTATTATATATGTTACATATATATTATACCTAGTGTCTAACACAGTCCCTGACACTTAAAAATATTTGTTTATTGAATAATTGATTAACAAGATTAAAATGTGACAGGGAGTGTTTCACTTACACAGTTTTTGAGAATTTGGAATTACCTCCAAGTGGGGATGAAGATATAGGATAAGTTGCTAGTGATAATTGCTTTTTATAATTATTGCAATTTTTAATTCATAAATATTTCTTTTCTCTCACTTACACCACTCCTATCACTAACAAAAGAAGAAAAAAGTAAGAAATATGTTCACACAAATACACAACAAATTCCATATTGATAATGATAAAAATGTATGTCACAATCTTGATCTTTAGCTTTTCTTCTCTGTATAAGATGAACATTGTTGTTGTTTTTATTTTTTTATTATTATAATAACAAAATAAGAATAAGAAATTTTTTCAGAATTGTTTGTTTATTCATTGTTATTGCAATAGTGAAAATTATTTCACTGGTTCATTCATTTTTTTCTGGATCAATTCACTCAGGTTTCAAGTTTTGTTTTGTTTTGTTTTTTTCTGAAATAGTCCATCTCCTTGATTTCTTATGACACAGTAATAGTCTATTAAATGTCCATTTTTTCAGCCATTCCCCTGCTGATGATCATTCCTTCAATTTCCAATTCTTTGCTACAAGTATTTTTGCATATATTGAGCATTTCTTCATTTCTTCCTCCTTTCATCCTTTTTGTAGATGAACACAAAATGAAAGAAAGATGTTTATGATCCCATCTTCTTCAGTGGGATTCTGCAGTGATTCCCTGATCCATGACATTTTGGAGGGGAACTTCAGCTTTTTTACATAGAAATTTGATTTCTTTTAAAATGTAAACTTCTTTGGGAAGGATGTGATGTTAGGCTATTAGCAGTAACTTACATTTTGGTATGAATGTAGAGTCTGAAGGAAGTCTTCTGAGAGAACTTTAAAAGGGAGAAAGGAAATTACATAAATACTAGAATAATGAGAAAGAATATAGTTACTGAATGTAAATAATAATATTTTCTATGTCTGCTTGTGCATATATTCCTTACACAAATGTTTTTGGTAGAGATTTTACTTTTAAAATTGCAGCTGTCAAACAAAGCATGAAGGCTAAGTTATTAAGATGGAAAAACATGGATGTTTGTAGGTGATAAAGATAGTGGTCCTAAGCCATCTCTTCTTTCCATGAACTTCCTTAATTAAAAGTTGGAATGGAGAGTAGGGCAGTACTCTTATGTAAATGCTTCCAGAAGTTCAATGGGATAAGGCAACTTTGGATATTTCAAAACAGGCATCAATCCCAGCAATCAGCTTAATGAGTAGATGTATACAGGAAAGCCTGTCAGTTTTAAATATTTGATTGACAGTTTGTTAAATGTAATTTATTTCACTGTTTTCTCCTTACTGCTCCCTTGGTGTTGTCTTTTGTTTCCTCTACCAAAAAAGAAAATGAGAATTCCCCATAAACCTATATAAAGTCAGTTTGAGGATCCCAAAAAAATGAGGAGGAAAAAGTAAAAATAAATAAATCAAACTAATTCCTAAAATAATTGTCCTGCCAAAGAGCTGTTGACATAATTGGCCATTAAAAAAATATTTTCTGGACATAATACTGGGAGATTAAAATATAAGAAAAACTGTCATTGCATTATTTCTTTAAAATGTTCAGTTAAGACACCAAGAAAATAACAAAATCTTCCAAGTTAGAAAGAACCATTATTGTAAAATAATTCCCATAAATAAATAAATAAATAGATAGATAGATAAATAAATAAATAAGTAAATACATAAGTAAATGAGTAGAAAGGCAGTGCAGTATGTAAGCTAATTCAAATCATTTACATTTATTATTTATAATGTAAGATAAAAAGGGCTAATAAAATCAGCAAAAGTGGTTATAGTTACCGCACAGTATTAGGAGAAATTAAGTAGATGATACCAGCTCGATCTAAAGCACATTTTCAAAGGTTCATCAGAGTGGTAAATTAGCAGGGTTACCATGATAATTGAGTTTGTAGTAGGCCTCAATATTGAAAGCTTTGGTTTTAAAAATTCTTGGTTTGATGTTATAGTATAATTATTTCTGAGTATGATCTGTTTTCCCTATTCACCAAATGACCTTCTCCTCATATAAAGATTTTTTAAAGGTCCAGTAAATCAACAACCAAATGAATATTTCTAATATGAAATGAAACTTTCCACAGCCATAGTCTTCCATGTTTGAATAAAAGAAGGTACTTACATTTTTTTTCATATCTTCTCTAAGGTGCTTTGACCATTATAATGACTTAATATTCCATTTCATTTTAACATTTTTTTCACTTTGATTGATTACTCAACATGTATATTTTCCCTTATAATTTTATTAACTACACTCTGGGTCAAACATGTCTCTCTATGTTCCTTAGAACATCTTATCATTTTCATTTCT
This sequence comes from Gracilinanus agilis, assembly GCF_016433145.1. Classification (NCBI taxonomy): domain Eukaryota; kingdom Metazoa; phylum Chordata; class Mammalia; order Didelphimorphia; family Didelphidae; genus Gracilinanus; species Gracilinanus agilis. The sequence goes on from NC_058131.1 coordinate 493,208,108, forward strand.
TAAAAATACAGTAATAATCCTTTACTTTCACATACAGCAATTTCTTTAACAATTCCTGGGTTAGTTTCCATTCTTTGTTGTCATAAAAGCCCTATTATACATATTTACACATAAGCATTATAACTTTCTTTCTTGCTTTGGTTTATTTGGTGTATATACCTAACAATAGAATCTCTAGATTAAAGAGTATGAACATTTTAGTCACTTTAAAATATAATTCCCATTTTCCCCCAAAGTAGATGGACCAATTGGTTTGCTGGTCTTCCAGGAGCACCTCCAATATTCACTATTTTCATCTTTCTATCATTAAAATTTGCAGAAGATGAAGTAAAAGAAGAAAATTTTAATACACACATTCCTTATTTGTGATTTGGAGCAATCATTTATATGATTGTCTTTCCCAGCTGATCAACATTACACCATTGCAATTACTGTGCACAATGATTTCCTGGTTCTTCTTGCTTTACCTTATATGAATTCATATAGACATCACCATTATTTTTCCTCCTGAAACCACCACCTCACTTTTAGCCATTTTGAAATGCTAAGCATCTCTTCACTTTCCTACTTTTTGCTACCAGAAAAAGAGCTTCTATAAACATTTTAATACATATGTCCATTTCCTTTTTCTTTGATCTCTTTGGGGTACAGACGTAGTAGTGTGGGATTTCTGGTTCAAAAGATATGTATGGTTTTTAAGGTCCTTTGGTCATAGTTCCAAGTTCTCCAGAACTTTTGGATCAGTTCAAAACTGCACCAACTATTCATTAGTGTACCTATTTTACAATATTCTCTCTAGCCTTTGTTGTTTCTCATAGGTTTGAGGTAGTACCTCACAGTTCTTTTAAACTGCATTTCTCTAATCAATAGTCATTTAGAGCATTTTTCTTATGACTTTAGAGAGGTTTGATTTTTTTCTGGGAATGGTTCTTTTTTAAAATAAATCTGACATATATTTTTTTGAAATGAAACCTTTATCAGAAAAAATTGTTATAAATGTTTATATCATTTCATTGTCTTTGTACTTTTGTAAATATATTTTCCCTGATTATCACTTTTAATGAAGTCTATATTTTTGCTTTACCTAAGTTCATGATTTCTACTGCTGCCTTTTTTTTTTAAGTAAATCACAACAAATTCTGCTCCAGCCCTTATTTTAACAGTATTTCTTCCTGTTTTGGGTATGCCTCATATAAATAACATTCTGTTGAATTCTGGTTTCTAATTCATTGTTATCTATTTCTGTCTTTATGGTGAACTCATTCCATTCATGTTCATAGTAATGATTACTATATATTTCCCCCCATCTTATTTCTCTTCTATTTATCTTCCTCTTTCTTTTTTATCATGTCTTACCTCAAAAGTCTATTTTGCTTTGGATCACTAACTTCTTTAATCTGCCTTCAATTTTAAAACCACCTGCCCAATGTTCCTCGTTCCCTTGTCTTCATTTCCCTTTTGTATAAAATAGATTTCTATACTCAACTGAGAATGTGTGCATATACACAAGTATATGTACATATGTGTATATGTGTATACATATATTGTGTATTATTTATGGATATCTACATATGTGTGTATAAATACAATTTCCCTCTTTGAACCAATTCTGATAAGAATAAGGTTCAAAAATTGACCAGAACTCCCCCATATTCCTCATCCATTGTAAAAGCTCTTCCTTATGTATCTCTTTTACATGAAAAAAATTTCCTTATTCTGCAACTTCCTTTTCATTTCTCCCAGTCCATCCCTCTTTCTCAACCTATTCATTATTTTTGGAGATCATTTCAACATTGACTCACATGTATGCTCTCTATCTATATAGACTCCTTCTAACTGCCCTAATAATGGTAAAATACTTAAGACTCACATGTATCATCTTCCCAAAGAGGAATGTAAAGAGTTTAACTTTTTTGAATCTCTTATGATTCATTTTTAATGGTTTCCTTTTTGTGTTTTCCTTCAATTTTGTGTTTTAATGTAAGATTTCCTATTCAACTATGGTCTTCTTTTCAGAAACATCTGAGATCCTCTATTTCATTAAATATTTAATTTTCTCCTCAAAAATTATACTTAATTTTTCTGGGTAGGTAATTCTTTGTTGTAATTCTGATTCCTTAGTTTTCTAGGATATCATATTCCAAGTCCTAAGTGTTTTTAATGTAATCATTTAAATCTTATTTGTTCATAACTCTGTCTCCATAATGTTTAAATTGTTCCTTTCTGATTATTTGTCAAATACTTGATGACAGATATCATGCTCTCTTTAGCTATTCTATTGTCTCGGTTAAATATTATGTTTGCTTCTCCAGATAGATTTCACGTGGTTTGATCTGGAAAAATAGCTCTCAAAATTTGGTTGAAACTTTTTCAGTAAGTCAATGAAGTGAAAACTATCTTGATAGTGATAATAATTATGATAATGAGAGTAATAATAATGTGCATATCAAATATTATTTTCTAAGAAATATCTGTATGAGGTTGGATTTTCTTCATATACATTAATCAGTGCAGCCACTCAATACAGACTAAATGCAGAAAAATATATGAGAATCCAGCTGTTTTCTATTGTCAAACAACAACAACAATATACATATAATCAGTGCAGATTGTATTACTATTTATTTTCATTTTGAAAAATATTTTTATTTTTGTTGAAAATATGTAAAAATATTTAAATATTTTAAAGGCAATTAATTAAATTTAATTAAAATATATCACTTTAAATTTCTAATATGTTAAAAATGATAGATATGACCCATGTAAGTAAACAAAGGAATCTTGAGAGCAGAGAATTTGAGAACCATTGATCTGGAGGACCATCATTATCCTGATCATCTCACATATATTCTAACTCCATGTTGGCAAACCTTTGGCATGAATGCTGGAGAGGGCTGCTCTCCTCTTCCTCTCCAAACATAGCTGAGGACATTTCTCACATGACCTGTCCCTCTGCAGCAATTCAATGGGAGTGCTTCCTCCCTCCCCTGTCTGGGGTAAGGTGGAGTGGCTCACATGCTGCAGGAGGGTTGCAGTTTGGGCACTCAATCTCTAAAAAGTTTGCCATCACTGCTCTAACTTGTCTTTTCTAAAATGTATTCCCCAGTCCTAAATAGAAGACTCCAGCTATCTCTGACCATGAGAGATCATAGTGAAATTAAGTTTTTCATACTGCTTGAGTTTAGGAAGTGTCATTCTTTTTTATTTTATTACTAATTTTTTTTTAATATCCTTACCACTTTTCACAGTAACTGGCACACATCAAGTGCTTATTCAGTGTTCATTGACTTTATTTGACATGGAACTCTAAATACTACAATAGACAAAGTACTGGACATGGAGTCAGGAAGACCTGGTCTATAAAAACTTCCTAGCAATGTGACTCTGGGCAAGTAATTTAACTCTATTTGGTTAAGCTTTCTCATTTGTAAAATGGTAACAATAATCTAAACCCTGGGAGACTATGTCTCCAAGGGCTCCCTGCTACAACTTCTCCTGACACCTCCCACTTCCTTTGTGGGAGGTGTTGGAAAAAGTATAAGAGAGTTTTGGTGCCTTTTTGTGCTCTCTCAAGGCTAGAGGCTGGCTGATGCTCTCTACCCTGCATCCTGCAGAGCTCTGGGCTAGTATTTCTCTCTCGGGGCCTTTTTCCCTTCTAGCTACCTTCCAGTTTTCCCTAGACCTTCCCTTTTCTAATTTAAATAAAACCTAGCTATTCTAAACCCTAGGTTGCTATCTTATCTTTTATTTGAGCCCCAAAGGGCTCTGGTCAATTTCCCCCTGCCAGGGCTGAGCATGCTACTTTCCTTTCCCTTCCTCTACCTTTCTCTCTCCTTTCTCCAATGCATCCTTCCTTCTACCTTGTAGACCCTTTGAAAATTGTTTGACTCAAATCTAACTGAATCATATCTACAAAAATTATCCTTATTTATCAATATAATTACCTTGTCATTGCCTATAATGAACCCATGTATACTCTTTGTAATTCTTGTTTCCATATCTATATTCTTAATAGCCATCTCTTTAATAACATATTTAATAAAATACCACATACACACACAGACACACACACACACACACACACACGCACACACACACACACACACACACACCAGGCATTTACTGGAGTTAAGTTCACAGATCTATGGTTTGGAGACTATACTCAATAACTAAAACATTAAAATTTGCCTCTCCTCAATATTGTAAAATCTTTTTTTCTTACTTTCTTTCAAACCATAGACAGTGACTCAGCAATTCCAAAAACCTGTTCTTCAAAAGTACTGCAACCTATTTGGTCTAATCCCTATGTCTTAAACTTATCAAGGTCGTCAACCTGCTACTTTAGTGTTTACCTAACCATCTTGGATTCAGTCCTCAATTAATATTTTTATTTCACCTTTTCTATTTGAATGATTCTTCTGCATTGGTGGCTTTTGCTAAAAAAGAGATTCTGCTCCGTGGATATGTCTGTGTTGGACTGTTGGACTTCTGCATTGGAGGAATTCTCTATTGGTGGCTCAAGGAGTTCAACTTTGGTGACTTGCTTGGGTTGAGTAGATCCTGGCCAGAGACATTGGCTTTTCAGCTCTTCTCCTATTTTTAGTGGGATGCTTTCTTCTGTGAGACATGTGGATTTGGACTTACTTAATTGAGCTAGCCAATATCTTCTACCTCTTTCCTACGTTTCCCCTTTTCCTATCTCTACCTTGCTGAAATAAAGTTACTAAAGCTACTAACATCCTTTTCACTTGAGTTAATTTTCATAAATGGTGACCAAAACACTTATTTAAATTCTTATATTTGTCAAAACCATTTTAATTATTACAACACATATATGTATTTGGGTGTGTGCATGTGTACAAATATAGACAGAGACATCCCCCAAAGTAGGATAAAGTAATTCTATAATAATTAAGCTGAGATGCAAAGAAAAATATGAATTTTCTATAAAGACAAGAGAATAGAAAGAAGAAAATGAAGTAAGAGATGTAAAAATAAACTAAATAAAAGTTCTGAAGGAAAAAAATTGGAAGGAGAAAACGTAATTTGAAGAAATGGCAAAACTTATTCATGAAATGGATTCTATACAAACTAGACTAAAACAAATAAAAATGAATAACAACATGAATTGGGAGTTAAAAAAGTATTGAAAACAGAAAAAAATTAAAATGTGTCTGTTAGTGTGTGTGTATTTATTTATTTAAACTACCCTGGAAAGTAGGTTAAGCAAATATGATTTAAGAAGTATTGGACTGCCTGAAAATCAAATAGAAAAATAAAAACCTTTATATTTTTCCAGAAAATTTACCTGAAAGCCATCCTTATAAAAATGAGAGTGTAAAGTAAAGAGAGGAGGAAATCTACCAATAACTTTCTGAAAGGAACTTCAGGGAAAAAATTGCTGTAATTCCAGACCCAAGGTCTAGAATACTTAATTAAAAGAAAATCTATTACATACATATATGTATGTATATATATATATATATATATATATTTAAACCCTTGTACTTCGGTGTATTGTCTCATAGGTGGAAGATTGGTAAGGGTGGGCAATGGGGGTCAAGTGACTTGCCCAGGGTCACACAGCTGGGAAGTGGCTGAGGCCGGGTTTGAACCTAGGACCTCCTGTCTCTAGGCCTGACTCTCACTCCACTGAGCTACCCAGCTGCCCCCATATATATATATTTTTTTAAAAAAACTGAAATAAGAAGACACTATGCTATGGTCAAACAAGAAGATCTGATAGGGTCCTCAAAACCCAAAGGAAAATTTTAGAATACAATGTTACAAGAAGAAATAAGTCAGGTTTTCACACTGGAATAATTTACTCTACAAAACTAAGTATAATCTTAGAGATGGAAAATGAAATCTTAAGGTAATAAATGATAATAATAATAATATGCACTAGAGTGGTCTGGGCTGGGGGAGGGAAGCAGAAGTGCATTTTTCCACTGCTAATTCTGCCTCCAGTGAAGGGGTGATAATAGTCATGGTTTCCACCCTCTTTGCATGGTTAAAGGTTTGAGTGTTCATCTGACAGAGCCAGAGCCAGGAGCTACCTGCCTATACTGTGCAGTAGAGCCAGAGAAGAATAAGCACTTGTGGAGCACCTCATCCATCTCACTAGCATCTCAGCACCCCATAAATACCAGTTAGCCACTGCCAAGTTTTTGAAAAAAATCCTGATAGCTGTTGAGGAAGACAGCTCTAACACAGGTCAATGAGGTGACTCTGGACCCTGAGGATCCTGTGAACGCATTTCAGTATCTAGTGGGGAAGAATCACAAGTCAGTGGGTCTTCTTTATTTAAGCCTCAGCATCACCCCTGCTGCTCCCAATTGTAACAGAAATTCAGGCTTGAGGGTCTGTGAGGTATAAGCTGGGATAGCAGAGGGTTGTCCTAATTACCCTATTAATTCCATCAAGTCCCAGTTAAGCTTCTTTTAGGATTGTAAGAGATAACAGAGGCTATAGCAGAGAAGATGGATGCCTACTTGGCTTCTGGTCTAGGAATAATTAACTACCACACAGATTCAGACTCTAGCATAAACAAAATGTCAGTAATACGTGAGGGAAGGATACCACAACAGATCTGGCACCAACTTAAATGCAAGTTTTATTTTGGCCTTATATCCAAATGAAGGTATTAAAATTTGTACAATATAAATTTAAAATAATAATAAGTATTATACTACTATTAGTAGCAGCTATATAATGATTTAATGTTTGCAAAGTAATTAATAAATATTCATTTTACTTTCAAATAACTCTGTGAGGTTGATACTATTAATCATTGCCATTTTACATATGAAGAAACTGAGACAAATATGATTTTCTCATTTTCACAGAGCTAGTGTCTGCAAATGGATATAAGATCAAGTTTTCCTGACTCCTGTTCCAGCACCCTTCTCAGTATGTGACCTAGTTTTTCTGAGGAAAAGACCAAGACTAAGAACTTTGAAATAAAAAGATGAGTGTTAAGGAAAACATTGTAAAGCAAATTTATTTAAGGAATTTAAGTTGATACATGATATTACAATAGAAACATTATAATGAGGTAAAGGAAGGATGTGTATTTCCAGAAACTTAATGACTTTGAAAAGTATTTAGGGAATTAAATTAGAAAAACAAAACAAAACAAAAAACAACAACAAAGTTTCACTTGTTCTATTAGTCCTATCAACCCACATATCTACTGAATTTGTGACTAAACTTTGATGAGTCAAATGCATAAGTATGTAAATCATTTTTGGAAGACAATAGAAAGCTTTAATTACTTTGTCTTTGAAATGGTTGCTCACCTCCTTTGATCATTTATCAATTGGGAAATGATTTATATATTTATACATCTGACTCATTTCTCTGTATTTGAGAAATGAGACCTTTAATTAAGAGATGTGTAATGTTTTCCCCATCATTATGAATACCCTGTATTACTCTCTATCCTCTTTCCCTTATTCAGCTTCTGACCACCACATCCCCTAATTTTCTCTTTTTTCTATCATCCCAAACCCCCTTCTCTTATATCCTTCTCTTCCTACTTTTCTATAGATTAAGATAGATTTCTATACCTAATTGATTGTGTATGTTCTTCCCTCTATGAGCCAACTCTAATAAGAATAACGTTTGAATGCTCCCCTTTCCATTTCATTTTCCCTTTTACTTTAAAAGTTCTTTAATATCTCTATATTCTGTGATAATGTTATGGGTTTCCATTCCTCATTCTCCCAATTCCTTTTTTTTCACTCTTTAATTTTTTTTAATTTTTAAATAAACTTATTTAATTTATTTGTTTGTTTATTTTTTACATGATTCATGGTTTTACTTTCTCCTTCACCTCCCTTCGCCCCCTCCCATAGCCAATGTGCATTTCCACTGCTTTTAATATGTGTCATCAATCAAGACTATTTACATATTATTGATAGTTGCCTATGGTGTGGTTGTTTTGAGTCTACGTTCCCAATCATGTCCGCCTCAAACCATGTGTTCAAGCAGGTGTTTTTCTTCTGTGTTTCCACTCCTGCAGTTCTTCCTCTGAATTTGGAGAGTGTTCCTTTCCATAAATCCCTCAGAATTGTTCAGAGTCATTGCATTGCTGCTACTACAGAAGTCCATTACATTCTATTTTACCACAGTGTATCAGTCTCGGTGTACAATGTTCTACTGGCTCTGCTCCTTTCACTCTGCATCAATTCCTGGAGGTCTTTTCAATTCACATGGAATTCCTCCAGTTTATTATTCCTTTGAGCACAAAAGTATTCCATCAACAGCAAATACCATAAATTGTTCAGCCATTCCCCAATTGAAAGGAAGACCCTCTTTTTCTAGGTTTTTTTTTGCCACCACAAAAAGTACAGTTATAAATATTTTTGTACAAGTCTTTTTATCTAAGATCTCTTTGGGGTACAAATCTAACAATTGTATGGCTGGATCAAAGGGCAGGTAGTCTTTTAGAGCTCTTTGGGCATAGTTCCAAATTGCCATCCAGTATGGTTGAATCAGTTCACAACTCCACCAGCAATGCTTTAATGTCCCAATTTTGCCACATCCCCTCCACCATTCATTACTCTCCCCTGCTATCATTTTAGCCAATCTGCTAGGTTGTTTAATTTTTTTAAAGATATTATCCCATTATTTTCAACCAATACCCTTGCCTTCTGTCTATGTACACTAATTCTAAATGCCTTAATAATGACAAATTTCTTAGGAATTACAAGAATCATTTTACCATTTAGACATGTAAACTATTTAACCTTTTTAAATGTCTTTTAATTACACTTTCCTGTTTACCTTTTTATGCTTCTTTTGAATCTTGATTTTGAGTGTCAAGTATTCCATTTAGTTATGGTCTTTTCCAAAGGAATACTTGAAAATCTTTTATTTCATTGAATATCCATTTTTCCCCTGAAGGATTATTGCTCAATTTTGATGGGTAAGTGATTCTTGGATGAAGTTGGTTGAAACCAGCTCCTTTTCCCTCTGGAATATCATTTTCCATGCCTTCATATTCTTTAATTTAGAAGCTATGTCTCAATAATATTGGAATTGTTTCTCTTTTGCATCTTACCATATTTTCTACTTCAAATGTGAGTTTGGAAATTTGACTATATTTGATGAAATTATCCGTTTGGAATTTATTTCAGGAGATAATTGATAGATTCCTTCCATTTCTGTTTTACCCTCTGGTTTTAGAATATCAGGACAATTTATCTTCATAATCTATTGAAAGATGATGTTAAATATTTTTAACATGACTTTCAGGTATTTCAATAATTCTTAGATCATCTCTCCTGAATTTCCTTTCCAGGTCAGTTGCTATTCCAATGAGTCAGCTCACATTTTCTTCTATTTTTTTCATTTTTTGTTTTTGTTCATTATGTCTTGATCTTTCATGGAGCCATTAGATTCCACTTTTCCAATTCTGATTTTTAAGGCATGATTTTCTCAAATTAGATTTTGTGCCTCCTTTTCTATTTGTCCTATTCTACTTTTTAAAAAGTTCTATTCTTGAGTGATGTGTGTGTGTGTGTGTGTGTGTGTATTTTCTTCAGTGGAGTTTTGTGCCTCTTTTACCTATTGATCTATTCTGTTTTTTTAAGTTATTAATTTCTCTGCTATTTTTTGTGTTTCCTTTATTAAGCTGTTGACTTTTTTCTTTGTCCTGTATCACTTATTTACTTTTCCAATTTTCCTTCTGCCTCTCTTATTTGGTTTTTAAAATCCTTTTTAACCTACTTTTATTCTTTCTGGACTTGGGAAGAATTCATATTTTTCTTGGAATTTTTGGATGGAACAGTATGACTTTTATTGTCTTCTAAGTTTGTGCTCTAATCTTTTCTGTCACCAAAATAACTTACTTTGTTGAATTCTTTTTTCTTGGTTGTTTGCTCATTTTCCAGCATTTTCCTTTCTTAAAAAAACTGTTGAAATTGGGCTTTGTAAGCATGTTACAGGGAGTACTCCAACCTTCATCTTCTTTGTGAGGCTAGTTCATAGCTATCTCTTGGGATCTATAAATTTTTAGTTTTTCCAAGATGGCATGCTGGAAGGAGGGTTGTGTTTAATATACGCCCAGCCTATTCTCTGGTTTGTAAGCAACAATAAGTACTCTTTGCACCTGCAACTGTGACTAGGGTCTCTAATTCCCTTTTACCACAAGTGCTAGCATGTACTAGTACTCCTCTTTTCCCTGAGACCAAGACACAGGACTAAAATCTGGATCTGCATAAGGATAATGTGACAAGAATATTGAACCCAGAGGCAACAAACAGACCCCTATGATCTCCATCTGACCAGTTTTCTTACCCACTTTATTATCTGTGGCTAAAAGCTCCAGAAAACTTTACTGCTAATTCAGCCATCTCCCAGGACTATTGCCAAGGTGGAGTCTGCCTTGTCATTATGCTATACTGTTCCTCCACCCTTGTGTAATGTTCTTTCTTGTTGGCTTTCTAAGTTGTTTCAGGCTGACATTATTTCACTCTGTCTTTTTGTGGGTTAGGCTGTTCCAGAATTTGCTTCGAGGTGTTATATCAGAATTATTTGGAAAGTAATTTTGTAGAAATCAAATCTGTGTATCTTTTCTCCCACCTTGGCTCCCCACCTCAAAATCCTTAGCTTTTTTCCAAATAAGATATTCAATTTCAGCACTCTCTACATTATACTTGTCCACCATGCTTGCAATTATTTTCCTTTTCACCTCTACTTCCCTAATTCCCTAATTTCCTTAAAGTCTCACTTTAAAGGTCTACATTTCCAGTCCTCATTAACTTTACTGCCTTGACTCAAGTATAATGTAATATCTAAGCTCAGTAGAGGGGTGATGAAGATAAAGGGTGAAAAATAAAGAGTTAAGCTTTGGATGTCCATTTTAAGATGTCTGTTAGACTATTGGAAACATAAAAGTAGAGGAAAACCAAGTGGTTCATACTGGAAGAATAGAACTGTGATGCAGTAGCACAAGGACAATAATTAAATGCATCAGAACTAATATTATCACTAAGCAAAATAACATAAAGACAGAAGGGAAGAGGAACTAAAACAGAGCCTCAGTGACATAGTAACAAGGATGATAATCTAGCAAAGGAAAATGAAAAAGAGAAATGGGAAGTTAGTGACATAACTTAGAAGAAAGTCTTATGGAGAAGAGGGTGATTAAAAGTACCAGTGGCTCTAGAGTAGCCTCTACTAGAGTAGAGTATTTTTCAATAAAGATTGAAAAAAGGCAATTCGATTTGACAATTGAGAGTCATTGGTAACTTTAGAAAGAATATTCTCATTTGAATGATGAGGTGAGCAGTTAGAATACCCAGTTAAGAAGAGAATGAACAGAAAGTAAATAGAAACATCAATTACAGATGGCCTTCTCAAAAAACTTAAGCACAAAAGGAAGGAAACCATAGGATGATAGCTAGGGAGGATGGATGAATCAAGTGTTTTCTGTTTATTTTTGGGGGCAGTAATTTGTTTGTTTTCATTTTGGTTTAGGAAAACATGAGCCTATATAGGTAGCAGAGAAGAAGCCAGTAGGCAAAATAGGGAAAGATAAGATTGAAAATTATTGAGAGAGTGGGGATGATAGAGGGGTAAATCCTCTGAAAATGTTGGGATGAAATGGTAGGGGTGAAGGAAATTGAAGGTGAAAGTGAAGGTGTATGAGTGATGTGAAATGAAGAGAGAAAGATAGGAACTTCTTAGTGAATAATTTCAATTCTTTCCATGGAATATTATGCAAGGCATTCTTTAGAGAGAATGAGGAAAAGGGGGAAGTGGATCTTTGGGAGATTTTAGGAAAGATGAAAATGTTTTGGAAAAAAAACTTAACAACAGGAATGACTGGAAAAGTGGACCCATTAAGATGATTTGAAAGAATTACCCTGCAGCAGTAAGGACCCAGATATGATTATGTAACATAAATTTGAAGTATGGTAAAATGATTGGCATGGTTAACTGATATTCTTCAACTCCATCTTTCTTCAGTAGCATGCGAATAGGAGCAAAGGTAACAGGAAGTAAGGGTAATCTGAGGGAGGGCTTAGCAAGGCAATATTAATGATAACATAAGTAGGCCAGGGACCACAGGGAAGAGGACAGAGTTGAGTTGAACTGGTTCACCAAGTAGTCAAAATTATGATGAAAAGAGTATATATACTCAGTCAGTTCATGGTTTCCTCTAATGTCTATGTCCAAATAGTTGCATTAAATCTTTCCTTTTTGAACAATTGGTTTGTTGTTGGGTTTTTTTTTTTTTTTGCTTATTTTTTTTTGAAGTTCAGTTCTGCCAGGGCTTTTTCTCCAACACATCCAAGATTCCAGCAGACCTAGTTCTCAACAAATTTGGTATATAGTAGACCTGTTAAAACAACAGCTTTATGCAAAGAGATGAAACTAAGGCTTCTTCTTTCTATGGAATGGGAAAGAGAAAATGACACCAGTATGAGAAAAATGACTACATTATTTAAAAACAACAACAATAGTAACCACTGACCACCTTAGTGGACTAGTAGAATATGAAATATGATTTTAAAATTTGACAGTAATACCTATGTGGTTTGAAAAGGAAATAATGGGGGGGGAGTCCTACCCTGTTCATTCTGTGGTAATAAATTCTAATTATTTTATGTTTACATTTTTTCTGTTCAGCCTAAACTTGACTGAGAGAGCTCTAGTCTACACTTTGTCTAAGAATGAAAAACAAATGACTTTGCCTGACTGTTTGGCACTGCCCCATTCATTTGAAGCTCGTCTGGGACTTTCTCTTCCATCAGAACCTCTTCTAAAAATATACACACACACTGAACAAATGATGAGTATTGTAGATGTTATGATTTCAAGAAAGATGTGATATTTCAAACAACATAATGCTAGAAACTGAGTTCAAAGTTTATTCACAAAATTATTTTTCAAAAAATACTTGCTAATTATGAGCAATAATCAAGTGGGGTCAAAATATCCAATATTTTCCTTCCTTCTTTCACCATTTGTCTAGATTCTGCTTCAGACCTCCCCACCCCATGAGGGTATTCAGGCAAATGTTGTATTCACAAATGCAGTATAAGTTTTGTCTATAATCTTAGTCTCATAAATATTTGAAAACGAAGTGCCAGAGCTAAATAATAACAGTATAAAGACTTTTAAGCTTTAAAGTTTCCCCAAGAGTAGGAGAGGGAGGAGAAAGGAGGAGGGAAAGCCATAGGAGGAAATGGACAGCTTATGTGCACAATTTGTTACTTATTTATGTTTGAGAAATAGCAATTAGACAATACATCCATGTCTTTGTCCCTGACCCTAATTATCCCAGTCCCCAGAGAAAAAGGCACACATACAAAAACAATGAGCAAATGATTTTTCAGCCTTCTACAGATTACTCATTTTTAATCTCTGGGGTTTTATTTTATTATTATTTTTCTTTCTTTATATGCAGCAGCTTTGTTGCCTTGACATCCACACTCAAGAGTTATTGGTATCAAACCAAGCTGTATAAAAAGCTATCAGGCACTTCTCTGTTTCTGCACAGTTCAAAGCAGGGTTGGCTGCCAGCCAGCAGTGAAAGATGAGATTTACCCCTAAGTGGGTGAGTAACTCTGGGTGTATGGAGGAAAGTGGGCTGGGAAAGGAAAAACAGACATCTCCTCGACCCCAAAGTAAGAAAGTTATATATTTCTTCATAGGCTTTCATGTAATAATTACCCTTCCATAGAAAGAAGCCTCAGTTTCTTCGTTTACAAAATAAGAGAGTTATTTGAAATTTCTCTTCAGCTTGGGCCATCTCATGATTTAATGTTTCCTAATTTTAATGCTTCTAATTTTCCATATTAAACACTAGACCAAAAATATCATATCTTTTAAAAAAGGAAGCAGTCATATTTTAAAAGAAGAGTGTTGTGTTATCTTTATTAATGGGGTACTGGGGTGGGAAAGGGACAAGGGTTTTATCTTAGTCTGCCTCTCAGAGTGGAAAAACATCTTAACTTTCTGACCCAACAGCATACCAAACAGAGGAGTTCACAATTCTCCCTTGGTCCAAATCCATCAATAACTGTGGGAGGTAGAGTGAGAAATATGAAGCAGAATGAAGGGAAATAAGAAAGGATAAATCCACCTTTTTTTGTACATAGGGTACACAACTCGTTAGAAACACTTTTTTATCAGTGATTTAATTTTTAGTAAGTACAAAGTAACTGTTATTATGAAACAGCTAAATAAAGAGTAGATATAGCTCTTGAAGTCAGAAGACCTGAGTTCAGTTGCTACCTCATATTCTCAAGTGACTGTATGACTCTAGACAAATTATTTAGTATCCCTCATTATTTTTTTGGTCAAAAATTTGAGATAATAATAACACCTATTTTAAAAAGGTAATTGTGCTTAAATGCTTAAATGAAATAATGCAAAGTGAAGTGAACAGAGCCAGGAGAACATTGTACACAGTAAAAAATATTATCTATGATGGTCAACTGTGAGTAACTTTGCTATTATCAGCAATGTAAGTATCCAGGAACACTCTAAAGGACTTGTGACAAAAAAGTCTATCCACTGCCATATAAGGAACTGATGGGATCAGAATGCAGATTAAAGTATACCAGTCTCCACTTTATTTTTTTCATGAATTTTTCTCTAGTGTAAGTGATATATATATCTTTTTTCACAATATAAAGAACTTAGAAATATGTATTATATGATAACACAGGTACAACCTATATAATATTGCCTGCTTTTAGGGGTGGGGGAAAAGGAAGAAGGGAAAGAATATGGATTACAAAATGTCAGAAAACAATCATTAAAAATTATATTGTAACAACTATGTGGCTCAGTGGATAGAGAACCAGGCCTGGAAATGGGATGTCCTGGATTCAAATCAGAACTCAGACACTTCCCAGCTGTCAATTAACCTCATTTGCATAGCCCTTACCACTCTGGCAAGAAATCAATACTTAGTATTTATTCTAAGATGGAAGGGATTTGTACAATTATATGGACATGTAATCTGAAAGGAAAGAAAAATTAAAAAAAATTAAAATCTAGTTGTGAGAATAAGACATGTAAGATGCTTGATAAATCATAAATCACTATAAAAATATTAGCTGCTGTTGTTGATGCTACATAATAATCCTAATAATAATGATGCTGAAAATTATTCTATATAAAATTCCTATAATATAAATATAATTATAATAAAGGTTATTATTATTATTATTATTATTATTAAGCTAGGGCTTGATGTCAGTAAGAAGTTTAAAATCCCACTTAAGAAAATTACTAACTTTGGAACCCTGAAAAAAGTTACTTGTTCATTCAGTCTTGGTTGTTTGTTTTTTAAACTGCAAACTTGATATAATGATAGCACTTACCTCTCAGGTTTGTTTTGAGGGAGATATTTGTTTTCTAGGTGGCATAGTAGGTAGAATCTTGAACCCAAAGGGAGGAAAATCTGGTCTCAGATTTTAATTTATTGCATGTGTGTCACTGAGCAAGTTTCTTCATCTCTCTCTGCCTCAAAAGACTCAACTATAAAATGGAGACATTCATAGCACCTACCTCCAGGAATATAAGAATGAAATGATATGTGTACACAGTTGCATATATTAAACATTTAATAAATGTCTATCCCCTTGCTTGTGAGATGTTTTGTTAATGTTAAAGTGTCATATAAATGAAAGCTATTATTGAACAATTCCCTGGTATACTGGAAGACACTTCTATTTCCTAAAAATGAGATTCCCTCCCCATCCAAATCATTTCATTCAATCTAAGATTAGAGCTATCATCTTTTTTTCTTTTGGTAACCATTCATGCATTTTTACATAAAATATTTTGCATTCTTAAAAGTGTTAATATTAGCAATTATTTTATCAATGTGTATATTCAATAAAGAACTTTTTGTCCTCATTTCCTTTCAGGACCTGGCAAAAAAAGTAAACTTGCCCTTTTGTTTTGGATAACTGTTCACAAAAAGACTTTGGAGAAGGAAGAGTTTGGCCTGGAGAATTCCATCCTTCTTATCAATTCTGTCTTTTTGCAAATTAAATCAAAGTCTGATTTGCTAGGTGAGAACAACAGAAGAAATAATCTATGTGCAGAATCTTGGCAAGAAGAATCACTCTTGGGTCCTTTTACTCCTATAGCTTCGTTCCCTAGTCCCCTTACAACAATTTCTGCCTCCTCCTCCATCCTTTCTCCTGAAAGGAGTCTTAGAACTTAATTTCTGTTACTCATGTCTCCTAATTAACCCTTAACCTACATTCAATTCATATTCCCATGAGGCATTCCAACCAAAAATGTGAAAATGATCTTTTGTTGACGTGCTACCTCATAGCCACCATAAACTAATGATTCACTTCCCCTATCTTCTCTATTAAGTTTCCACTAGTCCCAAAGTCCTTCTTTAACACTCTTCCATCACTTCTTCAGAAGCAGAAAAATCCTTCATAGATAGACATATCACAATAGCTAGAATTTATATAGTACTTTAAAATTTGCAGTTCTTTTCAAATATTATCACATTTGATCCTTACAACAACATTGGTAAAGGTATTATTATTATCTCCTCTATTTTACAATTGAGGAAACTGAGACAAACAGAAGTTAAATAAATTTTTGAGGGTCATACAACTAGTAACTGTCTGAGGCCAGATTGGAACAGAGATCTTCCTGTTTTCAGCCTGAGAACTCTATCCACTGTGCCATTTAGCTTCCTTTTATATCACTCCTTGTTAACAATTGTAATGAAAAGAATAATAATAATCCTGTGTAATGATTACTCATTTTATTTCATCCTGCTTTCAAATTTATGTTTGTTTTATGTAGTGGCATCTCTTTTTATGATTATCATAAGTCTAGAGTCAAAACTTTCTAATGTGGTCATGAAATAAATTTGTTATATTGAACTTTTTGACTTATATTTGTTGACTGAAATCTTTCACTCACTGATATATTAAGAAGTGTAGCCAACTCAATACTAGGCAGCTATTGGGTTGTGGAGTTTGATATTGTAAGAATATATGTATAGTTTAGAGCAGTAAATAAATAGACCTTTCTGAAGCATTGAAAACTAAACTTCAAGAAGATATTTCTGCATTGATATTAAAATTAGTAAAGTAACCATTTATGACCTGTATCGATCTTCATAATATTAAATCTTTTTTGCTCATCTTGAATGCTTAAAGCCATGTACTACAGAAGCACAGTATATTGTGAAGAAAAGTAGGTTTTGAGTCAGAGGATCTGCATTACGGTTCTAGTTCTGAACATTGCCATCTTATTATCTAAAGCAAGTCACATAATTCTTAGGACCTCAGTTTAATCATTTGTAAAGTAATAGTATTTGTCCTGATGGCAGCTGATTTATGTGGCTCTAATCCTAAAAAATCATGAATCCCAATAACGTTGTTAGCCATAACTTGTTCTATGCATTCATTTTATTCTTTTCTGCATTATTCTACCTAATAGCAAAGTTAGACTGTACATTTAATTGCTTGAGCAAAGAAATATCTAGATGTTTCTGCGTACACTTGCAGAGGTGATGAGTTGTGGTGAATATTGTTGTGGGGAGGATTACTTAGTTATTATTTAGGAGACAGAAATGAAAAAAGATGGGGAAATGTTGAAGGAATAACACTGAAAAATACAGTTATAGGAACAATGAGGTAAGGGAACCTGTGAGAGTGGACTTCTAGTTCCTGCCTTAAATTATTTACCCCCTTCATATACATTTAATTGGGTGATAATAGTTCTTGAGGATTTTGTTCTTTTTTCCCTTCTTTTTGTCCTTTTTTCTGGTATCATCTTGGTTCGATCTCTACAGAAATAGATGTTGTGCCATCATCCTTATGATCTTAAGATAATAACTAGAGCAAAACAAAATGAATATCTGCCCTCCCACCACAATACCAAGAACTTTTATTCCAGTAAAATGGTCAATTAGCATTGGAAAAATGGGCAGGAGGAGCAGATGCCTCATAGGTAAGAGTGGGTAGAAAACGGGCTAAAATTATCGTATGCAAAAAAAGTGAGTTCATTGGGATTATAGCTAAAACCTGGCTCCCTTCATAAAGGAACCTCCTAAAAAGTTATCTTAATTTAAAGGTATATTTTTCAATCAATATCTTGTCAAAACTATAGCTCACATGAACACACTATTTTTTTTAAATCAAACCCCAAATACACATTCATTTAAAACAAAATAATGGTGATGGTGATGATGAAACAACACATAAACAAATAATTTTTAAGTTGTCTTCACATAGAGATAGGGATGCATCTTCCCATGTGATGACCACACAAATGTTGGAAGAAATAACTTGTATGAGAGAGAAAAATTACTTAAAGAACTTTTATGGCCAGGAAATATGTTTAGTTTAGGAAATATGTGCAGACAAGGAAACTCCTACACTCATAGAGATTTGTCCTAGTTGGCAACATTCTAGACCTCTGATAATACTTCTGGCTCTTTTCACATACAGTTCCCAACATTATGTTCTGGTCCAACGTCAGCATTCAGTAATAACTTTTTTTCCCCCTCAACTATACTGAAAGTGGCCATATTTTCTTTAGTTATTTATGCCAACCACAGAATTATCACAACTGCAGTGCTCTTTTCAAGTCCTTTGCTGCTCTAGGTGGCAAAGGTCGATGAATTGCTATTACTGCATGGCTTTTTGCTCATCAAGAAAGGCCTCTCAGAGCCTTACTTTAGTCATAATCTTTTTTTAAAATTTTAAACATTTATTAATATTTATTTTTAACATGGTTACATGATTCATGATCCTACTTTCCTGTTCACCCCACGCATCCCCCCCAGCCATGGCCGACCCACATTTCCACTGTTTTTATCATGTGTCCTTGATCAAGACCTATTTCCAAATTGTTGGTAGTTGTATTGGTGTGGTAGTTTCGAGTCCACATCCCCAATCATGTCCACCCCAGCCCATGCATTCAAGCAGCTGTTTTTCTTATATGTTTCCTCTCCTGCAGTCCTTCCTCTGGATGTGGGTATCGTTCTTTTCCATAAATCCCTCAGAATTGTCCTGGGTCATTGTATTGCTGCTGGTACAGAAGTCCATTACATTCGATTTTACCACAGTATATCAGTCTCTGTGTACAATGTTCTTCTGGCTCTGCTCCTTTCGCTCAGCATCTGTTCCTGGAAGTCTCTCCAGTTCACCTGGAACTCCTCCAGTTTATTATTCCTTTTAGCGCAATAGTATTCCATCACCAGCATATACCATAATTTGTTCAGCCATTCCCCAATTGAAGGGCATACCCTCCTTTTCCAGTTTTTTGCCAGCACAATAAGCGCAGCTATAAATATTTTCGTACAAGTCTGTTTATATATGATCTCTTTGGGGTACAAACCCAACAATGGTATGGCCGGATCAAAGGGCAGGCATCTTTTATAGCCCTTTGAGTATAGTTCCAAATTGCCAGGCAGAATGGTTGGATCAGTTCACAACTGCACCAGCAATGCATTAACGTCCCAATTTTGCCACATCCCCTCCAGCATTCATTACTCTCCCCTTCTTTCATTTTAGCCAACCTGCTAGGTGTGAGGTGATACCTCAGAGTTGTTTTGATTTGCATTTCTCTAATTATTAGAGATTTGGAACACTTTCTCATGTGCGTATTGAAACTTTTGATTTCTTTACCTGAAAATTGCCTATTCATGTCTCTTGCCCAATTATCAATTGCGGAATGGCTTGATTTTTTATACAATTGCTTTAACTCCTTGTATATTTGAGTAATTAGACCCCTGTCAGAATTTTTGGTTATAAAGATTTTCTCCCAATTTGTTGTTTCCCTTCTGATTTTGACTACATTGTTTTTGTTGGTACAAAACCTTTTTAGTTTAATATAATCAAAACCATTTAATTTATATTTTGTAATTTTCTCTAACTCTTGCTTGGTTTTAAAATCTTTCCTTTCACAAAGATCTGATAAGTGTACTATTCTGTGTTCACTTAACTTATTTATAGTTTCCCTCTTTATATTCAAGTCATTCACTCATTCTGAATTTATCTTGGTGTAGGGTGTGAGATGTTGATCTAAACCTAATCTCTCCCCTATTGTTTTCCAAATTTCCCAGCAATTTTTGTCAAATAGTGGATTCATGTCCCAAAAGTTGGGCTTTTGGGGTTTATCATACACTGTCTTGCTGATGTCATTAACCCCAAGTCTATTCCACTGATCCTACCCTCTGTCTCTTAGCCAGTACCATATTGTTTTGATGATTGCTGCTTTATAGTATACTTTAATATCCGGTATTGCTAGGCCCCCTTCCTTCACATTTTTTTTCATTATTTCCCTTGATATTCTCGATCTTTTGTTATTCCAAATGAAATTTGTTATAGTTTTTTTCTAATTCGGTAAAGAAGTTTTCTGGTAGTTTGATAGGTATGGCGCTAAATAGGTAAATTAATTTGGGTAGAATGGTCATTTTTATTATGTTAGCTCGTCCTACCCATGAGCAACCAATGGCTTTCCAGTTGTTTAGATCCAGTTTTATTTGTTTGGAAAGTGTTTTGTAGTTGTTTTTGTATAATTTCTGTGTTTGTTTTGGTAGATAGATTCCCAAGTATTTCTTTTTAAGATTTTTTTTTTTATTTTAAACCCTTAACTTCTGTGTAATGACTTATAGGTGGAAGAGTGGTAAGGGTGGGCAATGGGGGTCGAGTGACTTGCCCAGGGTCACATAGCTGGGAAGTGTCTGAGGCCGGATTTGAACCTGGGACCTCCCGTCTCAAGGCCTGGCTCTCAATCCACTGAGCTACCCAGCTGCCCCAGATTCCCAAGTATTTTATATTGTCTAGGGTAATTTTAAATGGTGTTTCTCTTTCTACCTCTTGCTGCTCTAATGTGTGGGAAATGTATAGAAATGCTGATGATTTATGTGCATTTATTTTGTATCCTGCAACTTTGCTAAAGTTGTTGATTATTTCTACAACCTTCTTAGTTGATTCTCTAGGATTTTTTAAGTATACCATCATATCGTCTGCAAAGAATGATAGCTTAGACTCGTCCTTGCCTATTTTGATACCTTCAATTTCTTTTCCTTCTCTAATTGCTACTGCTAGTGTTTCTAGTACTATGTTGAATAATAGAGGTGATAATGGACATGCTTGTTTCACATCTGATCTTATTGGGAAGGCTTCTAATTTATCTCCATTGCAAATAATGCTTGTTGATGATTTTAGGTATATACTGTTTATTATTTTTAGGAAAGGTCCTTCTATTCCTATACTATAGGAATGGATGCTGTATTTTGTCAAAGGCTTTTTCAGCATCTATTGAGATAATCATGTGATTTTTGTTGGATAGACTATTAATATGGTCAATTATGTGGATGGTTTTCCTAATGTTGAACCATCCTTGCATTCCTGTTAGAAATCCAACCTGATCATGGTGGATGATCTTCTTAATTACATGCAGGAGTCTCATTTCTAGTATTCTATTTAAGATTTTTTGCATCTATGTTCATTAGGGAGATTGGTCTGCAGTTTTCTTTCTCTGTTTTTGATCTCCCTGGCTTTGGAATCAGTACCATATTTGTGTCATAAAAGGAATTTGGTAGGACTCCTTCTTTGCTTATCATATCAAATAATTTGTATAGTATTGGGATTAGTTGCTCTTTGAATGTCTGATAGAATTCACTTGTGAATCCATCAGGCCCTGGCAATTTTTTCTTGGGGAGTTCTTTGATGGCTTGTTCAATTTCTTTTTCTGATATAGGATTATTTAGGCATTCTATTTCTTCTGCTGTTAATCTAGGCAGTTTATATTTTTGTAAATATTCATCCATATCTCCAAAATTGTTATATTTATTGCCATATAATTGGGCAAAATAGTTTTTAATGATTGCCTTAATTTCCCCTTCATTAGAGGTGAGATCTCCCTTTTCATCTTTGATACTGTCATTTTGGTTTTCTTCTTTCCTTTTTTTATTGATTGACCAGTACTTTGTCTATTTTATCTGTTTTTTCAAAGTACCAGCTTCTAGTCTTATTTATTAATTCAATAGTTCTTTTACTTTTGATTTTATTGATTTCTCCCTTGATATTTAGTATTTCTAATTTAGTTTTCATCAGGGGATTTTTAATTTGCTCTCTTTCTAATGTTTTGAGTTGCATGCCCAATTCATTAATCTCTACCCTCTTTAATTTGTTAATATATGCACTTAAGGATACAAATTTCCCCCTGAGTACTGCCTTGGCTGCATCCCAAAGAGTTTGGTAGGATGTCTCATCATTGTCATTCTCTTCAATGAAATTGTTGATTGCTTCTATGATTTCTTCTTTGACAAATTGATTTTGGAGAATCATATTATTTAATTTCCAAATAGTTTTTGATTTTCCTGTCCAGGTGCCCTTACTAATTATTATTTTTATTGCATTATGATCTGAGAAGGTTACATTTATTATTTCTGCTCTTTTGCATTTGTTTGCAATGATTCTATGCCCTATTGCATGGTCAATCTTTGTGAATGTACCATGTGCAGCTGAAAAGAAGGTGTATTTCTTTTTGTCCCTATTTATTTTTCTCCACATGTCAATTAAATCTAATTTTTCTAGGACTTCATTCACCTCTCTTACCTCTTTCTCATTTATTTTTTGGTTTGATTTATCTAGATCTGAAAGAGGAATATTTAGATCTCCCACTATTATGGTTTTACTATCTATTTCCTTCTTGAGCTCTTCCAGTTTCTCCTTTATGAATTTGGATGCTATGCCACTTGGTGCATACATATTGAGCAGTGTTATTTCCTCATTGTTTATACTGCCTTTAATCAGGATGTAATGACCTTCCCTGTCTTTTTTAATCATATCAATTTTTACTTTGGCTTTGTCAGAAATCACAATAGCTACTCCTGCCTTCTTTTTCTCATTTGACACCCAAAAGATTTTGTTCAAGCCCTGAACCTTAAACTTGTGTATGTCTACCTGCCTCATATGTGTTTCTTGTAGACAATATATGGTGGGATTTTGGTTTCTGATCCACTCTGCTATTTGCTTCCGTTTTATGTGCGAGTTCATCCCATTCACATTCAGAGTTATAATTTTCAGCTGTGCATTTGCTGACATTTTTGTATTCTCCCCTATTCCTACTCCTTCTTAAACTATTTCCTTTTAAACCAGTGGTTTGCTATTAAGCCACTATCCCTTATCCCCTCCCTTGATTGACTTCCCTTTCTACCCCCTCCCTTGTTATTCTCCTCTTTTGTTTTGAAGGCCTAATAAATTCCCTCCCTTTTATTCTCCCCTCCCTCTTTTGACCTCCCCTCTCCCCTGCTCCCCTTGGTTTATCCCTTCTGACTTTCTCAGTAGGGTTAGATAGAGTTTTATATCCCAATGGATAGTATTGCTACTCTTCCCTCTCCTAGGTGATTACGCTGAGAGTAAGGTTTAAAAATTACCTCTTGTTGCTCTCTTCCTCTCCTTATAATAGTATTTGTCCCCTCCCCATCCCATGCCCTCTTTTTGTGTAATAGATTATCCTATTTTTCTTATTCTCTCAAGTTTCTCCTGGTGTCCCCTTCCATTCACCCTCCTCTTTCCCACCCCCTATATCATCTTAGACCATTTAGCACTCCACCCTCTCCCCATAAATCATTCTTCCTACCACTATAATAGTGAATACTTAATAGTGAATGGAGTTCACTACAGAGAATTATACATAGCATTTCTCCACATAGGAATACAAATAATTAGATCTTACTGAGGCCCTTAAAAGGAAAATTTAAAAAATTATGAGTTTTCTTTCTTTCCCCTATGTTTCTTATTTAACTTTTCATTTTTCTCTCAATTTTTGTGGTTAGATATCAAACTTTCCATTTAGCCCTGGTCTTTTCTGTGCAAATACTTGGAAATCTTCAATTTTTTGAATGTCCATACTTTCCCCTGGAAGTATATAGTCAATTTTGATGGGTAGTTGATCCGTGGTTGCAGGCCCAGCTCTCTTGCCTTTCTGAATATTGTATTCCAAGCCTTGCGGTCTTTTAGCGTGGAGGCTTCCAGATCCTGTGTGATCCTTATTGGTGTTCCTTGATATTTGAATTGTCTCTTTCTGGCTTCTTGTAAGATTTTTTCTTTTACTTGGAAGCTCTTGAATTTGGCAATTATATTTCTGGGCATTTTCTTATCTGGATCAAATGTCGATGGTGGTCTATGGATCCTTTCAATGTCTATGTTGCCCTCTTGTTGTAGGACTTCAGGGCAATTTTGTTGAATAATTTCTTTTAGTATGGAGTCCAAATTTCTATTAATTTCTCCCTTTTCAGGGAGACTGATGATTCTCAAATTGTCTCTTCTAGACTGGTTTTCTTGGTCTGTCACTTTCTCATTGAGATATTTCATGTTTCTTTCTATTTTTTCGGTCTTTTGGCTTTGTTTTATTTGTTCTTGTTGTTTTGAGAGATCATTGGCTTCTAATTGTTCAATTCTAGCCATTAATGACTGGTTTTCGGCTATAATCTTTTGGTTTTCCTTTTCAATCTGGTAATTTCTGGTCTTCAGTTGACTTGCCTCACTTTCCAATTGCGAGATTCTGCCTTTTAAACTGTTATTTTCTTGCCTGATTTCCTTTTGAGCTACTTCCCATTTCTCTGACCAAATCTTTTCCAACTTTCTCATCATCTCAGTTTTGAACATTTCAAGAGCTTGTGACCAGTTTTGATTTTCTTGGGATGGTTCAGATGTGATTGCTTGTCTTTTCTCCTCTTCTGATTGCTCGTTAGTCTGGATTTTCTCTGTGTAAAAGTTGTTGAAAGTTAAAGATTTCTTCTTCTTGTTGTTAATCTTTCTCTCTTTCTTCTGGACTTCTTGGATCTGGGTAGCCATCGTTAGCCCAGCAGCTTCTCAGCTTTATCCTCGCTCTCAGGGAGTCTTTTGGGTCCTGAGGTCTGAGGTCTGGTTTTTTCCAAGTTCAAGCCCCCTGGTGGACCCTCTTGTTTGATCCTCTGCAGGAGGTTCCTTTACAAGTCTCAGGGTGCTGCTTCCACAGGCGTATACCCATCTGCACTGGTTCCCCACTCAGGGTTTCAGAGCCTTTGCTCCCATCTGTGTCTGTCTCCTCCCTCGTCTCCACCCGCGCCTGGGCTCTGCGTCCTCGCTCTGAGTCCGTGTGTGTTCCTCAGCTTTTTGGGGTCCTAAATCTTGCTGCTCTCAGGAACAGGCCCTGGAGCTGCCAATGACTCGATGGGTATCCCAAACTTGCTCTATTTCTTTTGACCTGGCTTCGGAGCTGCAGGTGGTGTTTGTGTGTGGGGGAAGGGGGGGTGGTTGCTCAGACCGTGATTTAATGAGAGCTGTTTCACCCCTTTATAGCATGGAAATGCCCCAATTCCATGTATCTTCCACACAGCACCCTGTTGTGGGGTCCCTCCTTTCAACTGGTTTTGTTTTTATGCCCCCTTGAGAAGTCCTGTTTGTTTTGGTCAGGAGAGGTTAAGCGCTGCTTTTTACTCTGCTGCCATCTTAACCGAGAACCTCCTTTAGTCATAATCTTAAGACTATTTCAGATCTTTTGCAAATTCAGTCATAGCTACTCCTAGCTTATTAAAAAAAAGACATCTTCAGTTTTAAATCAACTGCATCTTTTTTTTTAAATTTATTGATTAATTAAGAAAAATTTTCCATGGTTACATGATTCATATTCTTTCCCTCCCCTTTTCCCATATCCCTCCCATAGGCAACCCGCAATTTAACTAGGTTTTACATGTGTCATTGATCAAGACCTATTTTCATATTATTGATATTTGTACTACGGTGATCATTTAGAGTCTCTATACCCAATCATATCCCCATCGACCCATGTGGTCAAGCATCTACTGCATCTTCTGAAGTACTAACTTCTGCTTACCCTGACACTCCCCAAACTTTACTCTTTAACTTAGGAACTTAATGTAGGACTAAACTTTTTATTTCGTCAGAATGGGGAACTTGAAGGATAAGGAGACTCCCTCTATCAATACTACTCAGCACCTTCTTTGAGGCCTCCTGGTTTCTCTGGCCAGTAGCCTCAATTAATGTGACTCCTTCTATATGAAGGTTTATTAAGACCTCCTTAAACTTCATACCTTTCCCTGATACTCTCCTCAATATATCTAATACCAGTTTGAAGTATTTTCATAGCCAAATGAGACTCGAATTAACTTGAGGCACACAGCACTGTAGACTGACTTTGTTGAGAAGGAATGTCCCTTAGTGGGGGCTCAGGTTTCTTTACACATTTTTTTCTTCCTTCCATTCTTTTTGTCCTTTTCTTTTTTTTCTGGGATCATCTTGGTCCATCTCTACAGGAGTAGATATCACTAAAGTGACACCAATGTCTAGAAAGTTAGGCCAAGAAGATATTTCCTTTGTGAATCCTTTTCTGTCTCTCAGCATTGTTTAATATATTCCCTATCATCAAGGTAGTATCAGTTCTCTGGTAAGGACTTAATTGTAAGGTGATGAAGTGTTCCAAATGATCATAGGCTTAATTTTGTGCTGGATATGAGATTCTGCCCTTTCGCCTTGAGCCAAGGTGTAGCAAGGAAAACCAGAAATAGAGAGCTGAAGATATTACTTATACTTATATATGTATGTTTATTATATATGTAAAGATAGAGTATGTTGTTATGTCTATATAGCTAGATAAATGTAGAAATCTATATAGCCATACTATCTATGTATATCTATGTAGATTATACACATATATACACACATATGTTAGATCTATACATCCATACATTGCATACTTATGTATATATAGATATAGATACATGCATACACATGCCTGCAGTCATAGGCATGTGTATAAGTATATATTTGGGTGTGAGTGTCTGTATTGTTGTGGTAGGTGAAAAGGAGAGAAAAGGTGAGGAAATTAAGGAAAGGAAAGGGAAAGGATCCTTTCACAATATTTCAAGTCATTGTAAAAGGTAAAAAAGTTTCATGCATTTGTGTTATGCAAAATTATCAAGGATCTCAAAATTTTACTGCTTCATAGGTAAGTTGTCTCTACATCTGAATGTGAGATTGACAGAAGTGATTTCAGAGTTTCGAGGGGAAATAGATATTATCCATGCCTTATTTAGTCAAAACCAAGTATCAAATAAAGGCAAGAATCCTGCCCATCTCATAAATCAAGAGCTATACTCAATTTCTTTCCTTGTAGTATTCTATTATGGCTTTCCTTATGTGGGGCCTGAAAACCAAAATTCTCTTGGTTTTAAAGCCAAATTTATCATCTTTAAAAGAGAATATATCTCCTTACTGAAAGCTTGGTTTTGTTTTATTTTTAATACTGTTTCCCAGAAAACATTCTGAATATTCTTCAAGGATCTCCAGATTTGGAATTAAGCCCTGGAAGCTATAAAAAAGAAGGGATAGGACTAAAATTTCATAAGATAGTGAGGATAAGTTATGGTAAATATGACTTTGGGCAAGTCATAAGATTACAAACTTAAACTTTCCTCATATCAAAATGATAATTCCGTATTTGTTTTTGGTGGATTTTACTATGTTACCTATTAAGACATTTATGTAAAAGTCTTTGTAAACTATAAACCCACTACAAGTAAGTTAACAGCATAACAATAATGATTAAATGAAAAAAATTAACATGGAAGATATAAGTTTTTAAGCTAGTCTCCAATATTTTAAATAAAGAAATTAAGGTGTAGGTTTCTTCAATGTTAATTCAAAGCAAATTATGATTTTTTTTCCATGTTCACACTACCACCTAAGTTCACACTAAACTAAGAAGGAGTTATTGAGCACCTACTGTTTGTCAGACTCCATTCTAGATGTTGACCATATAATCCCCACAAAAAATTCCTACCCTCAAGGAGTTTGTATCCTATTAGGGAAATCAACACACACACACACACACACACACACACACACACACACACACACACATGCCCTCACATAATTAGATACAGCCCTTTAAAAAAAGGAAATAGAAATTTATGCCCAAGGAAAGCAGGAATAACTAGGAAGGACTCATGTCAGAATTAGTATTTGAAGTATCATAAACAGTATTTGAGCTTTCTTGAATGAAAGTAGGTTAGAGGAGAAGGAATCCTTTTCAGGTATTGGGAAAATGGGAATAGACTAGCTCATAGGCTGAACAGAAAGTGGACCAATTTGTCTGTAACAATTTGTGCACGGAGGGAGTAATATATAATGAGTATAAAAGGTAATGTATAATTAGATTGTGAAGGTTTTGGAAAATCAAAAAGAGGAGAAGGTATTTGATCTAAGAAGCAACAAGAGATACTCGAGCTTCTTGAGCCCAAGACTCTCATTGCCCAACTTGGATTTTAGGTGTTCTTATTTTTTAAGCTGTGGAGGCCATCTTTATATTCTTGTTGACCTCCTCCTATCCTTCCCAAAGGTGTTTCATCACATTGTTGAAGTCAAATTTCCATATCCTTAGAAACTCCTCCTTGTAGAAATATGCACTAGAATTTTGTAATGGAAAAAATAGATGTTAAGTCTACCTTACTGGTGTAATTAAATTATATTTAACCAGATATATATATATATATATATATATATATATATATATATATACCTCAAAAATTAAGGGAAGATTTTGGGAGGCAAAGGGGGAAAAGTATGGTTCTAGCTTTACTAGAGAACCAGGAATGGTTCTAGAAATAGGATTGATTCATATGCTTAAAGTAAGGTTGCAAGCATTCTGAAGTGCAATATGGAACTGTGTCCAAAAGTCCATAAAACTACACATAATTTTTGAAACTAATACCAATACTATATCTGTATCCCAAAAAGATTAAAGATAGAGGGAAAAGACCTTACCTGTACAAAACTATGTATAGCAGCTCATTTTGTGGTGGCCCAGAACTGGAAACTGAAAGGATGTCCATCAATTGGGGAATAGATGGACAAGTTGTAGCATATGATTCAAAATGACAAGATGATAACAAAATAAAATGGAAAGACTTATATAAAGTAATGCAAAGTGAAGAAAGCAGAACCAGGAGAACACTATTCATAGTCACAATACTATTATATGATTACCAACTGTGGATGATTTTACTATTATCAACAAAACAAGGAACCAGGGTAATTCAAAGGGATGCATGATGAAAAAGGATATCTATTGCCAAGGAAGGAACAAAGTTTGAATAAAGATTGAAACATTCCAGTCTTATTTTATCTCCTCCATGATTTTTTCTCTAGTGTAAGTTATGTGTGTTTTGGATTATAATATAATGAACATGGAAATATGTATTATGTGATATTATTTATACAACTTATATTACATTCTTCTTAGGGAATAAAGAGGAATGGGAGGAAGAGAGATAACATGGATAATAAAATTTCAGAAAATGAATATTAAAAATTATAATGGGATATAACTTAGAAAAATTAAAATAATTTAAGAATAAAATAGGGCTGATGCTTTATTGAAAAACATTAAACAAATATATATGAATGCTAACTCTTATGAGGGCAGCTGAGTGGATCAGTGGATTGAGAGCCAGGCCTAGAGACTGGAGGTCCTAGGTTCAAGTCCGGCCTCGGACACTTCCAGCTGTGTGACCTTGGGCAAGTCACTTGACCCCTATTGCCCACCCTTACCACTCCTGGGCCAAGGACGGTCCCTAGCCCGGATGAAAAAGGAGGAGGGTTGGGCGTGGGGCTAGCAAACCCACCCTGTAAAAACTACGTCTGCTAAAGAAACTGCAACCTAAAGTAGGAGCAGCTGGGCTAGCTCAGTGGATTGAGAGCCAGGTCTAGAGATGAAAGGTCCTAGGTTCAAATCCGGGCTCAGACACTTCCCACCTGGGTGACCCTGAGCGACTGTGTGTCCCATTGCCTACTGGTTGTGGCCCTATGCTCCTAGAATGGAGTGCCAGGATAAAAAAAAAAAAGAAAAAAAAAACTCTTATGAAGAAAGGCACAGATAATAACATGTTCAATGGGGAATCAGAAAGAGATAGGTTCCAATTCTGCCTGTAATGATAAGTTTTATGTGATCATAATGAAATAATTTACTTTCTCTAAACCTCAAGAAACTTATTGAGTAAACTATAAACAGGCTATGAACCACCTCTTGTAGGGAATTCCTACAATGAGGAAACCATCGACCTATATTGTATTGACAAATTGTTTTCAAGGCACATAATACAGCCTTTAATCTCAAGGAATTTATTATGGTGGGAGAGGGGGTGGATTGATTGTGTGGATAAAAACATGAATACAAATATCTATTCATTAGGAAGGAATGAAGTGAGGATAAAGAAGGATTACATAGAAATAAAAGTTCAGCTAGAGTTGTGCTGGAGCAGTTTATACTGCCTCATAAGAACCAATTGTAAAATTTTCAGTGTGACGATTTACCCCTCTGAAATCAGGAAACTACAAATCTGGGCTTGATTTATTGTTTAGTTAACTATCTAGCTTAAGAAAGGGAAGGAAAACGTTTTAATAATAGAGTCTAAAATTAAAAATTATGTCCTTGTGTGCAATTTTTTCGAGAACTGGTTTTTAAATTGCCAGACTAGCACATCACTGCAGTGTAACTGTCTATAAATCTACATACAACACACACACACACATGCACACACGCACGCATGCACGCATGTACATATCATTAAGCTAGATATATAGTTGGTGAAATCAGATCATACTCACTAGTGTTAGAATAGCAATAGAAAAATCATGACTGCAGCTACCTTGGAATGCTGTTTCAAATATGTGGAATAACAGAAGGTGGGTGGGGGGAGGAAGAAATGGAGAAGGGATTCTGAGCTGGTAGTCTGCAAAATATTAATGTGACAAATTAAAAAGCCAATAATATTTATGTAAGCATATAAACCTTAGTGTGATGGAAAGGGAATCAAAGGAAAAGCATACTTCAAGGGACCAAAACTCATGTTAAGTGTGAATAATAGATTTAGTGTGATATGATGGCAATTGTTTTAGAGAGAGTGATGGAAATACATATAAAGAAAGATTAATTATAAGTAAAGAGTGAAATTTGAAGGTTTGGAATTTCAGTAATGTTGGTCCTTCTATAGTCCTAGGTTTTGATAACCAGACATGTAGCCTGGACTGAATATGGGTTTGCTGATGCAAATAATTATCTATTTGTATATTTCCTCTAATTGTTAGGACTATTTCTCATTGCTGACTGTTTATTCTGGGTAACTCCGGTCCATATTCTCCCATAAATCTACCACTGGGGGTCCTTAATGTATTGTAGATTATTCTAGACCACTTGATACTACATGGATACTTGTGGAACATGTAGGTTGTCCATGAATTATTGCTTTATCTTGCTACTATTATTTCATTCCTGGTTACATATGCCTCTCTTAATAAATCCTGCAAGTCACTTCTCTAAAATTCTTAATTAGGAAAATGCTTCAGCCTACTCATATGAAGAACATGCCTTTCCATTGTCCTTTGGGTTACCTTTTTTTTCTTTCTTTTTTCTTTTTGGAACATCTCTAATGTGTAAATATATTTTGCAAGTCTTCATAAGTCAAATAGGTACCTTATATTTCTTCTCTAAATGGGTAGAAGAGTTAATGGAAGAAGGAGAACATTTGGAATTAAAAATAAAATTTAAAAATATATTAAAAATGAAAACAAAAGCATACTTGTCTCATCTCATTGGGTTATCCATACAATTGCATATTTTAACTGGATATTAAAGTTCCTTTTTTCCTTTTTTGTTGTGTTTTTGTTTTCTTTTTCTTTTTTAACATTTATTAATATTTATTTTTTAGAAAAGTTAACATGGTTACATGATTAATGCTCTTACTTTCCCCTTCACCCCCGAGTTCCTCAACCTCCATGGATGATGCATATTTCCACTGGTTTTAACATGTGTCATTGATTAAGACCTATTTCCAAATTGTTGATAATTGTATTGGTGTGGTAGTTTTGAGTCTACATCCCCAATCATGTCCACCTCAACCCATGTGTTCAAGTAGCTGTTTTTCTTCTGTTTCCACTCCTGTAGTTCTTCCTCTGAATGTGGATAGAGTTCTTTTCCATAAGTCCCTCAGAATTGTCCTCGGTCATTGCATTGCTGCTACTACAGAAGTACATTACATTCTATTTTAGCACAGTGTATTGGTCTCTGGGTACAATGTTCTTCTGGATGTGCTCCTTTCGCTCTGCATCGATTGCTGGAGGTCTTTCCAGTTCACATGGAATTCCTCCAGTTTAATATTCCTTTGAGCACAGTAGTATTCCATCACCAGCATATACCACAATTTTTTCAGCCATTCCCCAATTGAAGGACATACCCTCCTTTTCCAGTTCTTTGCCACCACAAAAAGCGCAGCTATAATTATTTTTGTGCAAGTCTATTTATCTATGAATTCTTTGGGGTTCAAATCCAACAATGGTATAGCTGGATCAAAGGGCAGGCATTCTTTTATAGCCCTTTGAACAAAGTTCCAAATTGCCAGCCAGAATGGTTGGATCAGTTCACAACTCCACCAGCAATGCATTAATGTCCCAGTTTTGCCACATCCCCTCCAACATTCATTATTCTCCCCTTCTTTCATTTTAGCCAATTTTGTAGGTGTGAGGTGATACCTCAGAGTTGTTTTGACTTGCATTTCTCTAATTATTAGAGATTTAGAACACTTTCTCATGTGCTTATTGATACTTTTGATTTCTTTACCTGAAAATTACCTATTCATGTCTCTTGCCCATTTATCAACTGGGGAATGGCTTGATTTTTTATACAATTGCTTTAACTCCTTGTATATTTGAGTAATTAGACCCCTGTCAGAGTTTTTTGTTATAAAGATTTTCTCCCAATTTGTTGTTTCCCTTCTGATTTTGGCTACACTGTTTTTGTTTGTACAAAATCTTTTTTCTTTGATATAATCAAAATCATTTATTTTACATTTTGTAATTTTTTCTAACTCTTGCTTGGTTTTAAAATCTTTCCTTTCCCAGAGATCAGACAAGTAAACTATTTTGTGTTCACTTAACTTATTTATAGTTTCCCTCTTTATCTTCAAGTCATTCACTCATTCTGAATTTATCTTGGTGTAGGGTGTAAGATGTTGATCTAAACCTAATCTCTCCCATATTGTTTTCCAAATTTCCCAACAGTTTTTCTCAAATACTGGATTTTTTTCCCAAAAGTTGGGCTTTTTGGGTTTATCATACACTGTCTTGCTGATGTCACTTACCCCAAGTCTATTCCACTGATCCTCCCTTCTGTCTCTTAGTCAGTATCATACAGTTTTGATTACCATTGCTTTTTAGTACAGTTTAATATCTGGTACTGCTAGGC
This sequence comes from Gracilinanus agilis, assembly GCF_016433145.1. Classification (NCBI taxonomy): domain Eukaryota; kingdom Metazoa; phylum Chordata; class Mammalia; order Didelphimorphia; family Didelphidae; genus Gracilinanus; species Gracilinanus agilis. Next base: position 493,241,378 of record NC_058131.1, read on the forward strand.
CTCCTTCCTTCGCATTTTTTTCATAATTTCCCTTAATATTCTTGATCTTTTGTTATTCCAGATAAACTTTGTTATAGTTTTTCCTAATTCAGTAAAATAGTTTTTTGGTAGTTTGATAGGTATGGCGCTAAATAGGTTATTTTTCTTTTTTGATATTTAGGCCAATTTAACATAAGAACCTAGAGAACCTAGAGATCTTCACTGTAAGTAGGAAAATTCTATCTTATTTATACAGTTTCTGACTTCTTCCAGGACTGGAGCAAATATTTTTGTTGAGTATATGCCTCCCTATTTTTCTTTGACTCAGTGTTAATGACCAGGCCATTAAAATGTTTTTTGCTACATTTTTTAAGTAATCTTAGATGAATTCAAATAAATGCATGAAACTGTAGAGAGCCATAAACAATCAATTTGATATGTAATTCATATCAGATCCAACTATAACTGATGATTATAACCAATTTAACTTCTTTCATTATTCAAAGTTTTCCTGTCTAATAAATCATGTTATTTTGAAGAGAAGGGGGATATGTCGGGAGCTATTAAGAGAAATTAGAATCTCAAGTAGATATTTTTATCTGAACCCCCTCGAAAGATCAATACAGACTGGCAGAGCCATGTATTCGTTTTTCTCCCTATCAGGGTCGAGATGGAGTGGAATATCTAAGGTAAAAATCTGAGACTCCTCTTTTGATTCCTTTCATAATTCCCCTTCTCTTCAAAATTACGAGTTTTTTAAAGTTTAAATTATTTTGAGAGTAATTTCAGGATAAGAAATTTGGCACCTCCTCAGAATCCAGACAACAAACCTGTTTGGAGAAGACACCATGAAGATGCCTGCAGAGACCTATACTGCATCAAGAAGATCCAAAAATGAACTTTGGGGTGCAGTTGCTTGAACTATGGGCAGTTAAATGCATTTGTTTTGAATGTACATTCTTGTGCCAAAGGGGACTGCCCCCTAATTGGCTTTTAAAAAAATGTTTCTCTTGCCCTCCTGACCCAGGAGGACATAGAGAAAGGATTAGAGGCCAGAGTTAATGTTCTTGAAGAGTGTCTGGACTCAAGAACAATATGATGGTATACCTAAAGGGATGGGGACATGTCATCATGCTTCCCTGTCATTTTTAAAGGAAATGGCTCTGATAATAGTGATGGAGAGAAGGAACCTTCATTGGGAACCACTCCCCTATAAAGTTTTAAAAGAAATTAAGACAGTCTGTAACTCTTATGGCCCCACAAATGACTAAATTTAATCCAAGAATTCATCCTAATTTAGCCAGTGTCTTGCTAAAGTTAATCAATTTTCTGAATAATAAACTTTCTTTTTTTTCTCCAGATTTCTTTAGCAATATTAGATGTGATTTATTGATCTGTGGAAAGGATGTCTTATATTTGTTAGAGTATGTGTGAAATGCCTGGATAGCTTAGTCAGTAGAGCATCAGACTTTTAATCTGAGGGTCCAAGGGTTCAAGTCCCTGTTTGGGCTCGATTTATAGAGACCCTGCTCTATAACCAGAGACTAATCTGAGTGGCCTAGGGTGGTTGTCGGATGCAAAGAATGAAACAGATTGGAAGCACGGCTTGTTAGCTCATAGTACTCCAAGAAATATTGAAGTAGCCACTTTATTATAAAGGAAATTAAAGATCCCCTTCCCCCAAAAGTCCAAGAAAGTTTCCCACAGTTACAGAGAGCAAGATTTTTACTATAATCAGAACAAAAGCCTTAGAAGCCTCCAGGTGTAGATAAAAAAACCTATGCTAAACTATCAACTATATGTGTTATCTTTTAATTGAAACCTGGGACATCTCGTTAGAACAGAAAGCCTCTGCAGTTCTCAGCCTTGATGGTATTAAACAATTTTTGAGCCTCATTATTTTACTTTAATTCTGGGCAAAATTCCCTGCCAAAGGTTCGAACTTGGCCGTACCAGCCATCTCTGTTCTCAGTCAAAGGGGAACAGAGTTAGTCCCTCTCCTGCTGGAGTGCTGAGAGCCCAAAGCTTTTTCAATAAGACTATAATGCATTTTGAAGGAAGGTGAGTATTTTGAAAGGAATCAAAAGAGGAATCTCAGATTTTTATCTTAGATATCCCACTCCGGTTTCTCGACCTGAAAGGGAGAAAAACCAATACATGGCTCTGCCAGTCTGTATTGATTTTTGAGGGGGTCCAGATAAAAATATCTACTTGAGATTCTAATTTCTCTTAAAAGCTCCCGACATGAGACCTCAAAAATTCCATAGCAGTTTTTAAATCTAAAGATAATGCATTTTATTGTGATCAAATAATAAGTACCACATAATCTTATAGATATTTACTCTCTAAACAATTACATGACTTGAATATGTTTTGGTAAATACTATTAATGAAAGACTGCTAATTTTTTTCATAAAAAATTTATGATATCCTTAGCATACATAGATGTTTCATATTTTTTATGGCTGAGAAAATTGGAATGTGAATATTAGTTATCAATATTTTCTTAATCCCCTATTTTTTCATGAAATTAAATTTCAATATTTTCCACAAATAATTGGTATATTTCTGTTTTTAATATCCATTGATAATTCCTAAAGACCCTCCAAAAAGTATCCTGGACAACACAGAATTCTGTGTATTCCTAGTATAACCATCTTTTTCTTCATATCTTTGTAATTATCATAGTAATAATAATTGTAGTAGCAAAATAATAACAATAACCTGTATATAACATTTATTATGTACCAGGCACTATGTTAAATCTTTTAAAAATATTATTTCATTTGATCTGTGCAATAATCCTGGGAAGTTGTTTATTATCCCTATATTATCCCTATTTTATGGATGAAGAAAAAAGCAAATAGAGGTTAAATGAGTTGCCCAGGGTCACACAACTAACAAGTATCCCTCTTCATTATTCACATTTGTACTTTCTCATACAATATATATTTGAGACTAAATTATTAGTTCCCTGTCATTTGTTAACAAAGCCAATCGATTTCTTATAGAAATCATTACAAATCTTTTCAATTTTTGCTATTATTCTCCTAATTTCATGCTCCATCTCAAGTCCATCTGGTTTTAGTGAATTATTTTATAAGCTTTCTGCAAAGGTGTTCTATTTTTTACCTCTTTACTCTTTCTCGTATTTTATGAGACAATGCTGTTCAGAGAATTTTACAATCTTCTTCTAAGATCTGGCTAATGATTTTTTTTTGCTTTTCGATGTTGTCCTTGGATTATCTCTACACTTATTGAAAAGATAATGGGATTATTAAATGAAATGGTTTCTTGATTCTCATTCTCATCAATGTAGTGATTTGTTTACTTCAGTTAAGCAAAGGAAATTATAGTAGTATTTCATATTGTCTATTCTTTTATCGTTTTACCATTTGGGGATTTTAAAAATAAGAAGCCATGTTACAGTTGTTTCAACTACAGGTGGAATCTTTTCTTTTTAACTCTTTTTTTATTTTGGAATTAATTTGTTATTTCAGGTAGACAGTCATAAAATAGAGAACTTGTTCAGAAATGACTTTCACATAAGTAATCAGGTGTTTTCTCTATATTACAATGCAAGAAATTTTATTTTTGTAAGTTTTTTTGATGTTCATCAAATTGAGTATTTTTTAAAACAAATCCTTGCCTTCTATCTTAGAATCAATAATAAATTGGTTCCAAAGCAGAAGAGTAGTAAGGTCTACTCTAGACAATTGGTATTAAGTGGCTTGCCTCAGATCATTTAGCTAGGAAGTGTTTGAGATCATATTTGAACCAAGGATCTCTAGTCTCTACACCTGCCACTCTTTCCAATGAGTCACCTAGCTGCCTTTCATAGTCTAATACTTCTTGACTTTCTTCAAAAACATAATAATTTATAGTGCCAAATTTTTAATAAACCTCAAACTTTGGACTTTTCTTATTTCTTTTTCCTGAACCATATTTTAAAATATTTTGCACCCTTTTTCTATACCTACATTTGCATTTATCAACAAATATTAAAATGTATAAATTGATTGATTTAATACCAATCTTATTGAAGACTATATATTTTTCAAACAGTTGTTGGAGATTTAGATCATGTTATCTTTGTTGCAGTCTTTTGAAAATGCTTCTTATGGGATCTGCACCACAAGATGACCCTATGTTTTTTCAGAAGGGAAGTATTTTGTAAGCAATCCTTCCATTTGTTTGCAACTTTTGCTTGTATTCTAATTTAACTCCTAGCAAGAATGTTGACATGTGATAATTTATTTCTTCTAGTAGTATATTATACGATAAGAAGGCCATAGATTAGAACCCAAAAGAGACTTTTGAAGTCATCTAATTCAACTTCCTAATTTTTATGAATGAGGAAATTGAGACCCTGTGAAAGTCATGGTGATGAGTGATTGCATCTGAGGGCCTTTGTAGCCATGAAGAGTAAGTGTTAGCCTACTCATGAGATTAGCAGCTAGAGAGAAACAGTGAGATAAGGAGAAGGACAGGAAAGATTGGGGCCAGTATGCCCAAGAAGGACCTAGCTGGGGGCTATGATCTTCATTTATTATGGCAATGAGAAAGAATTTTATAGAGAGTAAAATATTAAGCATTACAACATTCTTGGGGGAGTTACTTTCCCACAGGATAAAGTTTATGAAAATGACTTTACACATGAACATTATCAGGATTGCTATTACAGATCTGAGCAAGTTGAGAAACAGTGATTGCTAATCTGCTCTGTGTGCTTAGAAAAAGGCAGGTTTTGTGCTTTCAGTCATGATGACACAAGGACTTCTGTGCTCTTCAGAGTGAGGGGAAACTCAAGGTTTAATGATGATCTTTGGCTGATAGTAGTAGTACCTTTGTATGAGAAACTGGGATTTTGCCAGCAATCTAAGGCAAACATGGCTGCTTTCTTCAGTGGGGTTGATCTGCCCTAAACTCCTCCTATAAGGCCCGATTAATTTGGATAATTTGCCCAAGATTTCATGATCTCACAGGTAGTACATAGCAGTGTTGATATTCAAGCACAAAGTTCCCTTTGACATAAGATCCAAAGCCCCCTCCACCACCAACCCAGAGGCAAAAAAAAAATTAAATCATTAAAACAATTACACATCAATAAAAGATATTGGATAATAAAAATTCTCTGGATATACACAAAAATTGTGCCACTCTTAAGTGGTTTGGGAAAATGCTAGTCTAATTCACCTGTAATCCCCCTGAGTCAGTGAGAATAGGAGAAAATATATAGTTTAATCTCAGTGATCCTTGAATTGGGATGGCATCTGTCTCTTGAGTGTCTTTCCCAGTATACCCTTAAGTCAGGCAAGAGAATTACTACAAATTTTTGTCTCAATGCTGGAGTCAAGGTAGTCCATGTATAACTTAGAGTTGTGGGTAGAGTGGTCATTCTCTCCACCTTCGTTGCAAACACGACCCTCATTCCTCCCTGTTATCCATGCATTTTCTATGCATTCATTCCAATCCATCTTCCCAAACCAACTTTACTGTACAATTATTTAATACTTTAATTTAATATAAACTTTTTTGACTTTTTAAATTAAAAAGCATTTATTTTTGCTTGTTTCAACTTCTCTCCTTCTCTGTAATTGAGGAGGTAAGGGATAGCCATATCAAATATAAATAGTTAAATAAAAAATATTAATCAATTCTCAAAATTTAGAAACATATGCCTCAAATTCTTTCTTGAATCCAATGTTTTTTAAACTATATCCTGTTATTTCCACAGTTTGGTCACTAGAATCTCTCCTTTATGAAAACATTAATTTTGTTAATCTTTTTCATAATATACTGACATATATAAAGGGTAGAAGAATTACTCCTTTTATAAAAAGTACAATTTATGGTTCCCCTTTTCCCCAAAAAAGCATACCTAAATTTCTATTTTTATTATCTATCTCCTCATACTTTTGAGAATGTTGAAATTCAAGTATTCTAGTGCAATGAGTTTTAGTCAGATGACCTGACTTTGTATTCCTATTGTTTCTTTTTATTATTATTACATAATATGGAGCAAATCCTTTTACTTCTCTGAATTTCAATTTCTATGTATAAAATTCAGAGGTCAAAATAAGTGGTTTTGGGGAGAATTAGATAATCTCTGGATTTGGAAAAATAGAAAAGAAAAGAAAATGAAATTCTTTCAACTAAGCTTTCAAGTTAAAAAGGCTAAGCCAATAAAGAAATATCAGATTCTCAGTTTGGCCAAAGTCTTATACCTTCTCTTTTGTCTGCCTTGAGACATGCAATGAAATATAGGTCCCAAAAACATTAATAGTAAGTCATTGAAGTAGCCAGGGACAGAGTCAAAAAGAAATCTCAGATAACTTTTAACCAACTTCTTCCTTGTATTCTATTCTTCCATGTGATGTGCACCTAAAAAAAGAAAGCAATTGAACTATAACATTTTGGGCTGTTAAAACCAGACTTATATTGTGAGTTAGAAATAGGAAATAGAGATAAAATTAAGGAAATAAGTTATGAGTTATTTTTCTACAACAAATTATGAAAAGAAAAAAAAAGAAAGTTGTTTCCAGATGAAAGTCTCCAAGTTCAAACTATAGTTTTAGTGGGCTTCGGAAATTAGAACTGAGAATTTGTTGCTATTTTAGTTTAAATTTCATAATAGTGATGATATGATCTATCTTTCTTTTTTAATTTTCATAAATTGGTTTCCATTTTTAATAACTCTTTCATGAAAAAGAAATAGATTTGTTTCACAGGATCCCGGGCAATCTTCTTTGTAAAGGTATAAATTTGATTCAGCAACTTTATTAAGAAATAGTTTCTGGAGAACTCTATACACAGAGACTGATATACTGTGGTAAAATTGAATGTAATGGACCTCTGTACCAGCAGCAATACAATGACCCAGGACAATTCTGAGGGTTTATGGTAAAGAAAGCTACCCACATTCAGAGGAAGGACTACAGGAGAGGAAACATATAAGAAAAACAACTGCTTGAACGCATGGGTTGGGGTGGACATGATTGAGGGTGTGGACTCGAAACTACCACACCAACGCAACTACCAACAATTTGGAAATTGGTCTTGATCAAGGACACATGACAAAACTAGTGGAAATGCGCATCGGCCATGGGTGAGGGAGTGCGGGGGGGGGGGGATTGAAGGGGAAAGGTAGAGCATGAATCATGTAACCATGTTAAAAATGAATATTAATAAATGTTAAAAAAAATAGCTTCTGGGATATTATATGAAACAAAGCAATGATGTTTGTTGGTGACCTATAACTTTTCAAACATAACTTTCTAGTACCAGTGAAGATCATAATTATTTATTCTTCTAAAAGTGACATTCAACAATAATGGAATCTTAGGATGATTTTTAATATATATTCTCTTTCAAAAAGTCAACTAGTTATAATAGCTGGGGGATGGAATCAAGATGGCAAAGAAGATATAGGCATACATCTGATTTCTATCACATTACTCTCCAAAAACCAATGATAAAATTCCTCAAAATGAAGTCTGGTGCAGCATAACCCACAAAAAGACAAAGTGAAGTAATTTTTCAGCCCGAAACAACTTAGAAGGCTGGTATGAAGGATGTATTACACTAGGGCAGAGATAGAGAGTAGCATGCCAGGGCAAGCACCGCCAAGACAACAAGCTTTAGGTATACCTGAAGCAACAACCTAGGCTTCTGATACTGTTAGCCACAGACAATAAGGGGAGAGGGAGAGGGAAGAAGGAGAGGAGGCCAGACAACTACTCAGAAGGATATTACAAAACACATTTGTTGGTTCTGGGTACAAGACTCTTGTCTCAAATACCTGTCCTTTGATCCAGCCATACCATTGTTGGGTTTGCACTCCAAAAAGATCATAGATAAACAAATTTGTACAAAAATATTCATAGCCGAGCTTTTCATGGTGGCAAAAAACTGGAAAATGAGGGTATACCCGTCAATTGGGGAATGGCTGAACAAATTGTGGTATATGTTGGTGATGGAATACTATTGTGCTCAAAGGAATAATAAACTGGAGGAATTCCATGTGAACTGGAATGACCTCCAGGAAGTGATGCAGAGCAAAAGGAGCAGAGCCAGAAGAACATTGTACACAGAGACCAATACACTGTGGTAAAACAGAATGTAATGTACTTCTGTAGTAGCAGCAATGCAATGACCGAGGACAATTCTGAGGGATTTATGGGAAAAAAATACTACCCACATTCAGAGGAAGAACTGCAGGAGGAAAACACAGAAGAAAAACAACTTCTTGAACACATGGGTGGAGGTGGACATGATTGGGAACGTAGACTCAAAACTACCATACCAATGCAATTGTCAACAATTCGGAAATAGGTCTTGATCAATGACACATGTTAAAACCAGTGGAAATGTGCATTGGCTAAGGGGGGGAGGTCAGGGGATGAAGGGGAAACTAAGAGTATGAATCATGTAACCATGTTAACTTTTCTAAAAAATAAAAATTATTAAAGGGAAAAGAGGAAAAATAAGTCACTTGTCTCATTGACCATACACAGAACCAGGTAGTCCTGGGACACAGTTTCAGGATGAATATGACCCCCAGCATACATCACACGGGAACAGGAAATTCTGGTCATAGTTCTGAGGGGTAAAAGAGTGCTTGGGGTTACTCATAGACCAGAGCATAGGACTAGACAGTATTAAATACACCTCTCCTTAGATCATACCATCATATCTGAATGGAGCTGAACAAAGAACCTGAATCTTGGAAAAATGCTGCCTTCACCACAGTTGAAGTGCAAAACTTTAACAGTTATTTTTAATTAAAAGAAAAGAAAGGGGCAAGAAAATAATGAAACACCAAAACAAAAACAAAAAAAAAAACATAGAAAGTTATTTTGGTGAGACGGAAAACTCAAACTCAGAAGAAGACCACAAAGTCAATAATGTTGTATCCAAAACCTACAGGAAAAATACGAATTGCTATAACATCCAAAAAGAATTAATGGAAGAGATCAAAAAGGATTTTAAAAATTCAATATGATAGGTAGAAGAAAATTTCAGAAAAGAAATGATAGTGATACAGGAAAATCATGAAAAAAGAGTCAGCAGCTTGGTAAAGGAAGCACAAAACAATAATAAAGAAATTAATATTTCAAAAAACAAAATAGGTCAATTGGTTTAAAAAAGGCACAAAAATCCAGAGAAGAGAACTTCATAAAAAAGTAGAAGTGGCCAAATGGGGTGATAAAGTTATACAAAATTTCACTGAAGAGAAAAACTTCTTGAAAGACAGAATTTGCCCTTTGGAAAAAGAGGTACAAGAATCCAATGAGGAAAAGAACTCTCTATAAAATAAAATTGGCCAAATGGAAAAGGAGGTACAAAAGCTCACTCCAGAAAATCGTGTCTTAATATTAGAATTTGGCAAACAGAAATTAATGACTCTATGAAACATCAATAAACAATTAAACAAAGTCAAAAGAATGAAAAAATAGAATAAAATATGAAATATTTCATAGGAAAAACAACTGACATGGAAAATAAATCCAGAAGAGGCAACCTAAGAATTATTGGACTACCTGAAAAACACAGTCACAAAAAGAGCTTAAACATCATTTTTCAAGAAATCATTAAGGAAAAACTGCCCTGATATTCTAGAAACAGAAGGCAAAATAGAAATTGAAAGAATCCACTGATAACTGTCTGAAAGGGACCCCAAAAATAGCTTTCAGGAATCTTAGAGCCAAATTCCCAAATTCCAAGGTAAAAGAAAAAATATTGCAAGAGGCCAAAAATAAACAATTCAAATACTGTGGAGCCACAGACAGGATAACAAGACTTAGCAGTTTCTATGTTAAAGAATCAAAGGGCCTAGAATATGATTTTCACGGGGAAAAAATAGCCAGGATTTTGACCAACAATTAACTTTTCCAGCAAAACTGAGCATAATCCTTCAGGGGAAAATGGAAATTTAATGAAATAAAGGACTTTAAAACATTCATGATGAAAAGACCAGAGCTGAATGAATATTTCTATTCTCAAATACAAGACTCTAGAGATTCATAAAATGGTAAACAGGAAAGAAAAATCAAAAGACATTCAGGAAATTTAAATTATATACAGCCCTACATAAGGGAGATGATTCTTGTAATACCAAAGAAATTTGTCATTTTTAGGGCAGTTAGAAGGCTTATATATAGACAGGGAAAGAGGGTATGAGTTGAGCTGTTATAAAAATAAATTAAATTAAGGCATGGGAAAGAGAAATGCATTGAAAGGAAGGGGAAGGGAAAATAGAATGTGATAAATTAATGCACTTAAAGAGGCATGAAAGGGTTTTAATAATGGAGGGGAAGATGGAAAAGATGGGAAGGAAAAGATGTGAACCTTACTCTCATCAGAATTGGTTCAGTGAGGGAAGAACATATACAATCAATTGGTTATAAAAAGTTATCTTACCCTACAGAAAAATTGGAGAGGAAGGGAATAAGAAAAGAGGATGGGTATGAAAGAAAAGAGGGCAAATTGGAGACGTAGAGATCATAAAGTAAAGAGAAGTAAATAGGATTGAAAGTAATATACAGTAATCCTTGTGATGAAGAAAATTTAAAAGTTTCTCTAATAAAGACCTCATTTCTCAAATACATAGAGAAATGAGTTAAATGTATAAGAATACAAGTCATTCTCAAGTTGATAAATGGTCAAATGATATAAAGAGGAAGTTCTAAGAAAAAGTAATTGAAGCTCTCTATGGGTGTGCAAAAAAAGTTCTAAATCACTATTTTGAAAAACACGAATTAAAATAACTATGAGGTGATATCCTATACTTATCAGGTTGACTACTATGACAGAAAAAGAAAATGATAAAACTCAGAGGGAACATTGGAAAAATTGAGACACAGGTGCATTATTGATGTTATTGTGAACTGATTTAGTAGACAAATTTGGACCTATGTCCAAAGGTTGGAAAAAATGGTACATAGCTTTTGAACCAGCAATAATATTATTGGGTTTATATTGCAAAGCAAATAATAAAAATTGGGGAGAGAAAACCTATCAGTTCAAAAATATTTAAAGCAACTCTTTTTAGGATAGGCAGAGATTAGAAAAGTGAGGGGTTACCCATAAATTGAGGAGTGGCTGACTAAATTATAGTATAAGATTATAATGGAATATTATTGTGCTATAAGAAATGAGAAACAGGAAGAGCTCAGAAAAAATGGAAAAGACTTATTCGACCTGAAGCAGAGTAAAATAAGCAAAACATTGTACACAGTGTCAGAAATATAGTACAATGAACAACTCCAAAAATATCCCAAAGGACTCATGATAAAATATATTGATGGGAAAAGGAGCCTCATTTCCAGGAGTGGAGACAAGATGGAGGAGTAACTAGAGAGGAACTCTGTTTCACCATGAAAATCCTCCACAACCAAGAGTAACATATCACTACAAAATGAATATAGGAGTGCATTAACAAAGAGACAGAGTGAAACAACCCTCAAAAGAGGAGAAATTCAAAAGGTAGGCAGAGATCATCTGGGGAACCAGGGTGAGAGAGGAGCTGAGCTAGCAAGAGGCATACCAGTAAGTGAAGAGTAAGCCAAGAGCAAGCCACATGTCCCACCCCTACAAATCTGTTCTCACAGGTTCTGAGCTTAAGCTCTGATTAGCAGAGAGATCCTGAGATTCCACTGGGTCAAATAGTGGTCCAAGCCAACTCATACCCTTGAAAATTTCAAACCTATTGAGAAGTCTGGAGTCCCAGCCCAGGGGAATCTGGGCTGAAGGTGTCCAATCCACGTGGGCGCAGGGCAAAGCCAGTAATCCCAGTTTGGGCTTGGATGAGGACATAAGCCACAGTTTGGGGTAAGGACAAATTTCTCAGGGGAGACTTCCCTGGGATCTCTTTGCCCAAAATTAAGGGCAGATACCCAGGACAGGGCAATCAAGGGTATGTCTGATTGAATTAACATCTTGAGATAAAAAAGTTGAGCCTCAGCCTGGGGCTAGAATCTGATCACCACCTGACCAGATCAAATGCAGAATGAGATCAAAAGCTTGCACCCAATCCTGAGGAAAGTTTTAAGTTATCAGCATCTCAAGGGTCAAATGAATCAGCACTGGGAGGGGACTACCAGAGCTCTCAGACCTCAGAACATCTGATAAACCAGTAGAATTCCAGAAAATAAGCTAAAAATAGCATCAAGGAAAGATTGAAGTTTAAGAGGGTACCCCCAACTTCCCAGAAAACAGAGCCTACCTATAATTAAATAGGAAAAAATGAGCAAACAAACAAAAAAAACACTTAATTCTAAAGATTTATTATGGAAACAAAGAGCAAGATGCAGACACAGAAGGGAAGGTGAAAGCAAAGGAAACACACTTACAATCCAAAAGAAAAATATGAAATGGACATAGAATCAGGAAGAGCTCAAAAAAGACTTCAAAAACCAATTAAGAGAGGTAGAGGAAAAGTAGGGAAAAGAAAAGAAAGTGATGCAAAAAGAAATGAAAGTGATGCAAGAAGGAACAAAAGTGATGCAAGAAGAAGTTGGTCAATTGGAAAAGGAGAAACAAAACTGACAGAGAAGAACCAGGTCTTAAAAAATCAGAATTGACCATCTATAAACTAATGATTTCATGAGAAATCAAGAAACAATAAAGCAGAATCAAAGGAATGAAAAAATAGAGGAAAACATGAAATATCTTTCCAAAAGAACAATTGATGTAGAAAATAGATCTAGAAAGACAACATGAGAATTATTGGACTACCTGAAAGCCATGATGACAAAAAAACCCTTGGCTATCATAGTATAAGACATTATCAAAGATAACTGCCCAGAGATGCCTGAACAAGAAAATAAAATTGAAATTGAAAGAATTCACAGATAACCTCCTGAAAGAAATCCTCAATTGACAACTTCCAGGAATGTCATAGCTAAATTCAAAACCATCAAATTAAGGAAAAATACTTCAGACAGCCAGAAAGAAACCATTAAAATACCACAGAACTACAATCAAGATCACTAAGGAGTTAGAGGCCTCTACATTAAAGAATTGGAAGGCATGGAATATGATATTCAGGAAGGCAAAAGATTTGTATTTACAACCCAGAGTCACCTAATGTGAAGGATTAAATTTTAGGGGTAGGATTTTGAACAAAAGCCAGTGAGCAGTTTATTAAACACAAAATACTTAGTTTATTATTAGGAAAATATGGATAGGAAATCAGAAGGAGGAAAGTGAAAGTAATCTTACAAAAGCGTGTAACTATACCCCAGATCCTAACTAAATTTCTCTAAAAAACCCTACATCTATCTGCCTCAGAGGGCAATATCTTCTGCTAGGCAGAAGCCCTCTTTCCTCCTCTACCTATCTAATAATATGCAAAAGGAATTCTTTATTTTCTTTTATCTATTTTGAATTAGTCAACCAAAAATTTAAATACCCCTACTCAACACTAATTAAGGAAGTTCACAAATCACTTAGTAGGAGAGCTCAACCCTTTTAACTCAATTAGTCAGAAACTTATGAATCCTTTGATAAGAATTTACACCATCAGAGGATGCGAGTTAGCTACTGTAGATACTGCCCCTGGGAAGTGCTGGGCAATTTGAAAGCTGTGATTGCCCCTTGTGAAGTGGAGGAAAGGACAAGAAGTGATGTGGGGAATAGAATTATAAAAAGTCCTGAACTTTCTGTCCAAGAAGTCTTTGACTTGAATTTTTGACTTGAATTTTTGACTTGGAGCTTCATCTGGTGAGTGAGTAGCTGGTGTTCCCTTCCTGGCTTCTGGAGAGATTAGTTTCAGAGAGGCCTCCTTCTCTTGGAGGAGGCTGCATTGCTGGAACCTTTACATAAGACATCATTGGGTCTTCTGGCTGAAGTTTAACATGTCTGATTCAGACACCAGAGCAACATTTAGTGTGGTAGCCTAGACATTTTCTCTACTCTCTTCTTATATTTCTCTATTTTCACTTTTTCCTCCTCTTTGTAAATAAAAGCTATTAAAATTCATTTTGACTTCAGCTATAGCATTTTTAATAGGTGATCACAATATTACTTTTCAAGTCTCATATTTAGTCAAACCCCTAAACTTAATTCCTTACAAATATTACCACTATCTATCTACCTTATCTACCCAAGTTATTAATAATCAATAAGCCTATTAAGGCCTTACTTCTGTTTCTTTGTCTCCAACCAGAGGAGTGCTAGCTGCACACCCTCTCCTCAGAAGACCCAAAGACAAAAAGCGAAAGCCCTTTGTAACTCTCTGCAATTGACTAACTCCCCTCAATCTGTCACTAATTGACAAATGGCACAGCAGGGGGTCTCTTACTGCAAAATATTATTGCTCCTTTTCCTCTTAAATATAAAAAAGGAAGAAATTAATAAAAACTCTCTTAATACTACCCAGTAAAACTGAGTATATTATTTCAGAGGAAAAAACAGTCATTCAATAAGATAGAAGATTTCCAAGCATTCCTGAGAAATAAGCCAGACCAAAACAAAAAATTTGAAGGCCAAATATGAGTCACAAGAGAATCCCAGAAAGGTAAATAAGAAAGAGAAAATTTAAGGGACTCATTAAGTAAAAATATGTATATATCTACATGGAAAGAGGATCTCTATAATTTTCAAAAATTACTTTTAGTAGTCGACAAGATAGATGGTAGAGAAGTAAGCTGATTATGATAATATGATGTATATGATGATATATGATGATATGATATATATGTAAATGTAGTGATACGGAAAGATAAGTATGTATATGATATGTATGCATATGAATGAGATGTATAAAAGCAATCAAGGGCTGAAAGAGAGAGTTGTATTGAAAGAAAAGAGAAGGAAGAGATATATTAGGGTAAATTATATAACATAAAGAGGCAATAAAAATCAATATAGATAGGGGAGGATAATGGTGGTGACAGGAAATGCGTAAATTTTACTCTCATTGCAACTAGCTCAGAGAGGGCGAAAAAACAAGTATATTCAGTGGGGGTATAGAATTCTTTCACCCTTCAGAGAAGAAGAAAGGGAACAAGACAAATGAAGGGAGGGCTAATTAAAGGGAAGGGAAACAGGAGGGGTGACAAAAAGCAAAATACTGGTGAGGAAGAAGAGAGTGAAAGGGGATAGAGCAATATCTAGAAAGGATGACACAATGGAGGGCAATCCACAATTAATAATCATAATGCTAAATGTGAATTGGATGAACTCACCCATTAAAGAGAAATAGATGACAGAATGGATTAAAAACCAGAATTCTACTATATGTTGTTTACAAGAAAAACATTTAAAGCAGGGTGACTCACACAAATTCAAGGTAAAAAGCTGAAGCAGAATTTATTATGCATCATATAAATTTAAAAAATAAAAAAAACTGGAGGAGCAATCATGATACCAGACAAAGTCAAAATAGAAATTGACCTGACTAAAAGGGATGAGGAAGAAAATTAAATTTTTCTAAAAGGTACTATAAAAAATGAAGTAATATCAATACTAAATATTTATGCACCAAATTGTATGGCATCTAGATTTCTAATGGAAAAATTGAAAGAACTCAAGGAGCAAATAGATAGTAAAATATTTGAGACTAAATTATTAGTTCCCTGTCATCTGGGTTTCTCAATGTTTCCCTTTCAGAAGTAGATAAATCAAACCAAAATACATAAGAAAGAAGTAAGGGAAGTAAATGCAATGCTAGAAAAATTGAGTTAATAGATATCTGGAGAAAACTGAATGGGGATAAAAAGGAAAAATGGGGATAAAAAACCTTCTTCTCAGCAATACATGATACATATACACAGATCAACCATGTACCAGGGCATAGAAATATTGCAAACAAATGCAGAAAAGGAGAAATAATAAATACTACTTTTTCAGATAAGAATGCAGTAAAAATTATAATTAACAAGTGTCCATGGAAAGGCAAATTTAAAGTTAACTGGAAACTAAATGATCTCTCAAAATAGGTGTGTCAAGGAAAAAAATCATAGAAACAATTACAGACTTCATTAAAGAGAATGACAATGAGGAGACACCATATCAAAAACTATGGGATAAAACCAAAGCAGTACTCA
The DNA here is from genome assembly GCF_016433145.1 of Gracilinanus agilis. Taxonomy (NCBI): domain Eukaryota; kingdom Metazoa; phylum Chordata; class Mammalia; order Didelphimorphia; family Didelphidae; genus Gracilinanus; species Gracilinanus agilis. The sequence goes on from NC_058131.1 coordinate 493,257,409, forward strand.
GGGGAAAATTTATACCTCTGAGTACCTATACCAACAAAATAGAAAGGAAGGAGATCAATGAATTGGGCTACCAACTTTAAAAAAATAGAAAAAGAAATTAAAAATCCCCAGATAAAAACTAAATTGGAAATCTTAAAAATTAAAAGAGAAATTAATCAAATTTAAAGTAAAAGAACTATTGAAATAATAAATAAGATTAGGAGCTGGTAGTTTGAAAAACAACTAAAATAGAAAAAGTACTAGATAATCTAATAAAAAAAAGAAAGTAGAGAATCAAATTAATAGTATCAAAGATGAAAAGGGTTATCTTACCTCTAATGAGGAGGAAATTAAGGTAATTATTAAGAATTACTTTGCTCAGGGGCAGCTGGGTAGCTCAGTGGATTGAAAGCCAGGCCTAGAGACCGGAGATCCTACGTTCAAATCTGGCCTCACCCACTTCCCAGCTGTGTGACCATGAGCAAGTCACTTGATGCCAATTGCCTACCCTTACCACTCTTCTGCTATGGAGCAAATACTCAGTATTGACTCCAAGATGGAAGGTAAGGATTTTTTAAAAAAGAATTACTTTGATCAGTTATATGGCAATAAATATAAAAGTCTAGGTGAAATGTATGAATGTTTACAAAAAGAGAAATTGCCTAGATTAACAGAAGAAGAAATCGAATACTTAAATAATCCTGTATTAGAAAAAGAAATTGTACAAGCAATCAAGGAACTTCCTAAGAAAAAATCCCCAAGGCCACATGGATTCACAGGGGAATTTTATCAAACATTTACAGAACTAATCCTGATACTATACAAATTATTTGAGAAAGTAATCAATGAAGCGGTTTTACTAAACTCCTTTATGACACAAATTTGGTACTGATCCCAAAGCCAGGCAGACCAAAAACAGAGAAAGAAAACTACAGAACAATCTCCTTAATGAACATAGATGCAAAATTCTTAAATGGAATACTAGCAAAAAGACTCCAGCAAGTTATCAAGAGGATTATTCACTATGATCAGGTGGGATTTATACCAGGAATGCAAGGATGGTTTAATATTAGGAAAACTATCCATATATTTGACCATATCAGCAACTAAACGAACAAAAATCACATGATTATCTCAACAGATGCAAAAAAAGCCTTTTACAAAATGCAATATACAATCCATTGAAAACACTACAAAATATAGAAATAGAAGGGCCATTCCTCAAAATAATAAACAATATACATTTAAAACCATCAGCAAGTATCATCTTCAATGGGGATAAGTTAGATGCCTTCCCAATAAGATCAGGATGAAGCAAGGATGCCTATTATAACCTCTATTATTTAATAATGTTCTAGAAATGCTAGTGATACAAATTAGAGAAGAAAAAGAAATTGAAGGGATTAAAATAGGTAACGAGGAAACTTAAAGAACCACTGAAAATCAGCTAGAAGACTAGTAGAAATAAATAACAACTTCAGCAAAGTAGTACGGTACAATATAAACCCACATAAATCATGAGTATTTCTATATATTTCCCACATAACTCAGCAGCAAGAGTTAGAAAGAGAAACTCCACTTAAAATCACTCTATATAATATAAAATATTTAGGAATCTATCTGCCAAGACAAACAAAGGGATTATATCAACACAACTATAAAACACTTTTCATGCAATTAAAACTAGATCTAAACAATTGGGAAAACATTAATTGCTCCTGAGTAGAATGAGCTAATAACATAAAAATGACAATCCTACCCAAATCAATCTACTTCCATAACTATCAAACTACCAAAAAATTTTTACAGATTAAAAAAAAAATTATAACAAAGTTCATCCGTTAGCAAAAAATTGGAAAATGAGGACGTGTCCATCGATTGGGGAATGATCGAACAAATTGTGGTATCTGTTAGTGATGGCATACTATTGTGCTAAAAGGAATAATGAACTGGAGGAATTCCATGTGAACTGGAATGACCTCCAGGAATTGATGCAGAATGAAAGGAGCAGAACCAGGAGAACATTGTGCACAGAGAATGATACATTATAGCACAGTTGAATGTAATGGACTTTTCTACTAGCAGCAGTACAATGACCCAGAAGAATTTGGAAGAACTTGTGAGAAAGAACACTATCCACACCCAGAGAAAGAACTTTGGAAAAGGATACACATTAGAAAAATTTGTGATGAATCACATAATGCGATAGGAATTTGATTGGGGTTTTGATGTTAAAGGATCATGTTACTGCAGATATGAATAACATGGAAATAGGTTTTGAACAATGTGACATATACAACCCAGTGCAACTGCTTGTCAGATTCAGGAGGGGGTTGAAAAAAGGGAGCATCATAAATTATGTAACCATGGAAAATATTTTAAATTAAAAATAAATAAATTGAAAAGAATGCCCTGTACTTCCAGAGAAAAAGAAATATATAAATCCAAACTTTCTTTTTTTATGTTTCCTTCCACAAAAGGATTAATATGGAAAAAGGTTTTATGTAATTGCACATGTAAAATCTATGTGAGATTGCTTACTATCTAATGGGAAGTGTAGGGTTAGAGGGAGGGAGAGAATTAAAGATTCAATATTCTTTTATAAATGATGGAAACTTTTTACTTATAACTGGGGGGGAAATAAAATAAAATTTAATAATTAAAAAAGTCAAATAGCTAATCTTAAATAATTTCTACATCTTCTTAGTAACAATTGCCTAGAGATTAAAATACATAAGTAAATTGTAAGTGTGTCCATACACACACACACACACACACACACACACACACACACACACAAATTAAACCCAACAAATGAACAAACCATAAGTATAGGTCTGGCTGCTTGAATTATGTCACTCATTATAACTAAGTCTGTCTGAGAATGAGAAGCAGTGTACATAGTACAAAGAAACTATTAAGCAATTATAAATATCATTCTCTCCCAGTGCTAAAACCAGACTAAACATGGTAGTTGTGAACAGGCAATATTATTGGGAAGAAATTACCTCAAGTGAAAAGAAAATTTGGGGGTTTCTCAGTAAAATTTAGACAAAAAGTTTTGCTTTTTTATTTTTAATATTAGTTATTATTATAATATACTCTTTTGTTGCTTATTTATATGAATTTGCTTTTACTGTTAAGTGATGTGCTCTGGAAAAGGAGAAACAGAAGTATTAGGATGGGAAGCAATTGAGATCTTGCCTTAGGCCATTTCCAGGCAGGAAGAAAAATGAAAACTTACAGAGAAATTGCAAGAAAACCTATTCTCAAGAGATTTCCAGAATGGTTTTGCATCTCAAAGAGTTCTGAGTTCAGATAAGATATCAATTAATATCCTCACTTTGGAGTACTAATGTAAACCTCAGATCATTTGAGGTTTGCCCTTCTCTCTTTAAAAATACATCTTTGTACTAGAGATCAGTGTAAACATTAGAGGTCATATTCTCTCCCTTCATCATCTGATTTGCATTTACAGGAAAGCTGAAAGCCAGGAGTTGGGAAATGCTACTTGTTTGCTACATAGCATCACTAACTCCAGGCTGCTGAGTCTAAAATTCCAGAACAAAATAGCTTTTTCCAAACATACATATAGCCCTCTGACTGTTACAATTCAACTGGACAGCCTGACTTTCAAAAGCAAGCCTACTCAATTGTATAGTAGCTTGTGCCAGATGTGAGATCCTTCCATGAAATGTCAGCCAAGTCAATGGCAACATCTGTCCATTAGGTAGCTTGAAGCATTTGTTATGTTGTGTGATACTTGGCCACACGCTTTATTTGCTGGCTTGAAAACTCTGTTTCCATTAGCAAAATAGTTAATCTAACTCATCCTTGTCATCTTTTTTTTTTCCTAACCTTTGGACCACAATGATGCAAAGAAATAATATACTCTGTGAGTTGAGCACTTTGTTTAATAATCTCCTGAATCCATTTATCCCTCCTCAAAAAATAAGCACTGAAAATATTATCCTTCTTTACATGTAAGAGGATTTTATGTAGTAGGGTTAAGGGCATTAAAATATGACATCAGAGGAAAATTTATAGCATTTAGTTCTCCCTTGGAATTCCTATTACTTTTTTGCTAAAATATATTTTATCAAATATTTATGATCAAATATCACAAAGTATCACATTAAATAAAATATTTTTGGTTCTAAATGTTTTTTCAGAGACAACAATTTAGAATTTCTACTAATGAATACAAGATAAGATTTCAATATGACATTCATTAAAGAAACCCTGGTTTTCATCAGTTGCAACTTTATGGGTGGAGGGAAACCTCCTTTTCTTTTGGGATGAAATGCTTGATGTTTCTTCTTTGTCTCAAACAGTGCTTTGATTTGAATTTCCTTGAATAGTTTGGACTAATATTCATCTGTATATGGACAGAATGATGTTTAAATAAGAAAGTGAGAAAAAGAAATCACAATCGCGCAATTCATCAATATACCTGACTCAACTGAGCAAATCAATTCTGTTATGAAAAGTTGTGTTATGTAAGTTGTATTATAGAAAATAGCTATGTGGCACAGTAGGTAGAGTGCCAAGTCTGAAGTCAAGAAGACTCATGTTCCTGGGTTCAAATATGACTTCAGACACTCACTGTGTGACCCTTGGCAAGTCACTTAACTCTGTTGGACTCAGTTCCTCATCTGCAAATAAATGGAGAAATAAATATCAAACCACTCCAGGATCTCGGCCAAGAAAACCTCAAATGCTGTCACAAAGAGTCACACACAAGTAAAAAATGACTCAATAAGAACAGCAAACATACAAACTTCTTGTTATATTCCTGAAGTTGTCTATTTTTAAAGATAAATTCATGAATGGAAATTGACTGCCAGTGTGGTATTTAATATTATGGACTTTTCTATTTATTCATTTAAAGTTAGTGAAGACCATGCATACGACTGCTGGGTTTTTACCCCAAAAAGATCTTAGGGGAAAAGACATGTACAAAAATATTTATAGCCACACTATTGGCAAAAAATTGGAAAACGAGAATATGCCCTTCAATTGGGGAGTGGCTGAACAAATTGTGGTATATGCTGGTGATGGAATACCATTGTGCTAAAAGGAATAATAAACTGGAGGAATTCCTTGTGAACTGTAATGACCTCCAGGAATTGATGCAGAGTGAAAGGAGCAGAACCAGAACATTGTATACAGAGACGGATACACTGTGGTAAAATAGAATATAATGGACTTCTATACTAGTAGCAATGCAGTGACCCAGGACAATTCTGAGGGATTTATGGAAAAGAACGCTACCCACATTTAAAGGAAGAACTAGGAGTAGAAACACAGAAGAAAAACAACTGTTTGAGCACATGGTTTGATGTGGACATGATTAGGGATGTAGACTTGAAAGGACCACACCAATGCAACTATGAATAATATGGAAATAGGTCTTGATCAATGATACATATAAAACCCAGTGGAATTGCATGTTGGCTACAGGGAGGGGGTGGGGCTTGGGGCAGAGGGAAAGAACATGAATCATATAATCATGAGAAAATATTCTAAATAAAAAATTAATTTAATAAATAAATTTAATGAAGAAATCAATTTTCCTATTTAGATGCTTCTATAAAGATTTAGTCCATAAAAGTATCTTATCATAGATATAATTTTGTTACTCACACCTCTGCACAGATAAAATCGAAGTCAGAGTAATCACTCACTCTCTCCTGGGTTAGTACATAACTGAAGATACCCATTTTTGAGAAAGCTTGAGATTAGCCAAAATGAAGATGGAAACATATATAGATTATTACAAATTTGTCCTCATTTGTAGAGAAAAAACAGATCAAAATAAGAATTTGTATTTTTTCATTCAAGATGAATTAGGTAATATTTAAGAATAAAATCATGATGGGGCAGCCGGGTTGCTCAGTGGATTGAGAGCCAGGCCTAGAGATGGGAGGTCCTAGGTACAAATCTGGCTTCAGACACTTCCTAGTTGTATGACCCTGGGAAAGTCACTCAATCCCCATTGCCTAGCTCTTACAATTCTTAGTGCCAAGGCAGAAGGTAAGGGTTTAGAGGAAAAAAAGAATAGAATCATGAGAAGTAATATGGAAAGTTTTATATTTGTTAAACATTAGTAACCTGCTTTTAACAATAATTGATAAGTAATAACTTGATAACACTGATTTTTCTATTTTGGTGTATATTAAAGGTGCAAATGAATGAGATATCAATGAATAAATTAAATCCAAGGTAATTTTGACAGAGCATGATGAATCATGCTACTTCTGTATTTGAGGGAAGTTATTATGGAATAGTAATATTCATTTAGATAAGTTAATTAATCTTGTCAATTTCATCTCCTCTAAATTTGTTGTTACATTGTATGTTCTCAATAGTCACTTTTCTGGTTTTAGTATTCTATGATTATCAAGGAAAGAGCTTTTTATAGGCTTTGAAGTCCCTTTTTGCTTATGTTGATATCGTTGTGAAGAGAATTATATAATTTTTATCCATTAATAGCTGTTGTTTAGTTAATTTCAGTGGTATCTGACCCTCAGTGGTTTCATCTGGGGTTTTCTTGGCAAAGATACTGCAGTAGCTTGCTATTTCTTTTTCCAGTTCACTTTACATGTGAGGAACAGAGGCAAACAGGGTTAAGTGGTTTGTCCAAGATCACACAGACAAGTAGATATTTGAGACTGGATTTGAAATTATGGAGATGATCTCTCTGATTCCAAGACCAGTGCTCTATCCACTGTATCAACTAGCTGCTTTATTTGTGTCTATTAACACTTTATCACACATTAATTTATCAGATTATATAAAAATTTTTAAATTGTTTATATTCTTTCTACCAGAATATAGTGACTTTAATTAGCAGGAAACATTTCTAGATTCCTTTTGTTTTTGTTTTTGTACTTGTTTGATGAATAGAATATGATAAATCACAAGAAAGTGGATAGTATTCTAAGATATTTTTAAAGATAGACCAAAAAATGTATATATATATATATATATACATACACATGTACATATGCATGCATGTATGTATGTATGTATGTATGTGTGTATATATATGTATATGGGTCAGATATTTTCCTCTTCTCAGTAGCTGGCATAAACAAAGTATTATCTGAAGAAATATGCATGAAAATGAGCAGAATTGGTCTTGGAGGAATACTAAATATGGATAAAGGTTGGAGTGGGGAGATAAAGAAGAAATTCTCTTCATAACAACCAAAAGAGAAGAGAAGAATCTGGGGAATATGTACTTGACTTCATCTTGCTTCAGGAAAAGATTTGATGACTCTAATGATGTTTTGAAAAATTTGGAAACTAGTGAATAATTCCATGGAGCCAAATGAAATTGAAGTGAGAGAAGCTGGTAAAGAAAGATCCTATTACCTTAAAATGACAGTTAATTGAGGCAGGATTTGTAAGAAAAAGCCTTATATTTGAGTGATATAAGAAAATTTTATACCCTAGGACTTTATAAATAAACCATATTGAGGTTCTCTGTTGGATGGCTGAGAATCCTCCAAAGTATACCAAGACTTACGGTGTTCATAGGAATTTATAACATACTGGTTATAGCTCAACTATCAAACTCAAAAGTTTTTGTTGCTTTTTCATTTCTCTTAAAATGCTAAAGTGTGTTTTCAGACATAGAAAACCATGCTGTTCTTAAGTGAAGAACTTAGTATTTCTAATTTTTATGCTGAAAATATGCTAGATACCAGTGGGTCAGAGTGTGTTGAAGTTATTCAAAAATAGTAAGGAGTTCAGAGGCTCTTTCTAGTTCCCATGAGGACACTCAGGATAATTAGGGGCCTGTGTTAGATTCTGATTATGTGATATTTATGACTCAGCCATTTTCCAGTCATTCTAGCTACCTCCTGGGAGGATGGAAGTAGCAGATGCAGTTTGTTTCCATTTAGAGCATCAACTTCATAAAATCATTCTCTGTTCAACTATGAATCTGGGTTGACAACTCATATTGAAATAACCCTGGGGTAAGGGAAGCATAAGAAAGAAACTCAGAGGACCATTACTAAGATCTCCATGAGCAATAGCAGTAGAGTAAAATTAGCAAGGATTTACCCAGGCAAGTACAGAAATCTCCTGGAGAGCTGCATTGGAACATTTATATTTTAATTAGGCCATGCATGAGAGGTAGAGCATGGCAATATTGATAAAAAGCTCTCCGCAGAGCCAGGAAGACCTGGGTTCAAGTTTAATGCATATTGACTATGTAACCCTGGCAAACCACTTACTTTACTTTTCAGTGTTCTAGGCAACTCTGTCAGATTATAAACAACTGAGAAAGTGCAGCCCTCAACTTATCAAGAAAGATCTTGCTGTGATCTTCCTCCATCAATAAAAGCAAATATCCAGTATGTATCTCTATCCTTTACAAGAGAAAGTGTTCTTATAATTACCTAGATATGGTAAGCTTTTTCAACTTACTGATCTCTTCTTTTCTTTATATTTATTGAAATCATACAAAAAAGCCATAGTTTTGTTTTTTAATGTCACTCTTTTTCTTAATAATAATTCTTCTTAATATTGTTTTAAGAAAGTTATAACACAATCCACTGATAAATGAAGATTTTATTGCTCAGTTGCATTTATCAGGAGAAAACTATTTTGATCAAAATTTAAATATGATTTAGCCATCTATAATTCTATAGTCTTATATTGCTACAAAATTTTATTATTTCATCCCTAAAAGTTTTATGCATTAGGGAAATGCTTATCTGGGGAGCATATGAGCCCACTAGAAGGTAAGAGACAACCAATAGGCAACTCACATATTTCATTATCAGTATCAATATCAAGAAAGCATTTACAAGGTAGTGAATGAACCCACTGTAGAACATATGCAGAATGACATGGAAAAAAGTCATAAAGTTTGTAGCATGCATTTTGGGATGGAGTATTCCTATCTCATCACTAAGGCCTAGACTCACTGACATAACAAAGGCAGGTAGTCCTTTAATCTAGTTCTGTCAATAGAAACAGAAATAAGGTCACTAGACCATACATCTCACTCTGAGTAAGAAAAGTTATGTCTTCTGTTTTCATATCTTTAATAACATTGAATACAGACGTGGTCAGACATTACACATAGTAAGAAAAAAAATGTTGACTGAAAATGGAACCAAAGAAATAACCATTTCCTTCACAATTCCATTGTGAGCATCAATGATGCCTTTTCAAGTAATAAGAGAGGAAAAAACACATCAGGAGGTCAACAATCCAAGCATAAGGATAGAAAGAAGGGACAGGAATTTCTTTTTAGCATCATAATTTTACTTGTATTGTCACCTATAACACGAATATAAGCCAACAAAGACATATTACCATTAGTAGCTACTTCAAGTGAGAAAAGAAGAACTAAAGCCAGAAGCAAAAAATAAATAAAGACTCCAAGCATTCAGAGAAAACATGTCAGAAAGCCATGAAGGCAAAAGAATGGAGTCAAAGAGTATCAGAGTACACATGAGATTTCCCAGAACTTGATAATATATCCTGGAATCAATTTGCCAAGACTTTCACATCATCAAACTATGTGCATTATTACAGAAGAAATAATCTTTCTTTGAGTGAGATACCACCCACATTATACCCCCTTCTGCTGCAATTATTGCCTTACTCATGACATATTTCTTTGGATTATTGAATACAACTATTTTCCCCCTCAATAACTTATTGTCTTTTCCCCTTCCTCTTCACTCTCCATATATAAATTGCTATCTTGGAAGTGTTATCCACCCCTCTACAACTCTCTTCACTAACTCTACCTTTTCTTGTTTCTCAGTACCAAAAATGTACTGATGACTGAATCTTTATGAGCACTGACTTTTCTGAATACTGTGTATTTTATTCACACACAATGACAATGCCATTTTTTTCTTCACAAAAGCTAAACACTTCTGATGGGGCATTTTTTTAACAAGGGAGAAAGAATCATGTCCTATATGTTCTCCTGAATTCTTTCTAATAGTTGTAAGTAGAACATCAGAGCACACTGACACAGGACAGACACACAGAGACTCACGATCACCATAGTTATCCTCCCTCACCACAATCAGCCTCATAGAATTACAGGGAAACATATTTAGACCCAGAAGGGGCCTTGGAAAACATCAAGAACTACTCTTTTATTTTACAGATAAGAAAAGATAAGTTTGCAGAAATGAAGTGACTTTTTCATTCTTCCTTTTATCTTTCATTGGGAACTCATTCTTTCTTATACTTCCATGAGAAATGGAGGGGACGGTATTCATATGCATAAACCAAGGCTGCATTATTTTTGCTGCTAAAATATCCTGGTTTTTGCAGCCTCTATTCGAGAAGAAATGTCATTATAATTCTAGCAGAATTGCCATAAGTCATTCCTACCTCAACTACCTTCCCTTCCCTACTGAGCTAAAAACTCAAACTTTTCCATTTCTTCCTTCTGTGTTGTAGTTTAAAATAGAGGTAATTAGGTGACATCTATAATAGGCAGAGTCATCCCTGGTGAGCTGGGAATGCCTAGGTAAACCATATTGTTTTTGTGTGTATGTTTATCTTAATTTTACTTTACCATGTTTAAGGAGGTGAATTCATATTGAAATGAACATCATATACTGTCTTGATGGGGAAACGGTGTGTGTGCTTTTATTAAAGTACTCTTTGGGTGAATAGAGAGCTGGGATGGAAAAAGAAAAGAGTTTCACCTTGCGTGTGGTATAACAGAAATGATCTAATTATACATGTGGGGCATACATATATGTGTGTATATTCCCCTTATATTTATGTATGCATATATGAATATATTTACATGTGTACTAATCCTTAGATAAAAATAACATATTTTATGTGCATATATATGCATAGTTTTACATATTCACATACATAAGCATGTGTACATAAGCATGTGTATATATAAATTATATATACTTATATGAATACAAATACTCATACAAAATAAATCTGAAAAAATACAGAACTACTAAAGAAGTTACAATAAGTGTTTTTATTAGAGGTAGAAAGATTCATCTGGGAAGCCATGCAAAACCTCAGTCCCGGGTCTTCCCCTGAACTACAGAATAAAAGGTGCTTCTATAGACTTTGGAGAAGGGGGAAAGCATATGCCTGTCACTCACTTGGGAATGAAGGAATATCCTAGATACAAATGTCAAAACCAAGAAAACATAAATGGTTCTAAACCCTTGATTAAGTCTCCTTATCCTATCTAAAGTAATCAAGGAGTATGTGAGGGTTAATGGTTCAGTCTGGGAAAAGGGTCATGTAGGGACAAAATTAATATGGTTTGACAAAATATAAGAGAATGTGGTCACTGATATTATAACTCAAGTCAAAATGACTTTTTTATTAAGCAGCTTTATTTAAAAAATAGAGGGAAAGAGTAAAGTAGAGAAATGTGATAGAGGGTAGAGTAAGCAGTCTACCTTATCGCCCTAAATGTTTCTCTTGTGCCTGGCTCAATTCAGGCTGAGCTAATTAGCCCTCCACCAGAGGACCCTCAACCAGAGGGCTGTTTAGCCAGAGGACCTGGTGGTGAATAACCACATGACCTCCTCCAGAAACTAATCTATCCAGAAGCCAGGAAGGGAGTCAGCTTTTCAGTCACCCACGGCGTAGTCCAAAGGGGAAAATCCAAAAGCAGTTTTACTGAATGTTAGAATCCCAGGTCCACACTGAAGAAGGTCCTGCACCAGCCTCCAGAGCCTCAAAAGAGCTCAAAGACCTCTAACAGGAAGTTTCAGCCACTTTTAAAGACCCTTCTTTGCATTACTTCCTGTTCCTTCTTCCACTTTAAGGGACCAATTATAGTCTATAAATTTGCTTAGGACTTCCCAGAGGGCAGACAGTTGCTTCTGGAGATGAAAACCCCTTTAGTAAGTTGTTTGTAGACTTTCCCTATTTTAGGGAATATAATAGGGGTATATTTGCTTTTTGTTGATTACATTGAAAAGTAGGCAAGGGCAGAGTTAACCCCATCTTCACATTTAACTAAAGGGTTTTTTGAAGACAAGCTGTCAGGGACAAGGGTCAGTTTGGAGTTTCATAAAGCCAGGTTGTCAAACATATGTGAATAATTCTGTCTGTGCATGTGCCACATGTACTTGTCAAATTATGTGTTAGAATCTGACCAATAGGTATTTTTTATCCATAAGTTTTCTCTGGTTTGGATGGTAAGGTCAATCTGTTTTCATTATGAATTTTACTGAGGAGATTGGCTAGTATTTTAAGCTCAATGAACTTAATAAAGTGTCCTGCATCCATAGAGGAAGTGGCATGTTCTGAGTAGAAATCTGGTCTGGTAGCCTAGAAGACCTCAGTTCCTGTCCATATTCTTTGTGTGACACTGAGCAATATATTTAACCTACCATGCCACTCTCTTAGTAAATATGTTTCAGAGAAAAGGCTAGATTCCTAACTTGTATAGAGAGAAGACATTTCCTTTAATAGTGAAATTGCAATGCCACTTCCCATCTGTATTTACATTATACATGTATGCACATATACACACAGCCTATATACATGCATGTGTCCATGTGTATATGTTCATGTCCAGATAAGTCTATGCATGTGCATATGTGTATGTGCATACACACATATGTGCACATGTGTATGTGTATGTATGTGATTATATGTATACATCTATGTATGGTTTTGTGTCTGTGTGTATATGTACACATATGCTTATATAGGTGTGTATATTGTGTATATACTTATACGTCTGTATATGCATATGTGTTTGTATGCATATGTATATATGTGAGTACACATGTATAGATGTATGTGGCTGTATATATATGTATAAGTGTGTGTATATATGTGTGTGTATATAAGTATATTTGAATAAGAATAATGTCTGAAAAGAATCTCACCATGATTTGTGTTTTTATTTACTTGAACTCTGAATAGTCTCCTTCGTGTTACTGTCAAATACTTCAGGTGAACATATGTCTCTTTAATGGGGAGCTAAGTGGTGTAGTAGATAGACTGCAGAGCCTGGAGTCAGGAAAACTCATCACTAAGTTCAAATCTAACCACAGACACTTCCTATCAGCATGACCCTGGACAAATCACCTCCCTCTCTTTGCCTCAGTTCTTCAACTGTAAAATGAGTTGGAGAAGGAAATGGTGAACTGCTCTTTTGTCTTTGCCAAGAAAACCTCAAAGTGGGATCATGAAGAATTAGACAAGACTGAAAGAGATGAACAACAACAAAAGAAAATCTTTTCAATACCTTTTTCCTGCAGAAAATTGAAACATTTTTTTAAAATTTTAAATCAAGACCTAGGTCTAAATTCTCTATTATTGTGCAGTTTAAGGATTAGCACACTATTTAATTTAGGTCAGGTCATAAATCAAGTTCAATTAATTTAAAAGATCTTTCTCATATTTTTTTCTATTTGTCTGATTTTCTGCATTTGTCACTTATTGTAATTCTTTTTGAAACTACTCATCTATTTGTAGGCATTGCTGATTTCTGGTGATCTCTCCCTGATGATTTAGTTTCTTCAATTGTGAAATGAGGAGATTGAAATAGGTGACCTCTTAGGTTCTTTGCAACTCTGGAATTCTAAATTGGAATAGGTGAAAAATGGCTTGTAAAGAAATATACAAAATTCAAGTTTTGTAAAATGATCTCATTCAGTCACTAACCTCTTCAAAGGCATTAAAAATAATGCTTTCTCCCTTTTGTACTAGGTAGGGAAGGAGAAAAGCAGTGGAATTTATATAACATCTACTATATGCCAGGCACTGTGCTAAATGCTTTTGACAAATAGTAAGTATCTCACTTGATCCTCATAACACCTTTGGAAGATAGGAGCTATTGTTATCCTAATATTACAATTTGGAAAACTAAGGCAAACAGTTAAAGTGACTTGAACAAGATCTTATACCTCGTAAGCATTTGAAGCTGCATTTGAACTCTTTTTCCAGATTCCGGGCCCAGCACTCTATTTACTATGCCATCAGCTGCCAAGATTATTCTAAACCTTGTCATAGCATGAATTCAGAACTGTCAAGATCCCAAAGCACTAGAAGGAATTTTTACCTCTTCGGTTACACGACAAGGAGATCAACAGATGGTTATTTTTCATTGTTTTGAAATTCAGCCAAAGTAATCAGTAATAAGAGCCAAAGCAACTTCTGTAGCTTTTGTTCTTCAGACCTTTAATCACATGGAATCATAAAACAAGAACAACTGTAGAGAGTTTTTTAACTCCTAGGAGTAGATTCCAGAGATGGCTTGATATTTGGAGATTGCCAATCTCCTGCCAGGAAATCCTTATCCATTTCCTTAGGCTTTATGGTCATCTGCATCAGAACTAAAAGTTCAAATTGTATTTTTGAGAGAAATATGCCTCAGTAGAAACCTTTGTAAAGGAAAATCCTTATACAAAGTGAATAATCACCCCTCCATTTGCTTCCTTTTATATATATTTAACATAGGAGTTTCAGTTTTCTTAAGGTGGAACTCATAAGTATTTCAGAATCTTTAGACACATCTAAAAAATGAGAGTGAAAGCAAAATATGATAGCTATAAGGGCATATGCATCTTTGGTTGCATAAATATTCTTATAAAATATAGATAGATAATAGATGATAGATGAATAGTGAGAGAGAGAGAGAAAGAGAGAAGGAGAGACAGAGAAAGAGAGATATAAGAAGGTATCTTATTGCCATTCTGTAATGGAAGTACCAGTTGTGAAAAAAGGGACAAAATTACCTTTTATTTGCATAAAAATAATGCTGACATAGTCTTTTTTTAACCTTCAAATTACATTTCTTTTTTTCCCCCTATTAAGGTATTCTCACAAATTAAATGAACTTGAAAAGTTTTTAAATAGTAGAAAACTGAGGTTTTAAAAAAACACTTTGCATATTCTGAAGCATTTTCTAGTTAATATTATTTATGCTTTTCAGTAGTAAAACAGTGCAGACATTTATAATTAAGAATCTCTATCTTCAGAATTTAATCAACTTCTCATTCAACATATTTTATGTGTGAATTGTTTTCTCTGTCTGACTTAGATTGTACAGCTTTAGGGTAGGAACCATGTCTTCCATGATTTATATAGTGCTGAGTCAACTTACTTTTCAATAAATAATAACAATAAAGATTGCCTAGCAGAGATATTGTGTCCATGTTAAGTCTGCATTGGTTAAATGACTTAGAATTATGTTCCCACGTCTTATTTCACTTTCACATTAGAAAGCAAAATATAAGAGATCTACACAGAATCCCTAACTTTTGCTATTACAACGTTTCAAAGGATAACACATATATTGCTGGAAAGGACTTTAGTGCAACTTTAAAAAGTGAGGAATCCAAGGCCTAGAAATACTAAGTGACTTGACAGAGGCTATAGAGGAGGTAATGACAGAACAACCACCCAAAGCCAGATCCTGCCACTGCAAATAAAACAGTAATTCCACTGTATCATGTTTATTCCCATATTAAGTATTAAGCTGAGTATATAATGTGTGCTAAGCAGAAAGTATACATAAAAAGGCATGATTTTTTGATAAAGACTCTAAGTTCTGAGGTTCTGCTATTCTCTGTGTTCATGGAATATGGTCATAGTTACCACTACTTTAGCAGGTCCTCAAGCATTCCCTCCAATCTTCTGCTGAGAATTTAATGTATGAAAAAAAAGCAAACATCTTCTAGATCTCTCTATATGGTTCTTCATATAAAAAATTTCCCTCCAAATATAGAGTGAACAGTAATTGATCAAAGCTAACTAACCTAAGACATCTAAATCAGGTTTTCTAAATATAGGAAAGTGCTGGAAACAACCTGTAGCCAGTCTCTAAAGATGGTTGTTACATTTTCAGCGTGATCATTTACAGCTCAAAAACTTAATAGTAAAAAAATCATGGCTTAATTAATTGTTTTGTCAATTTCCTAGATAATATAAAAGGTTGGAGATAATATTAATAATGCAGATAGAACTTGAAAACATGTCAAGTATTTTCAGAGAGCTAATCATTAAATAATTATCAGCACATTACTATCCCTTCCTTATTAACTCATTATCCAAATCTCCAGTGACTCTTCCAAACCTTTTCATCCCTCCTCAAACCTCTCATAACCCCCCACTCCCACAGTTAAAGACCTTGCCATATATTTTACAGAAAATAATTGAAGCCATTCAATTACATGAATTCCCTCTTCTTCATCTTCTATCACTCAAGTGCCTTCTCCTTTACCTTTCTCTCACAAGGTGAGGTAGCCCTCCTTCTGATCAAAGGGAAGCCCTCTCTTTGTTCTGACTTCATCCCATCCAACTGACTGCCCCCTTTGCCATCTCTACCACTTCCTTGATTTTCAACATCTCCCTCTCCACGCCACTCCATTTATAAGTGTAAGGGTAAGACTAGGTCACCATTATGTTACATGGATATATTATATTTTGGATTCTGGATGAGAGGACTGCTGAGATCCCTTCTAACTTACAAAACATGTGAAAGTACTTGATTCATATCATTGTGACTCAGTCTCGAGGGGAGCTGTCTTGAAGGGTATAAAAGTGAATGAGAGAAAATTCACCTATCACAGTAAGGCAAGGCTCATCTACCTTAGCCCACAGCAGGTCATGCTTCACATCTTGTCCAGCCATCTACTAGGACACATGAGTATCATGTGGACATTTGTTCATCCTCCCAACAAATACGTGTATATATATATATATATATATATATATGATTTCTTCTCCACCCTTCTCTCCCACCTACCTCCCTCTTACTAATTTGTGAACAATAATCAAATTTTAGTTCTTCCATTGCTTCTAGAAAGAGTTTGATAATATATTGCCCAAGAGCCACAGTGGCAAACCTATTGGCATGCGTGCCAGAGGGGGCACCAGAGCCCTCTCTGTAGGCATGCCTGCCACCTCCCCAGCACAGAGTTCGCCAGAGGTCATTACTAGAAAGCCAGAGGGAGATGGAGAAGGGCTTCTCCCCTCCCTCTCTCCATATATAATGGAGGGCATTTCTCATATCATCCACCACTCTAAAAGGTTTGCCATCACTATTGTGTCATTTGGAACGGTTGTAAGCCCTGGAAGATTACATCTCCCAGGGATCTCTGCTACAACTTCCCCTGAAAACTCCTACTTCCTTTGTGGGAGGTGTCAGAGAAAGTATAAAAAAGAAAGTTTGGTGCCTTTTCTCTCTATATGCTGGAAGCTCTGTTCTCTATCCTGAAACCCTGATCTCTCTCTTGGCACCTTTTTCCCTATCTCCCTACCTCCTAGTTTTCCCTAGACCTTCCCTTTCCTAATCTAAATAAAATCTAGCTATTCAAAACCCTAAAGTTGCTCTCTGATCCTTCCTTCCTTTCCCCCCCTCACATCATCCTACAGTATAAAGAGAGGCAACATGCCCTAGAGTAGTGATGGCAAACCTTTTAGAGACTGAGTGCTGTGCCATATTCCCTCCCTAGATACTGAGCGCATCTCTCGTCCCTACCTCCCATCCCTCTACTACTTTACCCGAGACTGGGGATAGAGGGAAGAAGCTCTCCCATTGGGCTGCTGGGGGCAGGGGAAGAGGCAAGTGAAGTGAAGAATGCCTCCAAGTGTGTATGGAGAGGGGGAGGGGAGTAATCCATGCTGCCCTCTAGCTCTGTCCCATGTGAGCCACCCACCTTACTCCAGAAAGGGGAAGGAGCAAACATTCCCATTGGGCCAATGGACAGAGGGAAGGGTGAAATGAAAAAAAGTCCTCCAGTACAGTGGAGAGGGAGAAGGTAGCAGCTGAGCCTGGAGTCCCTTTTACTTTCTAGCAACAGACACTGGTGGGTGATGGCATACATGCCCACAGAGTGCCCTCTCTGGCATACAGGCCATAGGCTTGCCACCATGGCCTTAAAGCTTCCCTGACAATCACTTTGACTGTTTGGACTAAAACTCCATTCCCTGGTTATTGCCTCTGTGTGAGAGAGAACATAATGTCCTTAAGGAGACACAACTGTATTTGTATTGCAACACATTGTGGGTGGCACATAGTAGATATTCAATCATTGTTTGCTGACCATTTGAATATTATAATAAACTAAAGAATGAGCAAATGGTCAGAATGTGGAGGGGAAAAGTACTCTAGAAATCTGTCAGTGAGGAGGAAGGTAGAAGGGATGGCAGATTGATGGCAGATTGAAAGTTTAGTAATGTGAAGGAGAAAGTTTCTTTTCTTTTTTTTTTTTTTTTGGTTTGGCTTTCTTTTGTTTTTGAATCAATAGTAAAGGGGTGTTTTTGTTTATAGGTAGAGGGGGAAGAAATAATAGATGGTTAAGTTTGAAAATTCTAGACCAAGACTCTAATGTCAAACTTTAAAAAAAGTAAGTAAAAACTATGAAATATACCTTAATTATTTATGTGTGAATATTTACAGAGCTTCCTCTTACATATTTAAGTCCATTAAATGGGCAGTGCAGTAGGTAATCATGCATATATAGCTGCATTTGATTTATTTAAGAGATCTTCAGGAGGTTATTTAGGGTAGAAGAGGTCCATAGCAGAGGGCATTGGTTCTTATGCACCAGAATACATCAAGAAAACAAATGAGTGGCAGACAGCCTGATTACTTACAATTGCAAGTACAATAAATAATAATGTGAGTATAAATAGAGACCATTTTAAATGTGAATTATAAATTTAGTGATTAAGTTAAGGACTTCTGCTCTAATTAGGTTGAAGAAAATTTATATTACTTACATACATCTGTATGTTTTGAAGAGAAGAGAGAGGCAATTTTTAAACACCTTTCTTGAACAAAATCATCATCATAACCCCCATTTGTGACTCTGTATTTTGAAATAGTTTATTAATAATAAAAATAAACAATAGCTAGTACTTATATAATTCTTCATGGTTGACATTATTATCTTCATTAAGTTTCATAACTATAAGCACTAAGGGCTATTTTCATCACTGTTTTGTCAATGAGGAAACAGTTTCAAGGAAGTTAAATAATTTGGCTAGTGTCATCAAGCTAATAATTGTCAGAGACAAGGTTTAAATTCTGAACCTGTTAACTCCAATTTCATCACTCAGGCCACTCTGCTGCCTACCCTCTTTTTCTTTCTTAGCCTTTTTTATTTTGCTCAAAAATTACTATCAAAAGTAAAAATACAAATCAAAATATGACCTGTGATTTCATTGCTATTAGAGAAATCCCTGGGAGGAACACTTTATACCTAAACTGGTGAATCACTTCTTTGCAATTTGTAGTTTTAGGGATTTGCTTATAGTACTGTCAAATAAGCATTAGCCTCACATTTGCCATCTCACCATCTAAGTCATGGTATTTTCTTTCATCATGTTAGGGCCAGGGAGAACAACAATTATACACACACATATATAAGTGTGTGTATAACATATAATAAATAAAAAACATAAAATAAATATCAATACACATAAATAAACATAATTAGCACCTCTTCTCTGCCAAGACACTGTGTAAATCATTGAGGATGTGTAAGGAAAAGAAAAATAGCCCTTGCCTTCAAGGGGTTTATAATCTAATGAGGGAGACAATACACAATAGGAAGCTGCAAAGGTTGAAGGGGAAGATACCAGGGGTTAGCTTGGCAGTGAGATATCTTGTTCCATGAATCTGACACCAGGCAGATATGTAGGTGAATAGTGGAAAGAGTTTAAAGTCCAATTTCTGCCCTCTATAAAGGAAAGCATTGGAAAGCATTAGTACTCCACCTATTAATCATCCAATCAGAGAAAAGAGGAAGCTAAGGGAGAATGTATCCAAGTTTATCTTCAGTAGAACATCTTATTCAGTGAAGTTAAAATCAAACAGTGTTATAGATGGAGAGTGAAATGCAAAAGGCCAGTGCTATAGACAGAGACAGAGACAGAGACAGAAAGAGAGAGACCTAGAGAAATAGAGAGATATAAGTGTTCATTAGCATAACTGAAAGATTTTCAAAAGAGCATCAAGTAAATAAACTATAAGAAAGCTGGCAAAAAGAAATCAAGTTCCTTATATTTAAGAAGGATTTGATTTCTCTGTCAACTGTAATTTTAAATATGTATTCATACATATTTAAAATTATGTACAGTTTAACATATAAAGGCTTTCACTTAAGTCAGGCTATGAATAATCCATAGGATCAAGTAATCTGAAAGTAATGCAAAAAGCTTGCACTTTATCCATCCAAATATTATGTTCAAAGAGAAATACACATTTGCTTTATGCAACATCATGGTTTAATAATGAAACAATATTCAGGAGCAAAAGATATTGTAGAAAGTGCTAGGCAGTTCAGGTTTCTACTTTGTTTTTCTCAATTGTTTTTCACTCCCAGATTTTGTATGATTTAAGTCAATGGAAGTCCTTTAAATAGCTCTCTTGCCCTCTCCTCAAAAATGTGATTTCAGAAAATAAAAATAGGATAGTAGCTAATTTCTTTTATTACCACTAGATTATGGATATGGATTATCAGCTTTGTCAGTTGCACATTTATGCAGGGCTTTGAATTAATTTTTCTATTTTACTTCCAGACATTTAATATAATGGTAATAGTTAATACAACTGTTATTATTATTATTATAATTTAATAAAAGCTGAGACCCTTATTATGTTGGCCCAACTTCTGGATCAGTTTTGACCTATTTCAGTAAACATATGCCTGAGTAGAGGCAGTTTCAGGCTATTTGGAGGCAATTGTGAACCATTTGTGAACAACTATGAAGAGTGTTTGAGGTATTAACAATGGACCAACCAGAATGTAGGAACACAGAAGGCTAGTGTATTACTGTGGACCACATGTCTGTGTCCCATATCATATTTCTAGCAATAAGTACATATTTTCAAATTCCTATTGTATGTTGGTAAATAAAGACCATCCCTAAACCATTTGAGAGTTCCAGTTTCAGAGTAGGCCACAGTATGGAAGAAATGAGTAAAACTTGAGCAAATTGCCCTGATGGACAGTGTTTCTGATTCTTTGAAAGAAAGATTATCTAATCCAGGAATAGCTTCCAAAAAAGTTTAATGCCAGACTGGCCAACCATCAATCCCATTGTTTCTAGTTCTGTATCCTTTTGGAACATAGAAACTGTTTACTTCATGGGAAGGGACTTTTGGAGCAAATCAACTCAGAAGAGAGAAAACTAGAGGCTCAAACTACCAGAGTTTGAATCAATCCAAAGGATCAGTCCCCTCCCATTTAGGAATAAAAATAGGTACAAGGGTTGTTCACTAAAAATCAAATATTAGGGCACTCTTAGAAATTTTTTTTTATAAATTACATGTACATGTTTTAGGTGATCAATGGAGGTTAAAGAGAAGAGGTTTTTTTTTTTTTTTGTTTTGTTTTTTGTTTTTGTTTTTTTTTTTTTTTACTAGAATTAGCTTTCTAATTAATGGGAGTGAATTTTAAAATGGCCTTCAGAGGAACAGCTGTGTTATCTATTGTTTATGGAACAGCCTCATAGTCATGCTTGTTTTTGGCATTGAAATAGAAATGAGGATGATTTGCATAAGTGGAATGTTACTTGCTCAGTTGATTATTTATTATTCCCCATTTTCCTTTTTCCTGTGTGTCATTTGTTCTATTATTTTAATGAACCTTGACATTTAGACACAGATTGACTGTCAGCTTTGTAACCTTATTGCACAGTATAAAGAAATGGATATAGATCATTTACACTATTCTAGATAAAAAGCAAATTTATCAGTATACCTTCCAATTAGCTCAGATTAACAAGTTCAACTCCTTTAAAGCAGTGATTGTCCCAAAGTCTGGCTGAAATTAAATAATATTCTTATGAGATAGTATATGTAAAGCATTTGCAAACCTTAAAGTACTATATTAAAGTTATCTATTATTCTTTTGAAAAGGACATTTATCATTTTCAGGATAAAAATATAGTGGACTCAGAGGCAGCATATGAGCAGCAGGTGTGTTGCTGAGTGATCTGAAGACCTTTACCAGAAACAGGAAAATTTAAATGCAGTCAATCCAGTATTTAAGATAAGCATTGCATTCAAATGCCTGCCCCCTAAATAAGCTGTAAGTACATTTAGAAACCTTATAAACTAACCAAATAAATCTTGAATGGCACCTTTACAAGGATGCTGATGATAAAAAAGAACTTACATTTGAATAGCACTGTAA
Organism: Gracilinanus agilis; assembly: GCF_016433145.1. Lineage (NCBI taxonomy): Eukaryota > Metazoa > Chordata > Mammalia > Didelphimorphia > Didelphidae > Gracilinanus > Gracilinanus agilis. Next base: position 493,279,536 of record NC_058131.1, read on the forward strand.
AATTTTTTTTCTTACAGCAATCCTATAAGGTAGGCATATTGCTACTATGTTACTGATGAGAAAAGATAGTACAGATGTTATAATTTAGCTGAAAATAACTACTAAATGTCAGAGTTTGCACTCAAATTTAAATCATCCAAATGAAAAAGCTTTTATTAAGGGGTTACTATTAGAATAACTTTGCCCAATGCTAAAGGACACAAAGAGGAAAAACAAGGCAGCCTGGGCTTTCAAAGAGCTCAGTCTAGTGGAAGGAGACAACAACAGGAAGAAGGTTCAATGACAGGAATGATGAAAAGATCTAGAAATTCTAAAGCCAACAAATCGTAGGAGGATACTTGAGTTTCCTTAGGAAACCTAAATCAAAGATCAATGAGTTAGTTTACTATCAGATAAATACCATTTTCTGGACTACCTGATCTGATGAGGAAGGCAAGGTAAGCTGGTTCATTTCAACTAGTAAGAGCAGTTTAACCCAATTTAGTGGTTCAGAAATCAATGGTTTCAACTGTAAACGTGCTAGAATGTGGAACTGGATATAGAGCTGCTGGCTTAGTAACTCAGCACTTTCAAGTCAAAGATAAACTGAGACTACAAGTCAGCCTCTTGTCTTACTGATTTCTGATACTGTGGCTAAAGTGACCTGAAGTTAACAAAACCTGAGTTCAAATATGGCCCCAGACATTTTTTAGTGGTATGACATTGGTTACATAACTAAACTTCAGATTCCTAATTTATAAATGGCAATAATACCATCTACCTCCAAGAATTGTTGCACAATAAAACAAGAAAATTATTTTAAAGATTTATGAATCTTTGTGCTACATAAATGCTAATTAGTATTGCTTATTATGACTATCCTAGCTAATGTGCTATTTCTCATCAAAAACACTTAAAAAGTTCATCATCACTTATCAACCATACATGCCCTTTTGTACTGCAAAAATTTTCTTTTCACTTTTTTATGTATAGGAAGTTTGTAAGAACAATTACACAGAGAATGCTTACTAAAATGAACAAAATAAACATAAATAGGAATTTGTGATGCTTCCACTAAGGTTTAGTGTCACACTGCTTGAATTCAGGAAAAGGCCTCTGCTTGGGTTCAAATTTGGCCTCAGACCCTTTGTGAACCCTGGGCACATCAGTTAACCCCATTGCTTCAGGTTCCTCAGTCTAAAAAGTGAACTGGAGACAGAAATGGCAAAATTGTCACAGAACACTCAAGTGTGGTCACAAAGAGTCAGACGTGGCTGAATAACTGAACTGAACAACTCATTCATTATATTATTTTGGTCAGTATTAATAACAACTTCTAGATAGAACCCCGATTACCCAGAATAATAATTTTATCATCATCATTTTTATTAAGAAGATCACTTTTTCTAAATTAAAAATGACTTTCTCACAATAACCCACTGAGGTGGGTAGCCTCCATAGTTTATAGCTAAGGGAAGTAAGATTCAAGAAAAAAGCTGAGTCTTTTCAAGTCATGTGGCTATTTAAATGCCACAACTAAAACTTATTGCCTATAAATTGAGCAATTTCTTTATTTTTTCCTTAATAGTTTTAATCACAATACAATATTAATCAAGTGTCCTAATAAAGATCCATATTTATCTTATTTTTAATTCAGTTTGAATTTGATTTGATACCCTAAAATATTAGGGTATTTATGTTGAATTTTTCATATGTTTGGCATTATTTTTAACATAGAGGCTTAAAACGATGAATACATTACTTACCAATATACTGTCTAGTCAGCTTCTTTTCACTTTATCTTTTTTAAACATTTATTAATATTTATTTTCTAGAAAAGTTAATGTGGTTACATAATTCATGCTCTTACTTTCCCCTTCACCCCGCAAGCTCCCCACCCCATGGCTGATGAATATTTGCACTGGTTTTAACATGTGTGATTGATCAAGACCTATTTCCAAATTGTTGTTAGTTGCATTGGTGTGGTAGTTTCCAGTCTACATCCCCAATCACGTCCGCCTCAATCCATGTGTTCAAGAGTTGTTTTTCTTATGTGTTTCAACTCCTGCAGTTCTTCCTCTGAATGTGGGTAGCATTCATTTCCATAAATCCCTCGGAATTGTCCTAGGACATTGTATTGCTGCTAGTACAGATGTCCATTACATTCGATTTTACCACAGTGTATTGGTCTCTGTGTACAATGTTCTTCTGGCCCTGCTCCTTTCGCTCTGCATCAATTCCTGGAAGTCTTTCCAGTTCACATGGAATCCCTCCAGTTTATTATTCCTTTGAGCACAATAGTTTTCCATCATCTGCTATTTCTCAAGATTTCATCAACTTAATTTTTAGGCTTTTGGAAAGTTTGAGTGTTTACAAAATATAAGTATGATGTAATCCATTGCCCCTTGATTCATGAAGCCAAAGAATACTATTTATTATTCATTAGAAGAGCTATTCCTCATATCTTTTGTAATTCATTATATAACTTGTAATAATAGGGAGATAGAAAGTAAAATATAATTTACTACATCTATACTACTACATTACTATATTATACTCATGGGAATATGTGCAAGGAAGGTAAGGAAATCTTAATCTGGATACACTGGGAAAACAATATGAAATATTTCAATAACTTACTTTTGTAAAATATATTGTTTGGTGATAAATGGACAAAGGTTAATTATCTGGACATCTTTGTCTATTGTCAAAAATGTTTAAAATAGAAATGCTCAGCTATGATCAATACCAATGAGCCATTTAAATAAAAATTTTTGGTTTACAAAATTATTTCCTTATAACAACTCTGCTAGATAGATCATTGTTATGTCAGTTTTATCAAGAAGGTCAGTAAAGTGCAGAGGAATGAAATGACACAATAAAAATGTACTACATGTAGATGTAGGAAGAGGCAAGAACCTGCTCCATTTAATACATTTTCATTGTGTTTTGTTCCAAAACATACCTGTAACTTTCTTTTCAATTTTATAGCACATATTGGGTCAAAAATGCACTTTTTCTAGAATATTTATGCAATTTAAAGTTGAAAATAAATAATATTAAAAGAGGTCAATCATCAAAAGAAATTTAATTGTAGTAATAAATTTATGCATGATTTTACATCCCCCTTCACAAAAAGTTTTAATCTGAAAGCAACCAAAAAATGTCCAGAGATTAGAAAAGTTAGAAAATCATAAATCTCTTTTAGTTAACATATATAGAAGAGGTGATTTTTCCTGAATATGACTAATCCTTACTTTGCCTGCTTAGGCAGCTAGATGGCACAGTTGATAGAGTAACAGGCCTAGACTAAGAAGACTTATCTCCCTGATTTCAAATCTGGACGCAGATACTGACTAGCTGTGTGACGCTGGAAAGCCATTTAATCCTATTTGCCTTAATTTTTCCTCATCTATAAAATAAACCAAGGAAAGAAATGGCAAACCACTCTAGTATCTTTGCCAAGAAAGCCCCAAATGGGGTCATGAAGAATCAAAAGTTACTGAAAAGTGATTGAACAACAGAAACACCACTGGGAATAGAGTTCAGAGACCTCAAGTTGAGTTCTTATCTCAATGTTATTCTAGTTGATTGTTCTCAGGCAAGTCTCTGAAACTCAGACTCACAAATGCTGAGTTTCTGACAAGATTTGAATCTAGAGCAATACCTAACTTATGGAAATTTCATAATAAAGTAATTTCTAAACCTTACTGTTTTCTATAACTGTGAAAGGTTGAATTGTGTTTAACTTTTCTTCTTAGAGAAATTATAGCAGAGTAGAGAACATTGGATTGGATGTCAGGAGGCCTCTGCAGAAGATTTGGGATTTTGTGCAAATTGTTTCACTTTTTTTGTGCTTTATTACCTTCTGTAAAATGAGGAGACTGAATTTAAATAAGACAGTTCCTTTCAGTTCCAATTTTTTCCCCAGTCATTGGTGTATCTGTGTGTGAGTCTTTGTGTGTAAAAATCTATATGCATTTTTTTTGGTAGAGAGTGATTTGAAAAAAAAATTGATTCTCATATTTGATTTCTTGATTTGGTGAGGGTGGTTCTTCATAGCACTGTAAAACAGTGTTTTCCAAAGCTTTCCACATAAGATGCTACTTTTAATTTCCTTGAAGGTTTATGAATGTGTACTTAGAATGAAGCCATAGATTTAGAGCTAGGAGATACTGTAGAATCCATCTATACCTCCTTCAATTTATTCTTGTGGAAGCTCATGGGTAGAGATATGAACTAACTTGTCTAAAGTCACACAGGTAGTACGGACTAAGGTAATATTTGAATCTAGTCTCGTAATCTTAAAGGCAGTATTCTTTTCAATTTGTCAGGCTCTTTCTGAATAAATAATATCATGTTCTGACAGGAGTAGCTACTGACCACCCTCCTTTCCCTAACATGGAGAAGAACAACAGAGTCGAGTGCCATTTTTAATTTGCATGATTTAAAGATAAACAAAGGAAGGCATCATATCTTATAGGCCTTTTTGTTCTATTCTTTTGAAGAGATTTTTCAAATATTTGTGCAATTATAGTTAAATATATTTATAATATCCCCATATATTATAGTTAAATATATTTATAGTATCCTCATAATAAACTGTCATGGGAGCAGAGAAATTATAATTTCTAGAGATTATGATTAATCTAAAATTATTATTTTTAGCCTTAATTATATCCTACTCAGCTCCATTTCTCTACATTCCATCAATTTAATCTAGAACCTTATCCTAAAAGATCATATCAGCTCTGAAACTCACATCTGGCCATTAACCCTGATTAGAAAGGTCATACAATGGATGGACATAAGAGAATTCCTCCTAAATTATCTCTTTAATGAGAGCACACAGCCCAGTCATTTCATCATTTCCCAACCAGTTACTCAGGGCTATATGAGGTGTTAAGGAAGGAGTAAAACTCTGGTATAAGAGTTTGCCAAGCCTTTTTCAGGGCCGTTATCTATCTTTGGTATATAGCTTTCATCCAGTTCTCACCTGTTGCTGTAAAATGTGTAGCAGCCATACCCTGATAAAACATGTAAAAATATCTTGGACAGACAGGCTAAACCTGTTGAGGGTAACCAACAGACCTTAAACCTATTGGTGAGTTAGGGAGATGTCTACCATAAAGCATGTAAAGACTTTCCCTGGTGAAATAGGCAGATGAAAACAATTTGTTCCAAAGCCCATGAAGGGATTGAAGCAGGCACTGAGTAGTGCTTAGAACTTAGCTAGATATTGAAGACACCAAAGTCATCCACTGCATCCCAGGCCATTGTGAGTCATCCTTGCCATTGGACTTTGATGACTGTGGAAAAGAGAGCAAGGCTGATGATTTTGTGCAACTCTGCAAGTCAAGACATCATCCTGAGATGCAAAATGGCCTCTTTGAAAGAATGAATGACACCAGAGAAATTGTAAAAGCTTAATGATTTCTTTATTGACTGACCACCAAAACAGTGAACTACATGAAGAACTTATTTAATGAATGAATAATAGAGGGTTCATACTTTTAGAATCTACTCAGACTGATGAGTTTTTAGAAAGGAATCTTTTATTTGGAATTTTAGAGCTCTGAAAGGATTTGGTATGCCTAATAACACCTCATTGAGAGGACTGAAGATATCTTCTGGGTATTTGCCAACTGATTCACATCTCATTGAAAAATAATAAGTTTTAGCAACAAAGTTTGATTTATTATTTTAAATAGACTGATCATGAAAGGAAGCATGTGCAAGAAGTAAATATACATTTATTAAACATTTATTATATGATGGGAACTTCGGATATGAAGAAATAAGGAAAAGAAACAAAATAGTCAAATAGGTGTTCAAAGATTGACTCTGGCATTTACTGTCTTTAGAGACCTTGAATAAATCATTTAGCATGATTGGAAATCAATTTCTCTTAGTCATGAAGAGAGGCAATCATACTAGGTGACCTCTCAAGTCCCTTCCAACTATATCTACTAATCCTGGGTAAATATCTTAATTAATATACTTTTGTATCCTTTTATAGTGTTTGAGTTCTGCTTTAGGGGTACACAGTACAGAAGCTGATGATGGGATTATACTTCCAGGACAGCCCCCTACCTCCAGGCAGGACGGTACCTTGTCTCTCTAAGACAGATGGTTCCTTCTCAATTATGTTTTCTGTCCATCTGTGTCCTTTTCTAGTTAATGTGAGGCATATAATTCCTTGCCTAAGGGTAAGCTTATAAAATGGGTTTGCTGGATAATGGGTTAAAATGAGCATTCTGCAAGCAAACTTGAGAGAGATGATTTGTTCCATATTTCATTCATGTGATGGAATTTCTCCGCTGCCTTTCCCCACTTGTTCATGTGTCAACCTTTTTGATTTGAAATATTAAAATAGTAATGAAAAAGAATGAAAATACTTCCTAGAGATAATGCTTTTGAAGGATTGTCTTCTAAATTTTTCTTCCTGTCTGCAAGCTGTGCACTAGTCAATGAAATATTCAACAAATACTGTTCCACTGTCTTCCTTATCACATGCGTCTATTTTACAAAACAGATTGTTTACAACTGTGCTGCCCTTCTGCCTAATGGGCACCCTGGGGGAATGTTTTTGGCTTTGAGATTCTGCTACATATTTTCAACAAACAGCAGCATTGGAACCAATGAAAACTGAGAGAAGTAAACCGTATTCAGTGATCTATCTGAATGGAATTATATGTGTTTGTGTTCCTTTGGAGGATGAAGGAAAAAACACAATGAGAGGAGTGAAATGGAGGCACATATGAGCAAATGATTTTTAAAGAGTAGAAAAATCTTTGTGAGCTGAGATTTAGGGCTGGACCCTAGACAGTTCTCAGAGTGGCAGGTCCTAGAAAGGCACATTCTGATGCTTTCCTTCAGGCTTCCTGGTTCAGTGGCAGTTCTCCCACAGGCAACACTTAGGGCTATAGGAGTACATTTGAGGAGACAGGAACTCTTATTTAAACCTATTTGGCAAAGGGGTAACCCAGTTTCTTAATTACTATAGTCTTTTTTCCCTCATTTGTGGGTGTTCAAGAAATTCCCTTTAATCATGATCATTCTGTCCATATAAAATGTATTATGATTCAGACTCTGTTGTCAGCTGATCCAAGGATGCACTAAGAAAACAGAGAGAGTGAGAAGTACGGCTTCCCCCCATACATTTGAAGTTCACAAGAGAGTGTTCTGGACAAAATAAGAAGGTAGTGGATGGTTGGCTACATCTTACACCACCAGGCATTTCCTTCTCCTGGGGTTCAGCTAAAAATTTAGCTCCCTCCATTTTCTGGAATATAGGACTTTTTCAAATGCCTTGATAATTTAAAAATCATTTCTTGGTATGACCAAGTTTCCTCATCTGACGTGAACAATATTCTTTTGTATGATCATAAGCATTTTAGCACTTATTCAAATGTCTATGACTGATTGATCGATTCACTGAGACATTTCCTAAGATATTAAAACTAAAATGGGATGAGGTGATTTTAACCTCCCCCAAAATGAGAAAAGGAGATAAAAGTACTTTTTGAAAATGGGTATACAAGTAAATTGAATTCGTGGAGTTAACAATTAACAATCAGTATGACACTATGGAAAGAACAGGGAACTAAGAAAAAAACAACTCATGCTCCATTTCTGATTGAAATATTGGGCAAATAATTTTTCCCAAACTATGCTTTTTACATCTACCTAAAATAATCCCTAATTCTAAAATCTAAATCTAAATAATAATTGTAATAATAATCTACATCAAAAACATTCTTTCTAAAACATAGACCTGAGCATGTCACTAATCCTTTCAACAAGATTCCTTGACTATTTTTTGCCCCTAGAATGAATTACAAACTTCTCAACTTGTAATTTCAAGCCTTCACAATTGGACTCCAATCTACCTTCCCAATACTATTACATATTATTCCCCTTCACTTTACATTCTAGCTGACCTGGCCTGCCTAGTATATGTTTTCTGAATTTGTCATTCTATCTCCCACCTGTGTCTTTGCCCTATGCTTAAAATGCTCTTTCAACTCACATTATGGAAGCCCTGATTTTCTTTAAAGCTCATTTCATATATAAGCACTCTCAGAAAGCATTTCCTTACTTCTAGTTCTTAGCACAATTAAATTATCACAGACCTGCTTATCATTTAGCATATATTGTCACCCAATTAAAATGTTAGCTTATTGACGGTAACTACTACACTTCACATTGTATCACTATCCACTAGCACAATATCTTTTTCATAGTAGGTACTTAAGAAATGCTTCTTGGATTGGACTAAGTTGGAATTAACTTCTTTGGACCTCAGGTTCTACTCTTTAAAATGAATTAAAGAGTTGGGCTTGATAATCTCTACGGTCTCTTCTAGTTTTCAGAATCTTTTTTTTTCAATTTTTTCATTTTAGAATGGAGCAGCCTTAATGATCAAACTGTAAAGCAATAGAAGATTAACTTTTAGATAATAATTAAACTCTTTAGGTCAAAGCAACTGAACTCATATTTTCCAGACATTTCATCTAACATTGAACTTAGAAAGCATTATTCTGGATTGGTATCTTAAGTGTGTACAAAACATTCTTAGAAGATTTTTTTTCCTTATGGGGAAAACAGGAGTCCTGGACATTCAATGACTATTACCCAGGCCAAGAATTTTGCAATAAGATAGCTTAAAGTATCACTATGTATATATGCATGTTTCTATTTCTCTGATGTATTGTAGTTAATTTGCTAATTTGTAAAAGGTTTTTGACTTAATGCTTGGCAGAAATACTAAATTGTGTTCGTGAAAAAAAGCAAACCATTGGAAAATTGCTTGGAGGTAGGAGTTAGGAAAAAAAGAGTAAGGGGGAAGAGAGCTGTGGTTTATTGGAATGTTGAGAGCAATTATAAGAATTAATTAGATAAGGTATAGGGAGGACTGAAGTGGTAGGGAATCATAAAAAAAAGAACAAAGAAACTTTTAAGATAAAAATGTACCTTGAAATCTTATTTTTTCTTAATTTGAGAATAAAAACTGTTTTTTATATTATGCGCTGCAGATGCAGACATAAGTGCATGAGCATAGACACAAACAGATGCAAAATATGAGATTCCTGATAACTAACGACCTAAAAGTTTAAGATAAAAAAGTCAAAGAACTGCATGTATTTGTGGTTTTATGAGATTCAGGGATCATAGAACAAGAGTTGGCTGGAAAAAATGCAATTTTATGACCATTAATATTTATTGCCATAAGGTCTATAACACTAGAACAGGTGAGGCCTTTCTTGATGGCAGTAGCTGGTGGTAGTCCTGGAATTTTTAAAATAATACTAGGCAGGAAATTTATAAAGCAATTTTCTGGTGGCATCATATGGGGCTAGAGGTGATCACCTCCATATATCTGTTTATGTTAAAATGAATTCTTTTTTACCTCTCCATTCATTCCATTTTGCTCGAGGTCTCATCAATCCTTCCTGTTTAGAGAGGTCTAACTCTCATTTTCAGAAACCTAAAATAAAAAGCCAAAAAAATAAAGTCACATCTTCAGATCTTGCAATTTTTCTTTCTGGATTCATTTGGACCCTAAAAAGATCCACTGAAACCCACAGAAAATGCCTTGCTGCTCACCTCACACTATACTTAAAAACAATTCAATTCCTTCTTCATAGCTTTCCTGAATTCGCTTCTCTTCATTCTGTTACAAAAATGTTGTATTCCTTACACCTACACACCTATACACATACACACACACATATTAAGAAACAGAAAATGATGTGCAATAGATGTGGATCTTGAGGCAGGACATTAACCCATTAGATACCATGATTCATTACTAAGAAGAGATTCTATGATAACCACAGGTGGCATCATAGATTTAGGACTTGAAGAAGCTTTCATTTTATGAAAGAGAAAATAAGGCCCAAGGAGGTTTTGACTTGCCCAAGGACATATAGGCAAAAATTGATGGAATCCAAGACCTTTAACTCAAAATCAGACGCTTTCCCACTTTCACAGTATAAGGACAATTATATTTATTCAAGTTCTATCCTTGAGATAGTTAGCAGCATATTATTCTCAAGTGGTGTTTCCTTGGTAGCAGATTCTCACTGATGTTTACTCAAGATTTTGGCTTTATAAACACCTTACTTTTGTTTTCCCAAAAAGCCAAAGGTATGTGTTAGTTTAACTCCTGACCTCAAATCTAATTAAAATTTTCAAACTCAGAAAAAAATCAAAGACAGTGGAAAGATAAGGGAATGGCATAAAGATGATCAGCAGCAAGTACCCTACAATCTGCCTTTTCATCCAAAATGTAATGAGTCTGACTATCTTATAAAACAGTTTTCTAGATCCTATTCTATATGCAATCACATGAAATGCGAAGTATTCTTTTTATGCTCCGTGCAGTCCAGTGTTGTCTTCCTTAATTGTTGTTTCTGTAGCACAGTGCTCTGGACAGAATAGCTATTAATAAATATTAATGTAAGCTGTTTCCTTCCCCCATGTTTTTCTACCTTAATACTTGTGTTCCCTTTATTTTTTTGTTTCCCTTCCATTTTTTTAAGACACTTGAGGCAGCATCCAGGGGAATCATATACATTTTTCACCCTCTGAAAAAAACTTTAATTAGTTGAGCAGTTTTATTATTTAGATGAACGTAATATATCATCCAAGAAGGCTTTTTTAGTCCTTAATGCATTCCCCTGTTTCTAGTTAATAATGCTTTGGAGTTGAGGAAGTCAGGGAAAAGCTGCATACATTTACAGAAGGGCAACTGGTTTTATTCCCTTTACATTTCAGCCTGCATTGCTGGCTAGGTTGAAAACTTGTCAAAAAGATGTAATAGTATTTAATTGAACTTACGTAGCCTGATTCTTGACCCCTATTCATGGATGTTACTGCCTTTTAAAATGAACCTAAATATATGAATCACCCACTTGACACTTAATCATGCAAATTAATGACACTTGATAAATACTCCTTTTTAAATTGCAATGACGATTAAAATGTGTGTTTTTGTTAACTGTGCCATTTATAGCTCCCTAATTTTGGAATGAGAAGAACACAAGCTCATTTGTTCCATAAATGTTTACAACGTTGTGGCAATGTCTTTGAGTTTAAAATAACTATGTGTCTATTCAAGGCACTTAATTATTAAAATACTTTCTTGACCTCTGATCAAATGTCAAACTCATCTTGTGGAAAGTATTCTGCCTAATTTGAACACACACTGATCCAGATTCTTCTAGTGAAATCACAGGCAGAATGCTTAAAGCAGAATCTCTGAGAGAGGATGAACCTTGATTTCCTTCCACTCGCTCATCTCTAGAGCTCAGTACCAGCTATGTGCATGATCCATTTAAGTGGCTTTTTTTACTTAGGTTTTTTATTCAAGTTATTACAAATAAATCTTATTAAATATAATACTTAGAATATTAATTTTAAAACCTACAAGAAGGAAAAGGCAAACTACTACATTATCTTTCCAAGGATAACCTCAAATGGAGTCAGAGTCAGAAACAACTGAACAACAGAATTATGAAGTGCACATTAAAAGATAAAATTCAGATAAGACAGAAGGCTTTTTCTCTAAGAACTTGCAGTCTAATCATCAAAAGAAAATATATTTGTAAAACAAGTTGGTTGAGATTTCAGTATGAAAATTGGAAACCACATTATTAGGTTGCAAGTATTTACTCACCTTTTCTCACCTCTTGCCTCATCTTAGAGATGACCCTGGCTTCTCAGTGTCTATGCTACTAGAGATCAAGATAAGATAAGTTCTACTGAACAGAAGAGGTTTTTAGTGTGAATCTCATAATAGATTATGGCATCTTAGTCCTCAGATTAGGCACTGCACTGATACATGGATGGAACCTAAGTTTGAAATACATTTTTAAATACTTTGTGACCCTGAACTAGTCATTAAAATATCTGAGTTTAGTTTCATCAAATATAAAATGAGAGGTTGGGTATCTTTATCAATAATGGCTCTTCCAGCTATAAATGTAAACTCTTGTCTCATTGTCCCTCATGACAAACTTCCAAAAAAGTTACTATAGGTATTTAATTTTCACATGAGGAAACTGAGGCATGAGACCCTAAGTGATTTTCACTGGTTCCTATGAATAGTAAATTTCAGAAGCAGAAATTGAACCAAGGGTATATTGACTCCAAGTCCTATACTCTATTCACAACTCTATATTGTCTCTTCTTTGTACCAAGAATACTAAAAACTAGGTTTTAATCCTCCTAATAACTGTGTGTCTCTGTTTAAATGGTGATAATTCATAAAATCTATCTCCTGATTATAAGATCAAAGGATCATAGATATTGAGCTGAAAAGGATCTCAGAAGGTAGATAGTTTAACTTTTTCATGTCCCATATTTGGAAACTAACATCCTAGGAAGTTAACTGAGTTCTTTAGGTTGCTATCAAATGATTTGCTTTGAATATTTATAAATATTATCTCATTTTATCCTTATAACAGCCCTGGAAGGTAAATGCTATAATTATTTCCATTTTAGAAATGAAGAATTGGAGAAAACAGAGGACAAGTGTCTTAGGCAAAATTACATAGCTAGGGGCCAGTTAGGTAGCTAATTGAATTGAAAGCCAGTGCTAGAGAGAGGAGGTCCTGGGTTCAAATTTGACATCAGATATTTCTTATCTGTATGTTCCAGGATAATCACTTAACCCCCATTGCTTGTGTGATAATTAGATTAAGTCTACACTGCCCATCTTTAGATTTAATCACCAAAGGTGAGAACACCTCTAATTCTGGAAGGTCCATAACCCAAGTGTGCTAGAGTCAACTGACCCACCCCCTAGGTGGTCTTAAGAGAATTGTCTATTGTGATTGGACTTGCAAATTAGGAGGGAGGAATAGGAAGTGACACATAACTGACCCCTTTAAAAGGAGAAGGTCCTCAGTCAGCTGGTGTCTTCCATAGAAGAGAGCATCAGGTGAGGACCTCTTCTGGTTCATGGAGGAGTGTTGGAATGATGAGACTCTGGTGGGACCTCTGACTGCTTCCCTTTGAATTGTCACATGGGTAAGTTAGGCTGACTCTTTCACTTTCCTTGGCGTTTCTGGAGGCTCTACCCTCAGGGAGGCCTCTCTTGCCCCTCTAATTATAAAAGGCTTTGTGGCTAGAAGCCTTGTTTAATTAACCTCAGTGCCTCTCTGCTGGGCCTCTAAATTCTTACCTGGTCTGGCCCAGAGTTTCTCTCTCTCAATTTCCCTACCTTCAACCTTCCTAATTATAAATAAACTTCCATAAAAGTCAATTTTGACTTGAAATTATTCTTAATTGAGGATTGATAATAGTTCAATCCTCTGACAACCACCTTTTAATATATTGAACCCATAAAACCTCTTTTTCCCCCTTACACTTGGTATTTACCGCTCTTCTGCCTTGGAACAAATACATATAATTGATTCTAAGACAAAAAGTTAAAGGTTTAAATTTTTAAAAATTAAAACAAAAAGAATTACGTAACTAATACCTATTGTCACATGTGAACTCATGTTCCTGACTCCCAAGACAGGTGTTTTCTCCATTTAGTTACTTAGCTGTCTATGAGACAATAATATGATGTATTATAGTAATATGACTGGATGTATGAGATGTTTAGGGACGATGACTACCCCTGGTATGAGGGATTGCCAAATCCTTTTCAGGTATGCTTTCTTCTTTTGGTATCCACCTGTTCCCCACTTTCCCCTGTTACTCCAGAGTGTCCACCTTCAGGTATAGCCCGTTGGCAGGCAGGCTAAACCAGGAAGAGAGTAATGGATAGATCTCGAACCATGAGTGAATGAGGAGGATGTCTATTGTAGGTGTGTGAAGGCTTCCACTGGTGGAAGGATTAGATGAGAATAATTTTTCAATGGACATGAAGACAGAAGAAGCAGGCAGTGTGGAATGCTTAGAACTTGCTTGTAGTGAAGAAGCCAAGGTCAACCCATTCATCCTGAGCCATCACCATTAATCCTATGACTCAGGAAGAGAGAGTGAGGCCTATGACTTTGCGCAACTTTGTCTCACTTAAATCCAATTTTTTTACCAAGTCAGAAGACATCATACAGTGATGCTATTTTGGTCCTCTTCAAGTACAAAGGGCAGCAATCAACCAATAATATGGCATGTCCCAGTCAGCACAAGTAACGGTTCTATTATAGTCCAAAAACGTCAGGCCACATATGGAGGAATACAGTTGTCTCTACTACATTGGAAGAGGGATAGTGGCAAGCAGGAGGGTATATGAGAGATGGCAATGAGGGTAATAAAGGTCCAGAAACTAAATCATGTAAGCAATAATTGAAGATAATCTTAAAATGTAGCCTGAAGAATAGATAATAAAGAGTGAACCAAGGGGCACCTTAGTGGCTCATGGATTGAGAAGTCAGGCCTAGAGATAAGAAGTCCTGGGTTCAAATTGGGCTTCAGTTGTGTGATGCTGGGCAAGTCACTTAACCCCCTTTGTCTAACCCTTATCATTCTTCTGTATTGGAACTAATATAAAGTATTGGTTCTCTATGATGAAAGGTAAGGATTTTTAAAAAAGAGTAAGTTATACATCTACTAAGAATGCTGGAATGGCAATCAGGAAATTTGTGTCTGAGAGACTTTCTATTGGCATATATTCTGAAAAAAATCTCTTTACACCTCCATGCTTCATTCCTCTATGTGTAACATAAAGGGTTTGGACTGTATCAAGAGTTATTAATCTAGAATTTGTGGATTTTTAAAAATAGATAGAGACTGGGTTCAAATTTGACCTCAGACATTTCCATGCTGTGTAACCCTGGACAAGTCAATTAACTAGCATCACCTAGACCAGTGGTTCCCATACTTTTTTGGCCTACCACCCCCTTTCCAGAAAAAAATATTACTTAGCCCCCTGGAAATTATTTTTTTTAATTTTAATACCAATTAATAGGAAAGATAAATGCACCTGTGGCTATCACCACCCCTCTGGATCGCTACAGCACCCACCAGGGGGTGGTGGCACCCATTTTGGGAATCACTGACCTAGACCGTATAACTCTTCTACCTTAGAACCAATACATAATGTTTATTCTAAGCTGAAAAATAAGGATTTTTCTAAAAATTAGATGGAGAGGGAGGAGGAAAACGAGGAGTTGGATGAGGAGGAGGAGAAAGAAGAGGAAAGAGAGAGAGGGAGAGAAAAGGAGGGAGGGAAGGGGACAGACAGATAGGCAGAGAGAGATACTGAGAGATATTTTATTTTCCCAATTATGTATAATAACAATTTTCAAAATACATTTTCTGAAATTATAAGATCCGTACTGTTTTCCAACCTTCCTTCCCTCTTAGGGACAGTAAGCAATTTAATCTGGGTTATCATACATATAATATCAGACACAGAGAGATAGAGTCACACAGAGAGAACTACATTCCAGTCTAAATGATTTCCTTTGTAATTGCATGTATTTCATATTGTTCATTATATATGACTTCTGGAGAACTCTACAGTTGGACAATGCCTTTGGTTATCTCTATGAAGTTGGGAGATCCTGAGGAATAATTGCTCTATATCAATGCAGATTAATATTTTATCTGAAATGTATAGTGTTAGAGAGTTATCAGAATCACTGAAAAATTAGGTGATTGATTGCCCAGGGTTAAAGTCACAGGGCCAGTATGTATCAGAGAAAAGACTTTAAGCCAGGTCTTCCCTGACCTGAGGACAGCTGTCTATATCTACTAAATCATGCTGCCTCTCAGAATTGGTGTTCACATGCACTTAGACAAAAAATAAAAAATCCAAGAGCACACTCAAATATATATAGACTTTATTGCTTTATTCACAAACTACAGTGCATGTGTAATGCATTTTGGGGAAGGACTAATTTGTGTGTAACCACATTTATACCCTGGAATGAAAATGGGAATAAAGGCAACGTTCGCCTGCCTGATGAACATGTCATATGTTCCATTTTAATACTAGATCTGGTAATACCCTGTTAACATCCCACAGCATGACATTGGAATTACCTGCTGTCTGGAAATAAAACGATCACCAAGAGAGATCCAAGATTAGAAAAGAGGAACTATATCTTGGGGCATGAAAGTGGAAAACTCAAGAATAAGTATCTTTACTGATCAGAGTAGGGATTTCATACTCCATTATACATTTTTAGTTAATTATGTCACTAGAGGATTTATGAGATCACAGGTCAGTTAATCTATATATATCTAACTCAGAATTTACTTTGTTAACCTATAAAATTATTATATATATTATGATATGGTATTATAAAGCTTAAAAATATACATGCATATTCTTTATCAAATAGAACATACTACTACATTGCCTCCTCACTCTCATTATAGTGGGAGATCTAGTAATGCATTTGTCTGATTTTTATAGGCAGATAGAATACTATAAAAATATTATTCATCAAAAGAATCATATTGTACATGCAACTAGAGTTATCCAGGACTTTCTAAAATTACCAGGGATAAGAAGATGTGTGGATAGAATTTGTTCCCCAGGACTCTCTTACCCAGCATCCCATTTGGGTGCTCCCACTGAATGCGAACACAGTCTGTGTATGTAGGGAGGATATATTTTGTTGTAATCCCACCCCTCTCTCCTTTCCAGAATGTGGCTGTGGGGGCTGGGGACAGAGCTTGGCAGGAAAGTTTTTTCATGTGCTCATAATTAAGCTTTGTACTTCTATTTTTTTATTTCTTCTACTTCAAGTGATTACTAATAAATCTTATAAAATATAATACTTGGAGCTATTAGAAATTAATTTAAATTTTACAAAGGTGTCATTATCTAACCCTTCCCTTTTTGGGACCATTTAAAAAGTCTAAATATTATTTTATTTATCTATTAATCTGTTCCTCTTATACCAGGGAGATATACACACATGCCTAAATAGATACATATATATTTACAAACACCTAATGGGCTCATATGCTATAGACATATATGTATATACAAACATGTACCTTAAGTTATTGTATCTTATGTGAACATATATAAATATTAATATATGGACATGTATGTGGAAACTATATCTGTATATAAACATATAAATAACATATAGTTTCAAATTGCACTAAAATTTTTGGTACATTTATATACATACACATGTCAAAATGTTAACAATATGCAAAATAGACCTTCTTTAGAAGTTTCTTTCTCTTTATCAGAAACTGTTTCAGAGAGAAAATTCTTATTTTCTTGCTAAGAAGAGAGAGATCACAGGCAAAGGCAATATCAGTTTAGAATTTAAACTCATTTATAAAATCTTCTGGAGAAAGATGTTGGAAGATTATGAGCAAGTGTAAAAATAGAAGAGAGAAAAATTGAGTATGTTGAGCAGTTGAATATGAAACTAGAAGGAGGGCAGCAAAAAGATGAATATAATACATCTGTAAAGATTTTGTAAACTATTTTTTTCAAATTTAAGGGTGGTGGATCTACAGCTTTTGAATTTGAACATGATAGTTTCAGGTTAACTAATTGATAAAATGGAAAATAAAATGAAGGAAGCAAAATGAGATAAGTAGCTGGGCTACACTAAATATAGATAGATAGATAGATAGATAGATAGATAGATAGATAGATAGATAGATAGATAGATAGATAGAGATAGAGATAGAAAAGAGTTTTATTAGAAATGGCAAAATTTTGTAGACAATCAGTCTCATGATATTTGAAGATATAAAATAATTGGAAATAAATTTAAGGCTTCTTCACTACAAAGACAGACAGACATACAGAGACAGAAACAGAGAAAGATAGACAGTGACAGAGACAGAAACAAGAGATACAGAGAGACTCACAGAGAGAAAGAAACTAGGCCAGAGAACATAAATAACTACTGATCCCTATCTTTTACTTTCTATTTTATATAAAATATGAGATTAATAAAATTCATCCTCAATGAAGATATTATAAGGAAACAAGCAGCATTTATTAATCAGTATTTTATGTTAGATTGCATATATGAGATTCTAAATATGAAGATACTTGAACAAGAAAGATTGTTATTGTAATGAAGGAAATACAACAGAGTCCAAGTTGAAAAGGGATTGCCTATTGATGGTGATATTATGCTCTTCTTTGTAGGAGATATTATGCTGACTATCAGCAACAATTTTCAAAATATTGCAATCTCCTCAGTAATATACATAGTCACTAAAAAGTTTGATGTTTGAAAAAGCAAGTACGTGAAGAATGTCTATTTTTCCAGCATTTGATAGAAAAGTTATAGGACTGAGCAATAATGATAACTTTAATGCTTGTTGAGAATGGACAAATACTTGAGACTTCACTTAAACAGAAAGAAGAGAGCCTGTTGACTTGCTTTAGGGAAATTGAGAAATTTTAAATGACTCCAAATTTCACCTTGAAACACATTAATGTCAATATTATTCATTTGATGATATATAGACTTTTACTTCAGACTCTGAAAATACGGAAGCTGATGTTAATATGAAAGACAGGGGAGATATGGATAGGTAGTGGGTCTGAGCATACTTCTATTCATTATGAATAAATAATTATTCAGTAAAAATTGTGTATGGAAGTCCATTATGTTCAATTGTGTCACAGTGTATCAATCTCTGTGTACAACATTCACCTGGTTCTGCTCCTTTCACTCTACATCAATTCCTGAAGGTCATTCCATTTCACTTGGAATTCCTCCATTTCATTATTCCTTTCAGCACAAGAGTATTCCATCACCATCAGATACCACAATTTGTTCAGCCATTCCCCATTTGATGGGCACCGCCTTATTTTCTAATTTTTTGCCATCACAAAGAGCAGAGCTATAAATATTTCCATACAAGTATTTTCCCTATTATCTCTTAGGGGTACAAACCTAGCAGTGGTATGGATAGATCAAAGGGCAAGCAGTCTTTTTAATCCTTTGGGCATAGTTCCAAATTGCCTTCAAGAATGGCTGAATCAATTCAGAAATCAATCAGCAATGCATTAGAGTCCCAATTTTGCCACATCCCCTCCAACACTTACTTTCCTTTGCTGTCATATAGGCCAATTTTCTAGGAGTGAAGTGGTACCTCAGAGTTGTTTTGATTTCATTTCTCTAATTATGAGAGATTTGGAACACTTTTTCATGTGCTTCTTGCTAATTTTGATTTCTTTATCTGAAAACTGCCTATTTATAACCCTTGACTATTTATCAGTTGGGGAATGACTTGATTTTTTGTAGAACTGATTTAGCTCCTTATAGATTTGAGAAATTAGAATTTTGTCAGAGGTTTTTGTTATAAAGATTTTCCCCCAATTTTTTGCTTCCCTATTAATTTTGATTGCAATGGTTTTGTTTGTACAGATACTTTTTTAATTTAGTGTAATCAAAATTATTCATTTTACATTTTGTGATATTTTTTATCTCTTGCTTAGTCTTAAATTCTTTCCTTTCCCATAGATTTGAAAGGTATACAATTCTATGTTCATCTAATTTATTTACAGTTTCCTTCTTTATATTTAAGTCGATTAACCATTCTGAATTTATCTTGGTGTAGGGTATGAGATGTTGAACAAAACCTAATCTTTCCCATACTTTTTTCCAGTTTTCCCAGCAGTTTTTGTCAAAATAGTGGGTTTTGTCCCCAAAGCTGGGATATTTGGATTTAACATACACTATCTTGATGAGGACATTTACCCCAATTCTATTCAATTGATCCTCCCTTCTGTCTCTTAACCAGTACCATATTGTTTTGATGACCACTGCTTTATAGTACAGTTTAAGATCCAGTACTGCTAGGCCCCTTTCCTTGACATTTTTTTTATTTCACATTTTTTTTTCATTTTTTTCATTCTCTTGATATTCTTGATCTTTTGTTCTTCCAAATGAATTTTGTTATTTTTTTTTCTAATTCAGTAAAATAGTTTCTTGCTAGTTTGATAGGTATGGCACAAAATAAGTAAATTAATTTGGGTAGGACTGTCATTTTTATTATATTATCTCATCCTACCCATAAACATTATATGTTTTTCAAATTGTTTAGATCTAGGATTAATTGTGCAGAAAGTTTTTTGTAGTTGTGTTTGTATAATTGTTGTGTTTGTCTCGGCAGATGGATTACTAAGTATTTTATACTGTCTAGGATGAATTCTCTTTCTTGCTGCTGAGATGTGCTGGAAATATATAGAAATGTTGATGATTATGTGGGTTTATTTTGTATCCTGCAACTTTGTTAAAGTTATTGATTATTTATTTCCACTAGCTTTTTAGTTGATTCTCAAGGATTATTTAAGTAGACCATCATATCATCTGCAAAGAGTGAGAGTTTAGTCTCCTCATTGTCTACTTCAGTAGTTCCCAAACTTTTTTGGCCTAACGCCCCCTTTCCAGAAAAAATATTACTTAGCCCACTGGAAATTATTTTTTTAAATTTTAATAGCAATTAATAGGAAAGATAAATGCACCTGTGGCCATCACTGCCCCCCTGGATCACCGCAGCACCCACCAGGAGGCAGTAGCTCCCACTTTGGGAATCACTGGTCTACTTCAATCCTTTCACTTCCTTTTTCTTCTCTAATTACTACTGCTAGCATTTCTATTTCAATGTTAAAGAATACAGGTGATAGTGGGCATCTATACTTCACTCCTGATCTTATTGGGAAGGTTTCTAACTTTCCCAATTGCAGTTGATGCTTACTGATAGTTTTAAATATAAATTGTTTATTATTTTTAGGAAAGACCCATCTATTCCTATACTTTCTAGTGTTTTCAATAGGAATGAATGTTGAATTTTATCAAAGCTTTTTCTGTATCTGTTGAGATAATCATGTGATTTCTTTTGGTTTGGTTGTTGATATGGTCAATTATATGGTTAGTTTTCCTAATATTAAACCATCCTTGCATTTCTGGTATAAATCCCACCTGATCATAGTGAATGATCCTTATGATAACTTGCTAGGGTCTTTTTGCTCATATTCTTTTTAAGATTTTTGCATCTATATTCATTGAGGAAATTGGTCTGTAGTTTTCTTTCTCTGTTTTAGTCTGCCTGGCTTTGGAATCAGTGCCATATCTGTGTCATAAAAGGAATTTATTAAAACTCTTTCTTTGCTTATTTTGTCAAATAGTTTGTTAGTATTGGGATTAGTTGTTCTTTAAATGTTTGATAGAATTCACTTGTGAATCCATCTGCCATGGTGATTTTTTTATGAGGGAGTTCCTTGATGGCTTGTTCAATTTCTTTTTCTGAGATGGGATTGTTTAAGTATTCTTTTTCGTTAATCCAGGCAATTTATATTTTTGTAGATATTCACCCTTTTCACTTATTTTCATTTATTAGTTTAGTAGTTCTTGGGGATTTTTACTTTGTACTCTTTCTAGTTTTTTTTTTAAGTTGCACGCCCAATTCCTTAACCTCTTCCCACTCTGACTTGTTTATATATGCACTCAGGGATATAAATTTTCCCCTGAGTACAGCTTTTGAATGTATCCCATAGATTTTGATAAATTGTTTCCTCATTGTCATTCTCTTTAATGAAATCAGTAATTGTTTCTTTAATTTGTTCTTTGAACAACCCGTTTTGAAGCAATGCAATGATCCAAGACAATTCTGAGGGACTTGTGAGAAAGAACGCTATCCACAACCAGAGAAAAAACTGTGGAAGTAGAAACACAGAAGAAAAACATATAATTGATCACATTGTTTGATGGGGAAATTACTGGAGATGTTGACTCTAAATGATCATTCTAATGCAAATAGTAATGATATGGAAATAGGTTTTGAACAACAAAATATGTAAAACCAGTGGAATTGCTCATTGGCTATAGGAGGGCAGAAGAAAAGAACATGAATCATGCAAAAATATTCTATATTAATTAATTAATTAAATTTATTTTTAAAATTTGAGGTTAAGGGAGTTTAAATTATCATCATGTCAAGGGTCACATAGTTATTAGCTGAACGCAGTTTTCAGTTCCAGCTCTATGACTTACAACTTACAATGTGACTGTACAATTCTTGTACATATAAATTTCTCATCTTGTAAAAATGGTGACAATATAATAAAATGGCATTATTTTCTTTTTTAAAGTGTCTAGAGAATGCCATTTTGCATTTGTATCAGTATCTTTTTGGTGTCAAGAGAGTGGGGGTGGGATGAGTTCAGCATATAATGGTAGCCAAATTCTTTCAGAAAACAGGTGAAAATTGCAAATGGTGGTCAGGCATAGACAAATTTTGATTTGTGATTTTGAATCTGAATTGTGAAATTGTGATTAAGTGAAGAAATATCTATATAATGGAGAGCACAGATTTATGGGAACATTTGCGTATTTCACTTACTCTCCCTCCAACTCCTTCATAGTATTCCTTTCATAAGCAAATTAAATGTTTCACTATACTTATGATTTTTGTTTCTTTCTAGATATTCATATGAAAATCTCTCTGGGTTTAGATGTTCAATTTCAGTGATATCCACCCAAGGAATAATTGGGAAAGGAGTGTATAAGTGTATATTTATTTCCAATAGTTATCAAAGAGAGAAATAAAAAAGGGTAGGCAAGGTTACTTCTTATCATCATTATAAAAATCTTTTTTAATCTATTTTTTGGATGTATTTCAACTTAAAGACTTCCCGAGTCACAAGAAGTGTCTTATGATCTTAGGACTCATTTTTTCAAGCGGAAAAAAGTGGCTTCCAATTGATCTAGTAAAATCCCATTTTAAATAATTGCATTTGGCCTCACTATTACATAGATTTTCTACCTTTTCAGACAGATCCTTTCTTCCTTTTTTCCCTAAAAATGAATAATCTGTCACTTGTCATAACTTAAAGCTTACAATAACCTTTCTTTTCCTGACCTGTTATGACTACTAAAGTCATTCTCATAAGACAGCCATATTGTAGCAATAGGCAAATATCAATCAACCAATAATAGCTCCATTTTACAAGAGTAATTGGAATTAAATGTGAAATGAAAGGTACCATATTTTTAAATATGATTTTAACTATATGTAACATGTAAACTATTTATTATTTACATAATTACAAATAATGATATTTATGCTGACCATGAAGTTAAATTTATAAATACATATTAAGAGCATTTAGAAAGCAGCTCTAAAATTGTTATGGTGATCCAAGAACAACAAAATCCTTTCTATTTTAAAACCCTTAGGTTATTTCAATTTTAAAAAGTGAAATTAGTGCAAGTAGAGAAAGCTGATATTTAAGATTAAATTATTGGTTGGTTATTGTTCTTCCAAAATACCCCACGGGTAGAAATTCAGATTATATTAGTTAGAAATTGTCATTTTGAACAATGATGTAATTTTGAGGTTTTGAATGCCATATTAAAATACAAAGGCACCCAGAAACCAGGAAATTACAATTTTTTGCCTGATGATTCTCTAACTTTCTAAGCCAATTACTTTTATTCCCAGGTTATTCAAATAACATCAATAATTCTAATCCTAAAAGTTTTAATTAAAATATGAATTGAAAAAATAAAAAACCCATATCAGAATTCTTTCATCAGACTTCTTGAAGGAATAGTAGGAAAGAGCAAATTTTTCTAGCTCCTAATGTTGATTTGAACTAATTCACAAGATACTGCAGAAGTAGAATTTCCAAGCCTTCAATTCATTCAATAAATGTTTATTAAGCAATTACTCTTTGCCAACCACTGTAATTAGTACTGGGAATGCAAAGACAAAAACGAAAAGAGTCTTTGCCTTGAAGGAACTTACAATTAAGGAGAAGTCATGTATTCAGGTATAAACTAATGTAATGTGCCTCCCCCAAAACAAAACAAAAATAATAATAAAATGTAATTAATTCATTAAGACCATTAACACAGGGCAGAATTAAGAAAATGATGTTGAAGGAATTTGTTTGATCTGAATCTTGAATCGAATTAGTTATTACAGGAGGGGAAGTTAAAGAGGAAAAGCGTTCTAAATGTGAAGGACAGTATGTACAACAAAGGTACATAGGCAAGGAATGGAATTATGTTTTGGGAAACAGAAGTAGGTCAATTTCACCAGAATGTAAATTGTGTAATGGGAAAAATTATCAAATTACCTGGGAAAGATAGGTTAGTGGACAGATTGTGAAGGGGTTGAAATACTGACAGAACAGTTTGTATTTTACATAAGAAGCAAAAATGAGTGATGAAATTCTTGAGTAAAGAAGTGTAATGATAAAAATTATACTTTATGAATATCAAATTTGAAGCCAATTTTACAATGGATTTGAGAGGTAGACTGGATTCAGGGTAAGCAATAAGGACACATTTGAAAGACTTCTGAGTCATGTGGCCAACAACATGATAAATATTAATTTTCTCTCATTTTTACAACCTCTCAAAACTCTACAAAATAAGATGTTTGCACAATAAGGAGAGAGTAGATGTCTATACAGATTAGGACAGTAGAAGTCCTAATGAGGTCACAGTCTAATGAAATAGAGAAGATTATACATAATCTTTATCAGGATTTCATACTCTCATTCAGGAAAAAAGAAGAACAAGAAAAAAAGAACAAGGACAAGAACAGGAATAAGAGCAGGAATAAGAACAGGAAAAGGAACAAGAACAAGAGAGATACTGTGGGACAGAAAGTGATTTGGGGAAAGGAGGGATTCAAGTAGGAATAAAGAAAGTGGGTGTATGGGCCATGCTTTGTGAGTTAAGAACCTTAAATGTGTATAATCTTTGGGAATTCTATAGTTAGAGAAACCTCTGAGAGAGTGTTGTGCTTCCATGGGTGTTATTCTTCAAAAGAAGTAGAATTAGTTCCTGGGAGCAATCGATATTTTGGAAGGATAAGAGGTCATGGATCTAGGGAGGAGGTTATGTGGGAAATGGGAAATGAACAAGGGAAGAAGAAGGAATAGTAACATATTACATAATTAGCTACAGAGGAAAATTTCTAATATTGGTCAATATCTCTCTTATCTCCTGCATGTACTGGTATTTCTAACAGTGAGGTATGACAGGAAAAAAAGAGGAAAAAGACAAGATTATGAAGACAATAAAATGGATATATAGAAAAAGTAACTCTGAATAGGAATATTAAAAGTTTTAATCATTTGAGGAACACAGAGCCTAGTGATATAATAAGTAAGTACAAGGACAATGAATCAAATTTACAAATTAAGAATAGATGGGAATGAAATAGATGAATAGATGATGAGAACACAAGAAACCTTTTTTAGATAATAGTATAGAAAAAATTAAATATAGACAAAATAAGTTGAAGAAAAGGAAAGGAAAGTGAATTATTCTTTAAGAATGGGGAAAGAAAGGAAGAATATAAATAGTTAAAAGAAAAACTTTAAGTAAGAGAATATGGGCATGCAATTGAAGGGCAGAAAGATTGTGAGAACAGGTTTGCTTTAAAATAGAATAAGAAAATAGCTAATGAGACATCATGCTATCTGTACAGAAAGGAACAAAAATTTTTAATAAAGGAAAATGTATACTGAGGAAGATGGGGGAAATGTAAAGCAAACTTCTATAACTTAAATGCTTGTTGATTTAAAAATTCAGTAAAATGAAAAATAGTGATAGATAGACTAAGTAAACAAAACTTCACAATCTAACCACAAAATAAACAAGAAAGAAATTAAAGAGATGACTGGATTTTAGCAAAGGTGGAATGGACATGATACATTTTAGGAGCACACATATGTAAAAGGTAAAAAAAAATCACATATATGTATGTTTTTACCTTCAAGATAGCAGTGAAAATAAGAAAATAACCTCTTTTAAATTCTGCTTAACTAAACTTACTCTTAATTTTCCAGTAAGAATACATCATCAAATTTGCTGAGCTTATCATAGTATTTGACACATAGTAAACTTTGTAAAAATACTTTCTCTTCCCTTCTACTTTGTACCAGATCTCTTCCAAAGTTTTACCTGTAAAAGTGAAATTTGGGAATGCCATCTAAAAGTGTATATATTTCTATGGACATGGGAAATGTATCAAAACTACATTTCCCGTGATCCAACATGGTCCAACTGGTTTCCGTTTCCGGGTCTTTGGGCTTGGGGAGGCCTACGTCTTGACGCAGGGAAGAGCTTAAATCTCCTGGGTTAGGAGGGAGTGCTTTTTTTTGCCAGTAGGCTCTTGGCTAGCAGACTGGAGACAGTAATGGAGGCGGCAGTTTTGAATGCTTACAAGCGCGTGGTCTAATGATTTTATCTATCAGCATGGCTTTGATTAAATTACTAATTTATATATTTATACCAGCCTTTATCATTTTTCATATTAATACCTAATACACAAAAAAGATAAATTAAAGTTTCCCAAATGAGAGTAGTCTACTCTCTTGAAATAATAATTACAACTTTAAGGATAGATGTAATTTTTTCAGAATTTTAGATCTTACTGATTAAAATTTATAATTTTGATGAGACTGCCTCTTAAATTAAAAGATTTGGGAAAGAGTTTCAATAGCTCCTTAAAGAAAAGGAGGGGAAATGGTTGTTAGTCCTCACTTCAACATAAAATACAAGGCAAGATAAAGCTTAGGTGTTTTTAAGTTTGCATCATAATCATATTTGAAAGCAGATAAATTGATATTAATGCATCTTTATCTCTGTGCCTGAATTTCAGTTTTGCTCTATCTTCCTCTGACTCTCTCTATCTTTCTCTATCTCTTACTCCCCACCACAATAGATGCTATTAGAAGGAATAAAAAAAAAAAAGCTTTCATTTTTTTCTCGATTTGGATTTTATGTACCAAGCCAAGCCAAGATATTTTTGACCCCCACTATTACCACCTCTAACACCATTAACAACAATAAAAACTTATAAAAAACAAACAAATAAAATACACTAGATCTACATTTTAGTGTGTGGTTATTTAATAACAGAGAAGTTCAAGTAAATTCTAATAATTACAAAAAAAAAATTCTAAGTTCCAATAATCATCATCCAGCCCCAAGAGGGAAAAAGAAGCAAATAAAGTTTCTCCATGCTTCTGTCAGAGGGGACAAAGGGGAAGATCTTCAATAGTCTGCTAGAACAAAATGCCTATAATCCCAGATCTATATCCTTGCTTAGCCTCATCAATCTATTCACAGAACAATTTAGGAAGCTCAATTACTCTCCTATTCACGTCTTGTCACTATCTCCCTTTTGTGCTTGGAGAGTCATGTGCCTCAGTACCTTCCTCCACTACCATTTTCTTCTGTTGTTGTTTTTTTTTAATTTATTTATTTAATTAAATTGAAAGAAGACTTGTTGGGGGCAGTTGGGAGGCTCGGGGGACTGAGAGTCAGGACTAGAGACAGGAGCTTCTAGGTTCAAATGTGGCCTCAGACACTTCCTAGCTATGCAATCCTGGGCAAGTCACTTAACCCCCATTGCCTAACCGTTACTGCTCTTCTGCCTTAGAATTTTTATTTTTAATTCATTCTAATACCCAGTATTGATTCTAAGATGGAAGGTAAGGACTTAAAAAAAAAGAAAAAAAGAAAAAAGAAAGAAGACATGTCTCTTAAACTAGAGGAAAAATAAAACCTGTAGAAAAAATAAAGTGAAGACTGTCTTACTTCAAGCTGCATTCATACTTTGTTAAGTTCTTATGTGGTGGCAAATACCTATTTTCATCATAAGTCCCTTGGAGTTGCCTTAGATCAGTGTTAGTGATCCTGAACCTTTTAGAGACAAAGTGCCAGGCCCCACCCCAACCCTCCCAGACCAAGTGCTATACCTCATTCCCCACCTTACTTCCCAGCCCCTCCCATTACCTCAGACAGGGAAGGGAGGAAGTACTCCTATTGGGCTGCTGGGCAGAGGGGAGAGTAATAAGAGATGTGTGTGGAGAGGGGGAGGAAAGTGGACCTAGCCCTCTGCTTCCCTCCAGCTCTGCTCCCCTCCAGCTATATGCCACACTATGAGCTATGCTCCCCTTAAACCTAGCTCATCTCCAACTCCATCACTGGAATAACCTTCACCGCAGATTCAACAGTCTGCACTGGGACCTAATGCCACATGTGAGCCCCTCTCCTGCAACTTACCCCAGATAGGGAAGGGAGGAAGAGCTCCTATTGGGCTGCTGGTCAGAAGGGCAGGGGAAGTGAGGAATGCCCTCAGGCACATGGAGAGGGGGAGGGGAGCAGCTGCACCCCAATCCCTCTGGCTTTCTAGTAACAAATTTTAGTGGGCAACTTCAGGTGTGTCCACAGACTGAGCTCTGTTTGCCTGTTTTGGTATATGTATCATAGGTCATTCGTAGTTGATCCTCATGTATTGTTACTGTTCCTGTATACAACAGTCTTCTACTTCTGCTTACTTCACTTTGTATCACTTCATAAGTCTTGTCAGTTATTTTTGCCATCGACTTGTTTGTCATTTCTCATGGCATAATAGTATCCAATTATGATCATAATTAGAGATAATTACTACACCTTGTTCAGCAGTTCCCCAATTCCTGGACATCCCTTAAGTTTCCAATTTTTTGTCATAAATATATATATATATATATATATATATTTACAAGTAGGTCTTTCCACTCTATTTTTGCTTTCTTTGGGATATAGATCTAGTAGTGGTATTGCTGAGTCAAAGGGTATGCACAGTTTGATGGCCCTTCGATTGCTCTCTAGAATGGTTGTATCAGTTCAGAACTCCAACAGTTTTTCCTATATCCATTCCAAAATTTATCTTTTTTTTTTTTTGTCTTATTAAACAGTTCCTTCCAACCAAGTTATCTATTGCAGGAGGTCACTTTCTGATGATCCATCCAGATCAACATTCCTGTCTTACTCAGATTTAAATTCCAAACATCTAGCTCAGTTCCTGGCACAGAAGAGATAATTAATAATCTCTGTTTGGTTAATTAATTGTGCAATTCATTTGATCCTATAAACAACCTGGGGAGGTAAATGGGACAGTTTAGAGGGTCATTTAACAAATGAAGGAACTAATCCTTAAAGAAGGTAAGTGAACTGTTCCAATTCAGACAGTTAATAAAAAGCAGAGCATATACGATATTTGAACCAGTCTTATAATTCTCTATTTTCTGCTCTTTTCAGTATATCCCACTGTTTACAAAAATTCTAGTAGTTTCTCCAAAACATTTTCTTCATTATTCAACACCTATCATATTTCCCAGTCACCTCAATTTAGGTTATAAATTTACATCTATGGAACTATTACATGTGCAGAATTTGTATTTATATGTATATACACAAATTGGCATCAAAACCAAGTTATTAGAAGTATAATTATCTCATTTGCATTTGCAGATGCTCATTTGCATATGCAAATATGAACATATACTCTTGTGAACTAAAGGACACTTTAAATATTGTAGTAGTACTTTCAATTCCTTTTTTTAAAACTATTAAAAATATCTACCACCTAAAAAGTCCCTAATTCAGGAAATCAATTATTTCTCCTAGTTTGTGCTATTTGAGAATAAGCAAGAAATGAGGATTCACAATGAAAAACACTATATTATTCTTCCCTTTACATCACTTGAGGATGCATTTCCTCCCCTTTCTTCAAAACAGGACAAATGAAAAATCCTTTGAGCAGTAATTGAAGTATATGGAATAGGAATAATTATTCTGCATCTCTTCCATTTAATTAAAATAATGCTTTTAAAAATCTAATTATAGGAATATAGAAGAGGACATGAATACTATGTGGTTCAACACCCTCACTTAACAAATGATGAAGCTAAGACTCAAAACTATTAAATGACTGCAAAGCATACTAAACGCTAGTACCTGGAATCATTCTCTGCTCCTTCCCAACATATAATGTTTAAAATAAGCCATTTAGCTTCATATTATCAAATTGAAGCTCCAAATGACTTTTTTAACATTGCAAAATATCACCTCTTAAATTATTTGTAAACAATACTATTTATAATAGAATTTTCAAAGATTTCCACCATGTTTTACAACCACTGTAACTTTTTAATTAAACAAGCAAAAAATAAAGTAGGAAAATTCTTTGAAGGAGGAGCTTTTTTTACTTTAAATACCAACTGAATCACCCACTTTAACAAAATGAAGTCATTTTTAAAACAACATGGATGAAGTGACAAGTATCCCTTAGCTTCTGTGTCTTTTGTACTAAGTTCAGCTAAGCAACTAAGGATTCCATGCTTCCTTTGGAGGTTAACAGTGTTTCCCTTTGAAAGTTGAAACATTTAGAGATTTTTCACTTTTGCTACATTTTTTAGATGAAATAGATTCTGGTAGGTATGTAATGTCACTACAAAGCTTAGAGTCTTGAGTGCCTAAGTTTTGCTTTGAGATGTCGCTTGAGTAGGGAGGATATATAAATAAGACTTTCAAGGAGCAATAGAATATAGAAAGTTTACTTTCTCATTCCAAATTAAAACTAGATACCTAACAAAGGCAAACACTCAACAAGCAGAGGACAGAGCTGTTATGTGAAGACCTCCCCAAAGTTACTCATTATGATTAATGATAGCATTATAGTACAAGTGATAATTCAACCATGAAATATTATTCCCCAAACACTGCCACTAAGGATATAGTCTTAATTTCATATGCTAGGCAGGAAGTTGCTTCTGTAAATGAAAGTGAAGTGCAGAAAAGTGATTAAATAGGGGTTTGGGGTGTCAAAAGCCTTAAATTAAAAATATGACCCACTTCCTTTGAAATTAACAGATAGGGGGCAGCCATGTGGTTCAGTGGATGGATACCCAGGCCTGGAGATGGGAGGTCCTGGTTCAAATCTAGCCTCAGACACTTCTTGACTCTGTGACCCTGAACCTAACCCGCCCCCTCCCTCGCCCCCCCCCCCCGGCCATTGTCTAGCCTTTACTGCTCTTCTGACTTGGAACCTATACCTATACCTAGTATTCCATGACAGAAGGTATGGGTTTAAAAAAATATGAACAAGCCAGATTAGTATGAACATCCTTATAGCCGCTTGATAAAAAAAATAACAGCTGGATCCATGATACCTGATTTAGTTTTTATGCTAACTAGCTACATAGAATTTCCAAATGACCAGTATATTTAGAGTTCAGAGGATTAATAGTTCATTCTCTTTGAGAAACTACTCATCACCTCTTGTTCCTTTTTTGACATTCATGTCCCTTTGCTAATATCCCAGGCAATTTTCAAATGATAAGTATAACAGTAGAACATAAAAAAGATTATTTACCCTCTTCTCCAATATTATTTTTACAAAAGTATTTGGTTACCTGAAGTTTACCCAAATGTCTTCATTGCTGTTCAAACCATAGTGCTTGATATATGGTAGACTTCTCTCCCAAGGTATTTGATGCTACTCTGTCACCCAATGTGTGTGCATCCTATATTGTCTGTCAGGTTCATAATCTGTGGTATTTGTCCTAGACACGATTATTTTTAGTTATTGCTCTGCTGTCACTCATCGTTAATTTGAACAAGTTACTTAATTTTTTAGTGGCTGAGTTCCCTAATCTATAAAATGAAAGAGAAACAAGAAGGGATAAAAATAAGTTCTTTATAAATCTAAATACTTGATCTTAAGACATCCTAGAGTAGAGTGCTTGTGAATATTAAACTTAACATATAAGAACTAAGTATTATATTTTTTAAAGTTTATTAATAATAACTAAACTAAAAAACTACCTAAACCACTCAGCCTGCTCATGAAAGAAGAGAGCACAAGAGAGGTATTACCCAAAACTTATATGCAATCACATTTTAGATGCGCATAA
Source organism: Gracilinanus agilis (assembly GCF_016433145.1). Lineage (NCBI taxonomy): Eukaryota > Metazoa > Chordata > Mammalia > Didelphimorphia > Didelphidae > Gracilinanus > Gracilinanus agilis. Next base: position 493,311,187 of record NC_058131.1, read on the forward strand.
ACAGAAAGGAAAAGGGAATTTTGCAGCAAGGGAAGAATTCCAGGAGATGAAGTATAAAAGGTACAAAATTTCCACTTACACATGCAAGAGTGAGTAATAAGAAGACAGCACACAAGTAACATTTTTAATAAACAAAATTATATCTTGGGATAATATATAGTGATAAATATCTGGTAACATGATGTTGTGAGTGAAGTATTGTACAAGTAATGAACAGACATGAGTTTTATCCCTAGTTTCTAATATATACTTATTTTATACTTCTTAACCTCAGTGATTTTCCATTTGTAGGACCATCATTTTTGGATCCCCACTGCCCTTGATATTTGACCTATGTATTCTCTGACCATACAGATAACTGTTATTTGGAACTCTCAAACTGAATTATCCCTTGGGATATTGACACAAAAAGATTCTGGGAGGTCATTATGGTTATATCTACTCCCCACCTTCCTATGGCCCACTTGCATTTTCTTTATGTTCATCTGTAACACTGACTTTCCACAGTGGCTAATCTTCTTCATGGAAATTCTAAAAGAAATGTTAAGGAGAGGACCTCTAAGGACATTGCTAGTGGGAAATTCCAAAAGGTTTTCACAATTCCTTAATTTTCTCTCACTCCTGTTCCTGGCTACCTATCCCATCCTTTATAATACTAGTTATGATTAGCATTGTCCCCATTCTCTTCTACTCTTCCTCCCACCTCTTCCTCCTAACCTTTTCCAAACCTCTCTTTTCTTCCTTTCAAGGCTTGCAAATGATCTCATTCGTTGATCTCTATATACCCCGTAAAATAAGTTTCCCCTAAAACATTCCCTTGGCTTGGACTGAAGCTGAAGATGTCAAAGAGTTGCAGGACAATCCCAGGCCAAATCAATCATGAGCTAGAAGAGGTATAGGGCATCACAGAGTCAGTGGGAGAGGAGGAAATAGGAGTTTAGAAGTGATTTCTTGATGAGCAGGTCTTCAGTAATTTTGTAGGAACTATATTTTGGTTGGATCTTTCAGAAGCCCTTTTCATTGTATTTGCTCCTTTAGGACATATTTTATTAGTTTTCTTGTAGTGCACAGTAGATTGCTTCTCCCTCCACTCTTTTCCATGATTTTCCCTCATTACTTCATATTGTCTTCTTTTGTCTTTTATTCATTTCTCCTTAAAGATATCGTCATTTTTTGTTTTATATAAGAAGTTTATTGAGAAAGAATTGTCTCCAACTTTCTAACAGAATGCCTTGAATACATTAGGAATTTGAAAAAATATTATTTTCATATATATATATATATATATGTGTGTGTATATATATACATACACATATATACTAACCTGTGTTTACGGCTTTATAAAAGCCTCAATATTAGAGCCTAAATAGACCTGCTAAGGAACAATTGTGGCAGAAATTAGTTTGAAAAATATTGTAGCGCTACATTTAGGGTCATCTAGCATGTCTTCTCTAATTTCCAAGTAGCCACAACTCTTCAGTGAACTGCAAAGAAAGGAGACCCAAAGTCACCTTTTAGCATGATCTCTGCTTCTGAATCAGTGGAAATACTGTTGATTAAGAAGGTCAGTGAAGAGTTTAATCATGTATGCTTGACTGGAGAATTAAATGTGGAAATTATTGACCTGGACAAAGCAGTGGAGCATGGCCAGATAAAGGCAAATATAATAAAAATGTCAAAGAGCCTCACTGTAACAAGAATAATCATCAAGCAATTATGTTACTTATGTAGTAAGAGGGCAGATCATCCCTTGACCTACAAAAGCCTACATTTTTTAAAGTTTTATAATTATTTCTTCTTGTTGTTTGAACATGTACATCACAGGGTTATAGTTTTTAAAAACATAGATCAAGTAATGGGAGCTTTAAGCAAGAACCCTGTAGATTCAATTATTCAAGAATTTTCAATACACTAAATGGAGAGGGAAAGAATGATGAGTCATATACTACAAATAATTGTGTTTCTTTGGCCTGGTATTGTTGGTCAAATGGATTTTTATTTTTAATAAGCAGAAGTAAAGATTTTTAAAAGTTGATAAATAACAAGCTGAGTTTTCTGCTTTAGGTACATTAGGGAATAGGTTATGTTCTAGAAGGTTTGTGGCAAGAGGGAATGAGGGAGTATGTAGTAAGTGGCAATGTGTTGAACTGTGGTTAGAACATAAAATCAATAAGTCCTGGAATTTAACGTCCTGCCTTAAAACATCATAGAGGGTGCAAGACCAATCTTAGATAGAGAAGCAATATTCCTCTCCAAACTACTTTAAAATAATGAGTCAAAATTATGGAGAGGCATAGCCAATGAAAGTTTAGGGAAAGATATTTTTTTCCCATCAAAAGACAACTTAGACTGTTGTAAGATGAGGTCTGTGGCATGATGGTGGGGGCTAGACAGAGGAGTGGAAGGAAGAAAAAACAATAGAAGAAGATCTTGAAAGTGGAAGAGATGACTGCAATAGCAGCAGCAGTGGTAACAGGTTTTATAGCTCTCATTGCTCAGAGACAGTAAGAGAATTAGCCAATAGGTCAGAAAGAGATTATAGGGGCCCCTGTGCTGAGACTAAGTGCAGACTTGGGTGCTGCTTGGAAAATCCATTGCCCATTAGCTAGTTCTGGTTGGTTTTTTTACAGTAAAGATGTTATAAGGAATCAGGGATTCTTTTTGGATAGGAGTCAGAAAGCAGACCAGAAGACCAGTAACCACATCTAGTCCCCAAGTGGAGCCATATTGGAAGCACTGAAAACTTACAGACTGATGGAACTAGCTATGAAAAAGAGTAGTATGAAGTGACCTGGAGCTTTTCACAGGGAATCTTTCTCTCTTTGGAGATAAGTAGAATTAAGTCTAAGACAAAGTTCAAAGTCAAGAAATAGACTATAAAAATGAGCAAACAACAAAATAAAATGACCACAAAAATCTGCTGTGGTGTGTAAGAGGGAAAAGAGGGTTTTGGGTTTGGATATATTAATATTTAAAGATGTGGTTGCCAAGAATTGAAATAATCTCAATTCTAAAATGATTTTAGTAATTTGTTTACAAAATATAAGATAGTGGAAGTAGAGAGATGAGGAGAGGGTAGAGAAAGAAATCTATCTTAAAGGACTAGACTATGTACTCAGTCCCTGGTTTTACTCCTGCAGGGAGTAAAGGTCCTAGCTGGAGAACCTAAAAGTCAATTAATAAGCGGTTTAGCCACAATGGCTTCTCACAGTCAAGGGAGCCTCCGGGAGGCTGGTACCTCCATGGAGGCTAAGGCAGTCAGCCTTCTTCACTTGCCATGTGTAGTTCTAAGGAAAAGATTTAAGAACAATCTCAACAAGTTCAAGGTCCTAATCAGAGCTTCTCTAGGACCAGTTCCAGGCCAAAGAGCAAGTCCAAAGTCCCAGCCAGAGCTCCTTCAGGTCCAGTCCTAGACTGGAAGAGAGCTGAACTAACTATACTCTCTTTTAAAGGGGCTTCTTTTACATCACTTCCTGTGCCTTTTTCTTAGTTTACATGTCCAATCACAACAGATGCTTTTCTTAGGACTGCCTAGGAGGCATTTAGTAAATTTTCTTCATCACTGACTCTAGCACATGTGGGTCACAGACCTCCCAACTTGTGAATTAAGTGGGGATGTTCTCACCTTTGGTGATTAGATTAAGGATGGGCAGGAAAGATTTAATTTCATAATCACAGGTGAAAGGAAAAACCAAGATACAAACTCAGAAGAAGAAAATGATGTCAAATAATTAATAAGCAAAGACTCAAAGGAAAATGCAGATTGGTCACAAGCTCAACAAGAATTCCTGAAAAAAAAAGTAAAGAAAGAGACAAAAAAGGGGAAAAATTAAATAAAAGTAATAGAGGAAAATTTGGAAAATAAATAAAAGTTATACAAGACAAATCATGAAAGAAGAATAATACCTTGGCACAGAAAAAAAGTGAAGAAAATGACTTTTTTAAAAAGTAAAGTTGGACAAATGGGGAAAGGGACATAAAAATCTAACTGAAAAAAAATTCTAAAATGTTATTGCTCAAGTAGAAACTAATAATTCCATAATACATCAAGAAGCAATAAAACAAATTTAAAAGAATGAAAAAATAGAAGAAAATTTGAACTATATTCTTGGGAAAATAACTAACGAAGAAAATTAATCAAGGAGAAAAATATAAAAATTATTAGACCAGATGAAAATCATAATCCAAAAAAAGAGCCTACACATAAGATTTTAATAAATTAAAGAGGAAAAATTTATAGATATCTTAGAATCAGAAGGGAAAGGAGAAATCGAAAAAAAATCTGCCAATCATCACATTAAGGAGATTCCAAAATGAAAACTCCTAGAAATGTTATAATAGCTTCCTAAGGTTCCCAGGTCAAGGAGAAAATACTTCAAGTATCCATAAAGGAATTTTTTAAAATATCATGGAATGACAGTCAGGATTATACATCATTTAATAATTACTATTTTAATTAAATAAAAGACTTCTGCCCTCACACACTTCCTAACTATGTGACCCTCAGCTAGTCACTTAATTCCCATTGCCTAGCCCCAGCACTCTTCTTTCTTGGAACCAATATAGTATTGATTTTAAGATGGAAAGTAAAGGATACAAAAAAAAAGAAATTGAAACTTGGATTATAATATTTTAGAAGGCAAAAGAGAATATAAACAAGAATAGACTACCCAACAAAACTAAATATAATATTTCAAGGATAAAAACAGATATTCAAAGAAATAGAGGACTTTCAGACATTCCTGATAAAAGGATCAGAACTGAATTTTTTAAATGGACATTTAAAATGCAAGAACCAAAAGGAGCATAACAGGTAAACATGAAAGATAAAGTATAAAGGAAATAATTTTAAACTGTTCTCATTCCTACATGGAAAGATGATACCTATGACTCCTATATAATTTTATGATATCCGAGGTAATTAGAAAGATTCTACATAGACAGGAAAAATAGTTATGTTGCAATACTCCTAAAAATAAAATGAAGGGAGTGAAAAGGAAGGATGAGCTGGGAAGAGGTGGAAGTGTGAAAGGAAATTCTTGTTTCTCAGTTATCTATTTTGAATTTACACTTGTGAAAAGGGAATCCTTCATTCTCTTTGCCTAGTTGAAGTTAAAACTTTGGTTAACAATAACTTAAATACCCTTACTTAGTCACCTCATTACATTGTGAGAACAGAATAAACTGGATGACAACTCAGAAACATGTGAATTCTAGGAGGAGAATTAACACCTTTGGAGGTGACAGCTAAAACCCACAGATACTGCCCCTGGGCAGGGCTGGACAATTTGGAAACTGTGGTTGGCCCCTGTGAAGAGGGGCAGGAACAGGAAACCACCATAAAATCCACGAAATCCTGGAGCTGAGGAAGTCTGGTGAAGTTGAGTCTGATGGAGAGTGGCTCCTGGAGATAGTCTTCAAGGGAACTTCACTGGAGACTGTGGCTTGGATTGTGGAATCAACTTAGATCCTGACTCCTAGACTACTTCATTGGTTGAGTGAAAAGGGCTGACAACTTTCCTAGTTTCCTAAGAGACTAGCTTCCATCTTGGAGGAGGTCTCATAGTTACTCACTAACTGCCCTCCTGGTGGAAGACTAGTATAGGTATTTTCTCTAATCTCTCTCACATTTCTCTACTTTATTGTTTCCACTCTATTTTGTAAATAAACTTCTGACTTGAGATATAACTCCAATAAGCACATTATTTCATATAATTTAAGTCCACATAATTTAAGGGAGGTGGTAAGAAGACATAATAACCTTGCTCTGTAGACCAAGGCAAGTAATTTGGCCTTTGATAGGGAGGAATTTGAGAAAAAGGTAAAGGAACAGAGTGGAAAGACAGAAGTTGATGGAATGCAAGAAACCAGGAAGTACAGGAGGAGATCTCAGAATCCTGGGGAAGGAATCCAGGGGTGGTCAGCTGGGGGGAGAGAGAGAGGGGAATTGTGGAGAAGTAAGTAGCTCCTCAAATAATCTCTTTCCTGATCCTGTGAGACACCTACCAAATCATCTACTTTGATTCCTGTTATTCCTCTTTGATCTCAAACATTGAAGTGACATCCAGTGACCTCTGAAGAGAACCTATCATTGACAGTGACCTGGAATTCTGAGTTAACTTACTGGGCTTTGCCAACACCTGGGTGACTAGGTCACTCCTGGCACTAGCTCCTGATTCAACAGCTATCTCTGGCTTTCACCAAAGACTATATTTGTCTAGGTAGCTAGACAGAACTGTGGAAATTTAGGTAGAGAGGTAGTCAGTGTAGGTCCAACTCTGTTGGACAAGAAAGAGATCCGTGAGGATCAGTGGGATTTTGGGAAAGATAGATAATTATTAGTGTAGGGGACTTCCTAGCCCTCAATCCTTACCTAATCCAAATAATCATTAATAACAAATCTATTACTCTTTGAACGCTAGACTCAGATGGCGTATTTAAGCTTCTCAGGACAGAGAATAGACATCTTGCTCTCTGTGCCAGGAAGGATTCCTCTTCAAAAGACTTAAGTTCAACCAACCTCATTTACAAGTCCAATTACCATCTTACAAACCCCTCTTACCCCTTGCTTCGTCCCAAGCAATTATTTAAGAATAAAAAATTTAGGAGAGATATTGCTTTGTATCAGCATTATAATTTCTACTGTAGAAGTCCTTTATATTGATGAAGTCATAAGTTCTAGGCCATCATTCTCCCAGGCCCCCCAAAAATAGTAGAAACAGCATTGTAGAGTGGAATAAAGTGCTGGGCTTAGGGAGAAAAGACCTAAGATCAAATACTGCCTGTGGCACATCAGATGTACAACCCTGGGCAAGCCATTTAGCCGCTAGTTGCTTTAGGCAACTCCCTACTACTTATTTAATAAGTCACAGATGGATTCTGTGATCTGACCTAGTAGAAATTTCACACATGAAGTACTTCTTATATTAATATTGTGTATGCATAATAATAATAACAGCATTTAACATAGTGCCTAACCTTTACAAAGATCTTTACCACTATTATCACATTTGATCTTCCCAACAATCATAGATGCTATTATTACCCCATTTCAAAAATGAGGAAACTGAAGCAGAAAATGAGTAAATATTTTAACCAGAATCACACAGCTAGTATATGTTAGAGACTTGATTTGAATTCAGTTGTACCTGCCACCTTGTCTATCTGTGTTATCACCTTATAAAAGAAGTGAACTTGGAGGAAAGGCCTAGATTATTGAGATTGTATTCATTCATTTCAACTGAAAAGAAAGTAATGTGGAAATAATAGCCACAGGAGTTGGTTATCTTTAGTTGATTTTCTTCCTAGAGGTACCCACATATGTCTTCTTTAATAGTGTAATCTATGCTGTTGGCTAAGCATTGTGCTTCAGCAAGTTTATATTGGGTTTGAGGAGTGAATTGTTAAATTTTATAAGGGAGAATTTACACTTCATAAACACACAAATGCTACAAACAAGGGCGTGATTTATTATTTTTGATTGCCCAGACTTAAGTAAGTGATAGAAAAATGTTAATAATGCAGATTAAAATTAAAAGTATATGATGTGCACAATTGAGGGGAGGGTTGGGAGAGGAGAGATCTGATTGTTTAAAAATGACCAACCCATCCCTGTTGTGGCCTCCATTTAGTCTATCTTTGTTATTCCTTTCAATGAGCCACCACTGTATTTGAGTTCTGTATACGTGGTCCATAGAAAATACCATGGTCAAATCATCTATGAATAAATAAGGGCCCACCTGGGGCTCAGGGGGAAAAGAACATAGAGAATAGCAGTCTTTATAAGAAACCATCAGCTCCCAAGTATTGAGTATCACAGTACTCCTGTCCAAGAGCCAGGCACGTGGCTGCCACTAGCTGGACTGAAGAAAATGATTAGGGCCCAATCCCATGTAAAATTAAGAAATAAAATGGTTTGGGGGTGGAGCAGTGATTCATTTTCTCAGCAGCTTAAACTAATTATTACCAGCAGGTCCATTTGGCAAATGGCAGAGCTTTAAATTTTTTTTTTACTTGTCTGTAAGTTTAGACATGTCTCTTATTTGTTTTCTCCTCCACCCTTGAATACTAATGAAATGTTCCAAGCCAGCTACTCCTCACACCTTCTTTCTCCTTTTACAAGCTTTGATTTGCCAGTAAATTATATATGAATAAAAAAACAGGAATATAGAAAAGTTAGCTCATAAAAGCACACACTCTTGTGCCTGTTCCCTGTTGTTAGCAATCCAGAAATGGCCACATGTTCACAGCATGCATTGTTTGGCAGCTGCCCCTGTCTTTTCTTCTCCTACCACTATGCTTACAATGTTGGCAGGGTCAGGCCAGCTGAATGCATTTTTCCATAATCACTCGACAATGTTTTCATAAAACCCCTGACTTTTACAAACAAGGGAAGTACCACAAGGGAATTGTCCAGACAACTGAAGGATTGATGCTCACCCAGTCTGAAGAGGTCAGGAAAAGAAAGAGTGGGAGGAATGAGAGAGTGGAGTAATGCATATATACATGTAAAAGTTTTGACTAAGGCCTGTGACTTGGCTCTAGATAAACCATGCTGATTTTCTATTTCTTTCTACCCACTATATCATTAAGGTAATGTGCAGCAAAATCTCAAGAGATCATAACTTCAGAGAACTAATTCTGGTAGAGAAAAATGTTCAAGACTTTTTTTTTGCTAACATTTTAAGAACAGCTATAAGATGAGTCTTCATTTATTTATAAAGCCTCAATTATCCCATTTCTTAATGGTGCGAGAAGCAAAATTAATATCCGATATTCTAAGTATTATATTTTATAAGATTTAGTAATAATAATAAAATGAAAAGCTAGTGTAAAAAGGGTGCTAACCCAGCCACAGTGGAGAGAGAGAGAGAGAGAGAGAGAGAGAGATAGAGAGAGAGAGAGAGAGAGAGAGAGAGAGAGAGGCAGGGTTACACCAACTATATACAAATAACATAAGCATACAAGGTGGGCATGAAGGAAAAAAAGGATTCTGGGAGATGAAAAAGAATTCTGGGAGATGGAGTCCAAGGGTTCAAGATTTTCTAACTATGCATTGGGAAGGATAGATAGACAGACAGATAGATAGACAAACATATAGATAATCACTTTAGTTTTACAAATACATTTCTGCCAAATAATCCTTTAAGATAAACAATCATTAAACATCAATTATATCAGGAACCATGTTAAGTGCTAGATAATAACAAGACAAAAATGAAAAAAATTCCAGTCCACAAAAACTTATGTACTATTAGATAATACAATATAAATGTATAATCAGCAGGTATAATTATGATAACCTTTAGAAATTTAGGGTGGAAAATAACTGCCCCTTCCTTCTGGGTAAAGGAGGTACAACATATTCTCTCCATTCCACAACTTTCTCTTCCCATTAGGTCTCCAGAAGGCTTAGATATTCATTTGAAGCCATCCCTCAACTTTATTACTCATGCAGAAACAGATTCTCTAAGGATCCTACATTATAAAGCAGACCTGAAACAGATTACAAAAATTTCTAGCAGTTTATGGTCTCTTTTCATGTACTAATTTTAGAAGTTTCTATAAATGATTGATAAGGATAGTTAGGTGGCACAATAGATAGTACATGAGGCCTAGAGTCAGGAAGACTCATCTTCATGAGTTTGAATTCAATCTCAGATACCTAAGCAAGTCACTTAACCCTTTTTGCCTTCATTTCCTCATTTGGAAAATGAGTTGGAAGAGGAAATGAAAAACCCTTCCACTCTCTTTGCACAGAAAATCCCAAATGGAATCATGAAGAGTTAGTCACAATTGAACAACAACATATTTACTGATAAATATCAAATCTTAAAAACATCTCTCAAAAATCATAGCTCAGAGGTATATAGGAAAAATATTTTACAGATGTTTAAATTTTAAACCTAATTGAACTATGTGTATTCCCAGCAAATCAATGGATTCCTATATTATCTTCCATGCTACAAGCTATTAATATACAGGCATGAATCATAAAATAAATTTTTATGGATCACAGTCAGTTTTGTGTCAAAAGTAGGACAACTTCTTATAGACAAATTAATTTGCAAACCAACTTAACAGAACTTTGGAGTAACTTGCTGTTGGAGGCAGAGGCAGGGGGTGGAAGAAGCAATTGAAGTACTTCATTGTTTGCTCACTCTTAGAGAAGAAGATTTCAGCTATATTTCAGCCAGGGATTTAACTATCCAGAGACAGTTGGCAGGGCACAAGTGCCACAGGGTGGCATAGTGAATAGAAACCTGAGCCTTGAGCCAGGAAATCCTGAGTTGAAACCTGTCCTCAGACACTAGCTCTATAAGTCTGGGAAACTCGATCTATTTGTCACAGTTTCTTCAACTGTAAAATGGAGATAATAATCCACTAACCTCTCAGGGATGATTTTAACATGAAATGAGGTAGTATTTTCAAATACTTAATACAATGCTTGGGACATAATAGATGTTAATAAGTAGTTATTCTCTTCCTTTCCCTTGTTTGGGGAGCATTCTTTATATCATAAGGGAATTTGTTTTGTCTGACTATACATTTTTTCCAGAAATATTTTTTTTCTTTTCTGCTTTTTTTTAATAAGGTAGGGGAAATGGATTTCTGTTCATTTAATAGTAATAAAAATAATAATAATAGAGAGGGAGTGCTATAAATGTTGAATGTGGCATTTGCTTTCACTTGAGAACACTATATTTTTATATTTAATTAATTGTTTTTTACTTTGTTATCAGAAATTTCTCATAGAGTGAGTATAAATGTTTGCAATGTAAAAACAAATCACATCGGCAATCCTGGTGCTTATTCTTCTAAAGACAATATAGGGAGTCCAATTATTTCTCCAGTTGGAAATAAGATTGTAATAAACTATTTTTGCAATGCCCTCTCTAGTCTCTGGGTGTATATCAAGATATTTAGTCTCTCCACAATTAGTTTTTACATAATTTTCTATTTATATACATATATGGGCAGTGTAATTGCTCATAAAAAGTTCTTACTGTGTTTAAGATCTTGACAATGAACACACACATCATACCACTGCTTACTTCTTTCATGAGCCTTCTGAATTAAATTTGTAGTTAAATTCCTTGAGCTTTTCTCAGCCAAGAGATACACTGCCCCTGAATGAGAGCAGATTCTTTATTCACAGTGACTTCAAAACCTAAGTTAACAAGTAGATATGGCTAATCCTCAAAATGAGCAGGTAAGATAGAAATTCAATAAAATTGATCAATGTAGAATTTCCATGTGTACTAGGAAAGCTATATGTTGATAACTGAGTGATATAGTATACAGAGTAGAGTGCTGGACCTGGAATAAGGAAAATGTGAGTTCAAAAAAGCCTCATATTAATTAGCTACATAACCTTGGACAAGTCACTTAACCTCTATTTTCCTCATTTGTAGAATAAAGGCTAAAAAAAAAAGAACCAATTTCCCAAGATTGTTCTAAAGATCATATGAAATAGTATTTGTAAGATTTTTTTGCAAATTTTAAAATGTATATAAATACAAGTTATGGCTTTTATTATTATTGGCAGTGATAGCAACAGTAGCATTAGTGGCAACAGTAGCAGTAGTTGTAGTAGCAGTAATAATAGCAATGATATTGGAATCCTATGAACAGATGCGGTTTTCCCTGTCTTCATGAAGGATGGATCTTATGCGTGAGTCACTGCCTGTGCTTAAGGCTAGAAAGCTTCATGCTTGCATATCTGTGACTAATAAACTGCACAACTTCCTTTTTTTAATGCTTGAGTCCTTCTCAGAACTGAATCCATGATATCCTCACAGCTGTGGAATCAATGTGGTGTGTAGCTTTTCTGAATTACACTTGATTGGCCTCAAGGTAGCATATAGAGCCCATTACTAAAGCCTTACTTATAGACTTTTCAACTTGGTACAGTCTATCAAAGCAATGACACCATTGGCATATCCTTTAAGAATTCAGCATCACCACCACAATTCTGTGAAGCAACAGAAAAAGACAATAGTGGAACACGTGAATATAATAGATGTCTGCTAATTTTTAATGCAGTTTTAAGCTTTAATTGCAAGTAAATTAAGATGTTTGGGATGGCTGGAACAAAAACATCTAGCCAATTGAGTGGCTAGACACTAAACTTAGAATCAGGAAGACCTGAGTTTGATTATGCTTCAAACATTTATAGCTAGATCCATATTAACATGAATAATGAATCCATTAAAACGTGTAGTATTCAAACTTTTAATTATCTAAACTATGGTCATTGTTTCCAGCCCATTGGGAATATTTATTGAGAAAATTTTAAATATGTGACTATGCCATAGGATTCTTTATTCATAGAAATCCAGACTTGAATATATTGACCACGTAACTTTAGGAAAGTCACTTAGCTGCAAGTCACTTAGCTGCTATCTGCCTTAGTGTCCTAATATATAAAATATCACCTATATCCCAAGGTAGGTGTAAGAATAAAATGAGATGGTACATCTAAATTATTTTTAAAACTTAAAATATAATATAAATGCAATCTATGATCTTTATTTTTACTAAAAATAGAGTATGTTGTGTACAGAATGTCCCTCAATGAGACATTCATATTAATGATGTCTATTAAGCTTTCATTTTTCCCTTCTCCAATCTGATTTAAAGAGTACTAAAAATTATTAACATTAGTTTATATTATTCTCATAGTTATTATACATGATACTTCAAAAATATTATTCTCATTTTAAACATTAAAGATTTCAGTCATAAAGAAGAAAATTCTAAGGGCTTTCCTATTAACTCTTGAATTAGAAGCAAATTCTTTACATCTTGGCTCCAACTAACCTTTCAGATCCTCCTATTTATGTCCCTATTTTACACAGTCTGTAGTTTGGTCAAACTGTCCTGTTTGATGTACCTCATATGTGACATTCTTATGTCATGATGCCTTTACATGGGTGATCTCTCATGGCTACAATGAATTCTCTCTTCACCAATAGCTTCTTAGAATTTGTTGCTTTTCAAACTTAGCTCAAAAAACAACCCTACCTCCTACATCAGGCCTTTCCTAATCTCCAAGGTACTATAATGCTATCTCTCTCCTACAAAATGACTATTTAATGTAAGGAACATAAATAGAGGGTAAGTTATGACATCTCAGTTGTTCACACTTTTCCTCTCTCTGATGCTGTGTGTTTTTGTGTCTTCCTGCATCTTTGTCTCTTTCCCTCAGTCTTTGTCTGCTTATTATTTCTGTCTCTGCCTCTTTTCTATCTCTCTGTCTCTGTCTCTCTTTTACTCTCACTTCCTCTCCATGTTCTTGAAAAAAAGCAATTGCTCATCTATTACTCCATTATTCTGGAAGCATTGCTAAGTTCTTTTAACTAATTTTCACTAAAAATAACAAGTCTATCTTAATTCTGCTTTTTTAATTATGCATTGAGGCAGTGTGACACTTTCAGTAAAAAGTAATTTCCTTTCATCCTGGGATGTGTAAATCTATTTATGTTTTATTTTCTATAAGCTTTGAGAGGTTTCTTTACATGGCAGGGAAAGGGAATTAAAAAGACTTTTAGGAGTTTCTCCTTTTTCAGGTTGAATGAGAATACTAGAATGAGTCAACCTTTCCCATAGGAAGGTCTTCATCCAAAGAAGAGGACTCTCCTTTTCTCCAATCAGAACAGTTCTATTCTCAGTACCAGACCTGCACTGCCAGCTATTCTCAGGTTTTGTCATCTTCTTTGTTCCATTAGCTTCTCAGTTTTGGTGAGTTTGTGCCCTTGCTTCTGATATATTGACCTCTGTCAGCAGCTTCGCTAGTAATCTTCTCTTACCAATTTCTTTGATTTTTCTTCTACACACATTTTTCTATCATTAACTTTTGAACTCTAGCATTTTATGCCTTAAATTAGGACCTTCTTGTATGTATCCAATGATGACTTCATAAGACATAAGATAAATATTCCAAATACCAGTCATAGAGTCCTACATCAATTCTTTCATTGTTTCCAAACAATAACATTCTGTAATATTCCACCAATAGTAATATTCCAACTTTTAGCTGTTTAAAAAGCATGTACTATGTCACTATCAATAAGTTAATATTCCTCTGAAGAGATAGTTTCTTTCAGAACCTTAATGTGAGTTAGTGTTTTTATCTGAAATTCACTCAACAAAGTTTTTCACTGCTCCATAAGCTACTCTGTAATTCACATAAAATGCCATTTTTCTGACCTTGCAGGAAATAAAATGTCCACATGAGAAAGAGGCAGCAGATATGTGGTCAAATGCACACAAACATATACGTATACAATTTTTATGTATGTGTGTATAAATATTCTACATGTGTGTACATATATACATATATTTGTGTATGCATGTATGTATTTAGAGATATTTTCTCATTGGCATTTATATGCACATATATATGGATATATATTTATGTAAGTGTATGTATAATCTCTCTTTTTCCTTACCTCTCTATGTATATATATGTGTGTATGTGTGTATATATGCTTATAAACATTTATACATATATACACACACTCATACACACATATATGTGTATATATTGCATATGTATATATACTAACCCTTTCTAATATTCTATACGTGTATGTTATATAGGTAATGTGTATGTACATATTGTGAATTTTATTGTTTCCTCTGAGAGAATAAACTGTTTTAAACTTTTTTATCCTCAAAACTAGTACCATGCCTGGTGTATAGTACTTGCTTATTATAGTAGTTGCTTAGTATATGCTGACTGATTGGTTGCTTGGTTGGTAGTATAACTAGTAAGAATGACTTACCCAGGATAAAAAACACTCATGTGTGGCAGAAAAACAGTGCCAAGGTCCAGAATAATGTGGAGAGGCAGCAAGAAGGACTTGTCTTGCTGAGGTACTAGGAGAGACTATTAAACAAGCTTTAGCAGAACACAGATGTAATATAGCTCAAGGAGCAGGAGAAAGAGCACAAAAAATTCAGTGCAGTCTCAGTAGGGTAAAAGCAGAAACCAAGGCAATGCAGGACAAACAGTAGGAGGAGGAAAGCAGCCCATAGAATCCAGTCCTAAGCTAACATGTGCAGCAGCAGGGAGAACTCAGACCAACAAGGTCTAGTCTTTGAAGGATTGTGCAGAATCCAACTCAACCCAGTACAAATGGCATCTGAAACAGATACCTGCAAATCTCCATATGGAAGGCCAACCAGGTTGCTTCTGCTCAGTGTTCAGTCTGACCAAGATAGCTGAGCTGACTTCAGTCACAATACAGGCATGGGACAGTACTGCCTCCATCCCAGTAATACAGGTAACCATTAGCATATAGACAAAACCAAGCAAAAAATACCCCCAAATGAGCAAAAAAAAAGAGGAAAAGTTCAATATTCATAAAAATATTTCAGCAATAGAGATAACCAAAATGAAAGCTCAGAAGAGGACAACAATACAGAAATGAAAACATATGATATATCAATGGAAAATGTAAAGGATATCAAGCTTAAACTGAACTCCTAGAATAGTTCCCAAAAAGGATAAAAAATAAGATATTCATCAGAAATGTCTAAAAGAAAAGGATTCAAAAATCAACAGCTCAGAACAAAAACTTACTAAAAAATAGCTCTTTAAAAAGGAAATATAATGCCTCAAATAGAAAAACAACTCTCTAAGAAAGTACAAAGCCTCAAAGAAGAAAAGGTTCCTTAAAAATTAGAACTGGAAAAAAGGAGCTAATGACTTTATAAGATAGCAGGAAAACAATAAAATAAATTCAAAAGAATGAAAAAAAAACAGAAGAAAACATTTTATATATCACTAGGAAAAAATTGACCTGGAAAATAGATCTAGGAAAGATACTCTAAGAATTGTTGGGTTGTCTGGAAGTCATGATCAGAAAAATAACCTCGATTTCATATTAAAAGAAATGATGAGGGAAACCTGCCCTGATGTTCTTGCATAAGAGGGGGAAGCATAAATTGAAAGAATCCACTGATCACCTCCTAAGAGAAATCAGAAATTTTAAAATCTCCATACTACTATAGCTAAATTCCAAACTTCCCAATTCAAGAAGGAAATACTATAAGTAGTCAGAAAAAAATAATTCAAATATTATAGAACCACAGTCAGGATTACATAGGGTATAGCAGCTTCTATATTAAAGGATCTGAATGGCTAGAATATAATATTCTTCAAGGCAAAAGATCTAGGTCTATAACCAAAAATCACCTACACAGAAAAACTAAGCTTAATACTCCAGTGGTAAACATGGATTTTTAAAGAAAAGAGGACTGCCACACATTCCTAATGAAATGAGCAGAGATAAAATGAAAATTTTATGAGCAAATTCAACATTCAATAGGAGTATAAAAACATAAACAGAAAAAGCTCAAGAGAATCTATGGGGTGAATCTAATCATATCTGTGCATGGGAAAGTGATTACTAAGTAAGATTACTATAAAACAAACACCTCCCTCATTCTACTATGTTTCAATTAATCTCTTCTTAAAGTAACATTATAGTTTCCTCTTATTAAGGCTTATATACCTGCTTTATCATCTCTACTTCCTGTCCAGTACCTTTACACACGCACATATGCATACACCTGCCCACATGTTCATAAACATAACAGGACATAAGCCAACGTGAAGACATTTCTAGTCTTTATTGTTATAACTTAATCTCTTTCCTGAAATATGGACAATCTAAGGGGAAAAACTACTCTGGTTTCCCCTACATACTAAGACATCAAAAGGTAATCTGAAAAACTACCTGTAAGGAGACTATACCAGCCAACAACAATAATCACAAAGAACAGATGGCTTTGCAGCATATTTCATTGGAGCAACATTAAAATTTTGCCCATTATGTATCATACTACAACTGGAAATGATTTATTTAGATATTGTGATATATGGGAGCTAATTAAATTTACTAATTTTCAAACATAAGATATTAAATAGTTCTAAATGTTTATTTTAATAAGGCTTTAATTATATAATTACTAGAATATTTGAGAGTGGGGAGTTAGGTCTGCCTTAGTTTGGTAATGAAATTAATTTCTTAGGGTTAGGAACTAAAAATGATCAAAATCTGATATTCTTTTGGTAATTTAGGTCTCTTTTCACATCGGTCAGCTGCACTAGTAAGACTGTTCTTACCTCAATATTAAATTGACATGACTAATCAATGAATTGTTAAGTATACACAAATCAGAAAGAAAGTTGATGAAGGAGTATACCAAAGGACAATAAAAATTTTTCTGCCTTAACCTCTCTACATTTTTCTCCTTTTTTAATTGAGTAACCAGAAACCTAAATACCAAATTCAATATTTATTTAAGTGGAAAGGAAGGAAAAAGCTGTCTTAGCATATCTTTTTTTTAATGTTGGAAAGAAAAAAGGCAATTTTAGATATATAACCATAAAGTGATTGCCCAACCATCTGAACAAGTGATGTGACTAACAGCCCAATTCATGTTCATTATTCTCAAGATTGGTCAAGATAGCTAATATGAGGGAAAAGACTATTCTTCAGTTCATAATATGAGGATAGCTTTAGAGTTTTTCAGTTAGTTTTATTATTATTATACAATTATTTGCAATGCTTCATTAATCAAGAAATAGATATGCTCTTAGAACATTAAGCCTCAAAACTGATGGAAACAGAGAAAAGAGGAAATGTGGTACATTGGATAGTGCATTATGTCTACTGTGAGAAAGACCTAGATTCAAATCAGTTAGACAGGCAGGTAATAAACCTTTGTTAATTGCCTAATATGTGCCAGATGCTGTCCTAAGCACTGGGAACACAAAGGAAGGCAATAAACAGTTCATGCTCTCAAGGAGATTTCATCCTATTTCAGACAGTTTTTGCCTTTGTGATGCTGGACAAATCACCTAAATTATCTGAGCCTAAGTTTTCTCATCTGTGAAATGAAAGGGGGTGGATTTAATGGCTTTTAAGATTCCCTTCCAACTTTATTTCTATGATCCTAAGATGTGAATCAGTTTTAAGTCCTTGAAGGTAAGTTAAATTTTTGCAATGGTCCAGCTTATGCTCTGTTTAAACAGTTTGATGCATTTGCAGAAATTCAGTATTTCAATTCTGAATGAAATCAAAAAGGAATGCTTAGAATAGAATTAGAGTATTTAGATTAGTTTCCATTCATGTTATATTCAGAAACACTAGTATAACTCTTTAACAAGCGACTTAAATTTCAAAGTTAGAAGGGACCTTAAAGGTCACTCAAACCAAATACCACTCAAAGCCAAAATGAACATATTTTATGTCACCAAAATATGAACTTCTGAACTCAATTTGAAGATAGCAAGCAAAAGAGAGTTCACTCATCTCCTTACATAGATTATTTATATTTTGGAAAGTGCTAATTTTAGAAAGTTATTTCATAAATTGAGTTTAACTTTACCTCCCTATAACTTCAATTCACTGACTCAACTTCTGCCTGTTATATTTAGAAGGAAAAAAAGCTATTCCCTCTTAGTATTTTGAGGGAGCTTTGATATTGGTGTAAATATTGTCTCTATTCTTACAAATTCTATTCTGTCCATCCCTTCCTATTCTGTGTGAGTATTATCCCTCCATAGTTACCTAGCTAACTTCCTTCTTCTAGATCAGGGATTCAAAACCTAGGATTGGTTTTAAAAAAACAACAACCTCTGCTCTAGAGTTTTATTGTATTCTGAGAGTTCAGAGGATAATTACAGCTACTACACTATTATCTTTTATTTACTATAACCAATCCACCTCTATTTAGAGTAGATCTTGTCTTTCTTCAATGACTTCCATTAGATCACTTCTAGATAACATATATTCAAGTACCTAAAGCTATATAGTTCTTCCTAAAATCTCTGTCTATTTACTTGCTTAAATATCTATGATTAGGCAAATGAGCCTTATTTATTATGACTTTGAGCTCCCTTATCATCTTAAATATCTTACTAAAATGTGTTCTAACTTGTCACTATCGATTCTAAAAGATGATAAATTGAAATGTTCTTTATGAGTTATTGTGGTAAAGATATTTGAGAACCTGGTAGCATCTTTACCCATTGTTTGACTGGTAATCTAAAAAAAATTAGTCAGTTTAGTCCTTGAAGCATTTCCAGCTTGGTAGAGCATGCCAAAGTTTGTGTTCCACTGACATAGCCATGAAAAATAATGGGAAATGGGAAATTCCTGACATTAAACTTTGGACCTTAGAAGAAAGTGTCATATAAAATACACAGATTACCTAATTTATCTATTCTGTTCAATCAATTTAAAGAGTTTTACATTCCATTTGTGATTTGATATTCTTTTAGAATTTAAGAAATGAAAAATGAAGGAACCTTCTTTTCCTGAAAAAAAATTAAAGAAAACAAAACAGAACTTCTTTATTACAGTAATGAAATTTGTTCCAGGAAGGTTCTAGCTATGGAATCAAATAGACTTAAAGTCTGGGAGATGCATGGGTAGATAGATACTAACAACATTGCACAGTCATATAACTTTAATGCTCTCAGAAACAGTCATTTGGTTTTTCCTGTAGTATGTTAAGACTGGTTTCTCACAAGAAAACTGTTTATAGTGAAGGTCAAGTACAAGTTGACATATATATTCAACAGCAGGGCTAGATTGTGTCATCAGTTTTCAAGAGAAGGCAGCATCTATGTTTTGAAGGCTTCTATCAAGTACTTTCAATTTTCTCTTTGGTTTTTCTAAAAGGAGACAAGTTGGAATAAGGGAATAGAATGGATTGGTTTATTTACTTAGAAAAATAAACTCTATCATTTTGCAGGGTGATCCATACACTAGGCAGATAATGCAGGATCTTTCATGCCCACACATTTTAATTATGTCCTAAGAATGTGGTTAATGTCAGCTCTTCCAGTGTCAGGTACTTTTATGTCTACCCCTCCAGGCAAGATTCAAGCTTGCTTGTCTGTTCCAAAAGACCACACAGGCAAAATTTTATATATATGCTCAAGATATCTGCCTCAGAAAGTAAATATGCAATATTAAGCTGAAATAATAAAAACCAAATAAAGCATCTGATAAAGGTCTTTGTAAATGAATGTCATCATACTGACCTATCCTTTTCAGGTACAAAGCAAGATGAAATAGTGCCTAAATTGAATTGCTGTGACTTATTTATTTATTCATTCGTTTGTTTCTTTGACAGGTAAATTCCACCAAAAAAGAGCAATTTGTATGACAGCCCTAAACCATATGATGTTTATTAGAAAATATCATGCTTCTTGAACAACAGCTTTACCATTTATAAACAGCCTTATTGAGAAATTGGAAAGCTTCCAGAGGAAAAAGGCTAGGATGATGAAAGGTTTCAAGATCATGCCTTAAGAGAATCAATTAAAGAGCTGGGAATTTTTATTCTGGAGTACAGCACACTTAGGGAGGGTGGAGAACAAATATAACTGTCTTTATATATTTGAAGTTCTGCCATTAGAAGAGGAATTAGATATGTTTTGCTTGGCTACAAAGAGCAGAGGTAGGAGCAGAGTATGGAAATTGCTGAGGCAAATTTTAACTTGATATGGGGAGAGGGGGAGCAAAAAGCACCACAACTGAAAAATTAGATCTGTCCAAAAGTGGGAAATGTTTCCTCAGGAGGGAGCAGGTTCCCCATACCTAGAGTTATTCAAACAAAAGATTTCATAGAGGAGATTCTTAGTAAGATATAAGTTAGAGTAAGTATTTTCTATAACCCCCTTCCCAATCTAAAATTCTGATTCTGTTATCATAATTATAATACTTATCATAAAGATAAATGTTGCTGTTTTAAAAATATTAAATGATTTAATGAAAACCAAGAATCAAACACTACAAATAGGTAGAAAAATATTTCTTTTAGTATAGTTTAAAATTTAAAAAATGCTCACTATAGAATGGTTGAATTTTATGGTTTTGTACAGATCAGTCATGACAACAAATGACACAAAAACATAAGTTAATGGGGTACAATGTCATTAATATAGGTAGAGACAATTGTAAAAAGGAGAAAATGCAATAAACTCAGTTCCTAATCTCTGATCACTTGGATTACTAATAGTAGGTTATATTTGTAGATCATATTAAGATTTGCAATATACTTTTAACATACTTTCTCATTTATCCTCATGATAATCATGTGATGGGGTAGTAGCATTATGATGTTGATTTTCAAGAGTAGACCACACCAAAAAATTTATCTACAATCATACTTCTAATAAGATTTTCACTCAGGATTCTTTCTGACTGCAAGTAAAGTACTCTATCAGTGACACCATTTTGATCACAGAAATTTTTCAGAAACTATCCAATGTATGTGCTTCTAGGCCAATTTTTTAAGGTAAACTTTTTTTTAAATGATTTTCATTTGTCTCTATAATGGAACATTTTCATCAGCATTCTCAGGAGTCAGTCTGTGAGGAACAGCCTGCCTGTCAAATTGTTTTAAAACCTGAAAAACAAATTATTTTCAAATACTTCTCCTTGAACATGTTTAGGAAGGAAAAGACTCTTCAATTGAGTTGTTAATAATTGACGAAAAAGCAGAGATGTTTCCTGAAACAAATGTTGTATTTGCCACAAAAGCATTATAAAGGAGAAATAAAAGTAAACATCAAGGACATATTTGTACAAAAATACTTATAGCTGCTCTTTTTGTGGTGGCAAAGAATTGGAAACTAAAGGAATGTCTCTCAATTCGGGAATGGCTAAACAAATTGTGGTATATGACAGGAATGGAATATTATTGTGCTCAAAGGAATGATGAACAGGATGATTTTGGAAAGAACTGGAAAGACCTATGTAAATTGACACAGAGTAAAACAAGCAAAACCTGGAGATCATTATACACAGTAACTGCAATATTGTGGAATGATCAAATGTGATAGATTTTCCTACTAACAGCAATACAATGATATAGGACAATACTGAGGGCTTATGAAAAAGGATGCTATCCATGTCTAGATAAAGAACTGTTGGAGTAGAAATGCAAATGAAAACATATGATTTATCTCTTCTTTATTTGTTTTGGATATATGTTTGGAGATTTGAGTTTGGGGTTTGGGGTATATGTTTTGGGATTTGGGTTCTATCAGATTATTTGCTTACAAAAGTCAATAATATGGAAATATGTTTTGCATGAGAATACAAGTGTAGGAAAAAATAAAATAAAATAGAAACCTGGAAAAAGAAAAGTAAACAGCAATTTACACTGTTTGTTAGTTGTTGGACTGAGATTAGAACTTGACTACTACCCCTTTGCTTCTTGCTTGTATCAGTCACGTTAATGTGACTAGAGGGGAAAGAGGCTTATTCACAAATATTCCTCCTTCTATTTTCCCTCTATATTTTTAGCTAACATTGGAAGCAGATAGTCCATACCCATGTTGGCAAACCTATGGCACACCTGCTAGAATGTGCTGCAGAGGGCTGCTCCCTTTCTCTTCTCCACCACACCTGAGGATATTTTCATTTCACCCACCTCTCTGCCCAGCAGCCCAATGGGAATACTTCCTCCCTCCCCTTTCTGGGACAAGGGGACAACTCAAATGGGTGGTGAGGGTTCAGTTTGGGTACTCAGTCTCTAAAAGGTTTGCCATCACTGGTCTATACCCTTGGGAATGTATATTTTAGCTTTGACTTCTCTTGGGATATAGGAATCCTTACAGGAATATTGATATGGATGCAAGGGAAGCAGTA
Organism: Gracilinanus agilis; assembly: GCF_016433145.1. Classification (NCBI taxonomy): domain Eukaryota; kingdom Metazoa; phylum Chordata; class Mammalia; order Didelphimorphia; family Didelphidae; genus Gracilinanus; species Gracilinanus agilis. The sequence goes on from NC_058131.1 coordinate 493,333,872, forward strand.
AGGCAAAATGGATAGGGCAATCAATTTAGATTCAGATCATTTCCACTTTTTTACCCTGCTTGAGTTATTTTACCTCACTGGTCCTCAGTTTCCTCATATGTAAAATGAGATTATTGCTCTAGGAAACCTTTAATTAGTTTCTTTCAGTTTGAAAACTAAAGAACCAGCATATCTCCTTATACAAAGTTAGCATGTCACATGAGTTAGATTGGTAGTTGATTTTCATGTTTTCAAAGGATCATGGAGAAGGCAATCTTCTCTAGTACACGCTAGTCTACATTACTATTGAGATCTGAAGTAATCAGTCAGCCTAAAAGTCAGCCTAAAGACTAGAGAGTTAGAATAAAATCTCATCACTTCTCCTTAAAACTTTTTGTGAACATAGTCATTTTCAAATCTGTTTGTAAATATTCACAAACCAATGGATGCAACTAGGTTGAAAATAATTATGACAGAACATGTTTTTAAGGAAGACTACAGAAAAGAAAAGGAAGGAAGTAATCAAGTACATCTCTCCTTCTTGGTCAAGGGCAAAAGAATTCACATTCCAGAAATAGCATTTTTTAGCATCTTAAAGTTAACAATGAATTTTGCAAGCATTATCTAATTGAAGTCTCCTAGCATCCTTGTAGAGGAAATGTTGAAGGTATTATAACTGTTTTACAGATGAGGAAACTGATGCTAACAAAGTTTAAGTGATTCACATTCAATTTAAATCAATCTAACAAACATTTGTTACGTGTTTATTATGTGTAAAATGCTTTTTTAAGTGCTTGGGCTACATTGACAAAATTTAATACACCTCTTGCCCTTAAAGAGCTTACATTTCATTGGGAAATTATCACACAATTTGTATCAGAGGTAATATTTAAATTAAGGTCTCTGATTCCAAGTCCATCAGTCTATTATGCCATAATTTGATTAAGCAAATTCCAGTTTGAACATCCATATTCCCTTTTAGTAAGGTCAATTTGAACATAAATGGTATAGTAAATATTTGGTCATGAAGGCTAAATGTGGGGAATGGTCCTTTATTGGCAAAATAGATGGTTGAAAGATACTAAAGATTTTAGGGTGGAGTTCATGTATTTAAGAAAGGTAACTATAAAGAACTAATCTGTGTTTCCTAATGAGCCAAGCATTTCTAGATTACAAAGAATAATTTATGCTATAATGCATTGAGGCATTTCTGTTCTTGTTCATCACATGGCATTGTCTTCACCTATTCAAAGTATATAGATAATTCTTTAAATGAGGCAAATATGCTAGTGAAAATTGGAAATAGATAAATAACAAATAATACACACATTCACACATGAATATAGATTAAAATATAAGTAAGTTTTATACATATATATACATAATGTGTGTTATGCATATATATCTTTATTACACATTTTTGTGTGTGCCTGGTGTGTAGATTTAGTGGTTATTGATTACTTATCAGTCTGAGTCCAAAATCGAGGAGGTAGATATTATCAGAATGGGATGCCTTCTGTGGATTTGAACATCTGCCCTTACCTCATGCTGAGAAGACCTGCTGAACTCTTTATTCATTCTCAATGACTTGAGCTGACTCCTAATGACTGATTACCTGAGGTTTCTTTTATTGGAGGAGTCTTTCCAACTTGGTGTTCTCTAAAGGTAAGGAGAAATGTCTCCACCACTTTTTTGAACCCTTCTCTATTTCCACAGGCTTTTATTTCCTTGGATTTGTAATAAAGTGGTGGTTTGGTAGTGGAAGGGATTTCTTTTCTCCTTTCCATAATAGACAGAGCAACTTAGAGCAGAATCATATGGTAGTAAGAGATATATGCTTGTTCACATGAGATCCCATAATTCCTGGATGTTGTTTCTATTTTTCTGATTCTTTTTCTTGGTTTAGGTCTATGACTAAAAAATCTGAGAAATGATTTTTTAGGCTTGGGAGTTACTTTAGGAGTAATTCTGAATTTGAAAGCTCCTGAGTTTCAGAGTTGAACTGCAAGAAAAAATGTACTTATTAGCATTTTCTTTTTTGAGAAAAGAGGGCATACAATAAGATTACCCTACAGATGGCAGACTAAAACCATGTGATGAAGGCCAGGAGATTTGATAATTACTGTTTGTTGCTCAGATAGGGTAGGTCTAAGGTGAATGCAAAATATCTATTCGGCATTGCCATGAAGGATGTTTAGTTTGCAGAGGCAGAATAATCATTTTATTTGGATATTTTATGTTTCCTGTCTTTGATTGTGTGGTCCTCTAAGTTTATTTCATCTGATGTACTCTCTGCTCAGAGGAAAATATAAAGCTATAGCATATATGATACTTATATCTTTTGCACTTTTAAGGGAGGGAGCCTTTTTTTAAACTAACATTTTGGGAGAATTTAGAAATATTTAAAAGCATTGTTTTTAGAATTTCTGGAGATAAACAGATGGCAGCTGAAGAAAGTTTGATTACATTGGAAACAATGATCCCATTATGGATCCACACCTATGCTAGATTAGAGTAACCTATAAACTCAAGATCTAGTCTACAGGATACATTAATTTTGAATAAAATTCAAATTTTATGTCTGGGACATTTAACAAAACAAAAGTTTAATATGCACACAAATTAAGACTCAAGTATTTTGTTTCACATTTGATATTAACCTACTCTAATAAACTCAGTCTATAAATTTCTGGAAAACAAGTTTTAAAAGATGTTTAGTTTGAATTGAACATTCTTGAACTAGTGAGACAATAGGAAGGAAGAAATAGAAAGCCTAATTTGGAAAAATTACAATTTCAAAAATAGGACCAGATGAACTATGAGAAATTTAAACAACTCTATTATTAAAGGAAATGGTTTAATTTTCAAACTCATTAAATCACATTAACTAGATTTTTTCCTCTTTAAACAAATCTTTAGTAAATCCATGAGAACTACTCTTGAGTTACATTATCAAGGCATGTTTGATTTATAAATATAGTGCAAAGGAATAAAAACAACAGACGGTATTCTATGAAAAGTTAAGTCTAATTGCTGAAATGCCCTTTCAGTTCATTCAACAGATTTTGAAATCTCTGCCAAGCATCTGTGCTTATGTCAGTTACATCTTTCAACACTGTTGTCAGGTGCCCTTTATCTGTACCTCTAGAATTCAGGCTTTCCTATGTCCATAATTGAATCTGGAATTGATGGGGGTTGGGGGAGGGGGGAAGATTGATGACATTAGATGATTATGAAGCAACCTAAGCTGCAACTCATCTCTAGAAATGCTGATGATGGAATGAGATTGTTATGTTTCCCCTTTCAGTTACTCACAACCTAATTCCCACTTTATTTTTCTAGCACTTTTCCCCTTTTATTTGAATGGCAGAAATATTAGCTAAGTTTGTCAGTTTAGTTGCCTGTCCCCTGGAGAAAACTTAGTTCAGAGTGACCTCATGCTTACAGCATGCACGACTCTGCTCTGTATAGGGCTTTCTATGAATAAGGGGCTAAAAAGGCCAAACTCCATCCCAGCCACCTCCATGAGAGAGCTCGATGCTAAAGTTTATCCTACAAGGAGGGAGATTCTTGGTCAGAGTTGAATTCCATGGCTTATATTGAGGGTGAACTCCTTGACTCCTTGTGTCTGCCATATCAAGTTAAGCAGAATAAAGCCGGCTGTTTGCCTGATTATTTATAACATCACAGGAAACTTGGAATGACTTATTAAAGATGGAAATAGTTTTCTTCCTTCAGAAATTAAGCCTGACTTTGCCAAGATATACAGCAACTGGCTGTGTGAGAGAATAGTATAAAATGCCTCACAGTTCCAAGGTTATTAAAACATACCTGGCCTTATTTAAAAGCACTAACGAGCTACTTGGGGCCAAAAGCAAGTACCAAGAAGAAAATCCCAAGGGAATGAACATCATAGCACATGGAGCTGTTTGGACTGGCCTTGGTTCATAAATACAAAAACAAAAATCATGAACATATTATTTTGCTGATAGAATTTTGCTGACCATAGCATTTGGTTGAGTGTGTTTATCATCTTAATAGGCAAAGGGGATTTGAACTTAAGAGATGACTTTGAAAGTGTTCATTTTTTCTTCTTTTTTATTTTATTTTAGCATCTTGGCTTGCTTACTCTATAGCATTAGCAAGACATAACTGATAAAGGATGGCAAAATATGTTTTTTTCAATGTAAATGCTTCTTGAATAAGGATTGTTATAACTACAAGCCAAGATATCAGATGACCCTGTCCTCTGAATCACTGAAGAGAGGAGAGATTTCTACCAGTATCATCTTCCTGTGACAACACCAATTAGTTACCAAGTCTGATGACAAATATGATATCTTACTTTGTTGAGTACTTTGTAATGTTGAAAACTAACAAGTTCCCAATGAATGTGAAGATTTTTAGTAATATGAATAAATGTTTTTCTAAACATGTTTTCTGTTGCATTGCTTACCAATTTTTGGATTTTGTTTGCTTGACAAACAAAAAATGACAGTAAATAACTATTTGAATAATTCTTTGAAATTATTGATTAGTGTTCTGATTTGTTTCTGCAAGTCTATAATTTTTAAATATATAAATAAAATTGATTTTATGCTTTAAGATATTTTTAGCTTTTGCTGTGATACTTGAGGTAATTGAATATAAAGAGATTTATCACCAAATATAGGGATTCTATCTTCTCTTTCCTAAGCTCCATGTTTAGACCTTAAATATACTACTATAGTAAAGAAGGTGAACATTCTAATTAGCATCAAGTGCCATGTAGAGAGTCAATTAATGTTTCTATATAAAAAGTCATTATAACAACAAAAGTTAGGAATAATAAAAAAGGAGAAAGGTTAAAAAAGAATAGAGGGAGAAGAAGAAACAAAAGGAAGAGGAAAGGAAGGTAGAAAGAAAGATAAGAAGAAAGGAAGGAAGGAATAAAGGAAAGAAGGAAGGAAGGAAGAAACAGAGGGAGGGAGCTGATCAGAACCAGAAGAACCTTTTATACAATAACAGAAATAAAGTACAATGACCAGTTGTGAATGACAACTATTATCAGCAATGCAAGTGTCCAGGGCAACTACAAGGGATTCATGATAAAAATGGCTCTCCACCAACAAAGAAGGAACTTACAGAATTGAAACATAGCATTCTTCACTTTATTTCTTTCATGAACTTTTATCTTGTATTAGCAAGATGTGTCTTATTTCACAATATTAATAAACATGGAAATACATATTGTAGGATAACATGTATAATCTATATCATATTACTTGCTGTCTTGGGGAGATGAAGTTGGGGGAGAGAACGAACATGGATTTCAAAATGTCAGAAAATGATTATTAACAATTTGGTGGATTTGTAATCTGAAAAAATAAAAAAATAAGAAGCTATGTCAGCTGATTTTATTTATCTTGTTTTGGCAATGTTGTTTCAAAGATAAAATAGAGAATGGGCCTATTAGGAAATTATTGTGCTCCAAACACAATGTACCCATAACACTACAAAAATGACTTATAACATATCCATTAGTGAAAATATTTTTTGTCTTGTCACATACCAAAAGGGAGCAGAGCACAATGATTTGTTACACTTCTTTATCATTTTGTCAATATAAGGAAAGGAGTTTGGAGGGGGTGGGAATACTGTCAAACAGAATAACTCCTATTTTGCTTTGGAACTGACTTATTCTATTGTTTACCCACATAAAAAGTATGACTCAAGTATTTTTACCTAATAAAATCTGATGACATTTTGTAGTTAAAATTTCTCTCATTGAATATTTCCACATTTGATGGTCATTTTTCTTAAATCCCAAGAAGAAATTATAAAATAACATTGACTTAATTTTTTTTGCATTTTTCCATTAAAATCTTTATTGTTTGAAAACAAATGTTTGTTGCTGCTATTATTATTATTAAAGCCTTCATTTCACCCCTGACTCCTTTTTTGTTTTTGTTAAATAGTTGAGGAAAATTATCCTTTAGACACTCTTCAGAGAACCTGATAATTTTCTTCTTGCCAATATATAAGCCTTACAACTTGCACATGTCTAATTGTTTAACCCTTTTGGTCACCCATTTTTCTTAAAATGAAGCAAAAGTACTAAAATTAACCTTTGTAGTAATGATCATTCAAAATACATACTCTTGTGATTCTGTTGTCTATGTACAAGCAGAAACTTTGAAACACATATTTCCCCATTTTTGTTACTACTAAGAATCACGTCAATTTTTCTTTAGTTATTTTGATTAAATGATTAGAAAGGAAAATATAAAATGATTAGAAAATCTAGCCTCAATCTCAGGGATTTGTAGTTTCAATTCCCATTTCTGACAATGCTGATTACATGACCCTGGACAAGTTATTTAGTCTCTTGCTACTCTAAGTATTTCTTAGAATTGGAAGTAGCTAACTGTGGTAGTACAAGATGGAAGAAGGTAAAGATAGAGAATTGTTTATCTCAGGAGTTCTCAGGTCCAATAAGTCAATTAAGTATCTATATTAAGTCTGGAATCAGATCAGATCTCAGTACTTTCATCTCATCAGTCTACTCTGGCCCTCTGATTAGACTTTTTAAATCTCCAGAGTGCAGAGCTAGGAACTCTAAGACTTCTGTTTAAGGAGAAGAACAGCACAGTCTGCCTTCATTTAATGTTTGTTCTTCCCCATTAGATTGTAAGAATATTGAGGGCAGAGACTCTCCTTTAATTTTGTTTTCATCACTAAGCTAAGCAAAATGCCTGGCATGTAATAGATGGTTACTGAATGTTTATTGATTATTTTCTATGAAAAACTACCACACTTAAGCACTGGACTAGTTTTCTCCTCTCCTATTTCCCCCAAAAATAGAGGTAGAAGAGAGTACTACAACAGCAAACTGGAATTCTAGATATCTAAGAAATGACAGATGTACTTCCTATACTAATTTTTAAGAAAAAGCAATCTTTTATTTTCCTTTTATTCCCTTGTAGGTTAAAGTAAATAATGTGAATCACATGATAAAAGTCTCCAAAAAAGTAATGAAGTAGTCCCTTCATGATATAAATTTATTCATTTTTTAAACATTTATTAATATTCATTTTTAACATGGTTACATGATTCATGCTCCTCCTTTCCCCTTCAACCCCCCCCACACCCCCGCTACCCATGCGCATTTCCACTAGTTTTGTCATGTGTCCTTGATCAAGACCAATTTCCAAATTGTTGGTAGTTGCATTGGTGTGGTAGTTTCGAGTCCAAATCCCCAATCATGTCCACCCCAACCCATACGTTCAAGCAGTTGTTTTTCTTATATGTTTCCTCTCCTGCAGTCCTTCCTCTGAATGTGGGTAGCATCTTTACCATAACTCCCTCAGAATTGTCCTGGGTCATTGTATTGCTGCTGGTACAGAGGTCCATTACATTCGATTTTACCACAGAATGTCAGTCTCTGTGTATAGAGTTCTTCTGGCTCTGCTCCTTTCGCTCTGCATCAGTTCC
>NC_058131.1:493346315-493346971 GCF_016433145.1 Gracilinanus agilis
TTTGAGTTGCATGCCCAATTCATTGATCTCTGCCCTCCTTAATTTGTTAACATATGCATTCAAGGATATAAGTTTCCCCCTGAGTACTGCCTTGGCCGCATCCCACAGATTTTGGTAGGATGTCTCATCATTGTCATTTTCTTCAATGAAATTGTTGATTGTTTCTATGATTCCTTCTTTGACAAATTGGTTTTGAAGAATCATATTATTTAATTTTCAATTAGTTTTTGATTTTCCTGTCCAAGTGCCCTCACTAATTATTATTTTTATTGCATTATGATCTGAGAAGGTTACATTTATTATTTCTGCTCTTTTGCATTTGTTTGTAATGATTCTATGCCCTATAACATGGCCAATCTTTGTGAATGTGCCATGTGCAGCTGAGAAGAAGGTGTATTCCTTTTTGTTCCTATTTATTTTTTCGACATATCAATTAGATCTAATTTTTCTAGGACTTCATTCACCTCTCTTACCTCTTTCTTATTTATTTTTCGGTTTGATTTATCTAGATCTGACAGAGGAATATTTAGATCTCCCACTAGTATGGTTTTACTATCTATTTCCTTCTTGAGCTCTGCCAGTTTCTCCTTTATGAATTTGGGTGCTATGCCACTTGGTGCATATATATTGAGCAGTGTTATTTCCTCATTGTTTAT
>NC_058131.1:493347071-493407851 GCF_016433145.1 Gracilinanus agilis
AAAGATTTTGCTCAAACCCTGAACCTTAAACTTGTGTATGTCCACCCACCTCATATGTGTTTCTTGTAGACAACATATGGTGGGATTTTGGTTTCTAATCCACTCTGCTATTTGCTTCCGTTTTATGAGCGAGTTCATCCCATTCACATTCAGAGTTATAATCATCAGTTGTGCATTTGCTGACATTTTCAAATCCTCCCCCAATCCTACCCCTTCTCCTTAAGCTGTTTCCTTTAAAACCAGTGGTTTGCTATTAAGACCCTATCCCTTATCCCCTCCCTTGATTGACTTCCCTTTCTACCCCCTCCCTTATTTCCCCCACCTTTTTGTTTTTAAAAGCCTTATGAATTCCCTCCCCCTTCTCCCCTCCCTTTTTTTTTCCTCCCCACTGCCCTGCTCCCCTTGGTTTATCCCTTCTAACTTTCTCAGAAGGGTTAGATAAGAGTTTTATTTCCCAATGGATAGTTTAACTACTCTTCCCTCTCCGGGTTGATTACACTAAGAGTAAGGTTTGATTATTACCTCTTAATGCTCTCTTCCTCTCCTTCTTATATGAGTATTTGTCCCCTCTCCCTCCCATGCCCTCTTTGTGTGTAATAGAATATTCTATTTTCTTATTCACTCAAGTTTCTCTTAGTATCCCCTGCTATTTACCCCCTCTTTCCTATCCGCCACGCCATCTTAGATTATTTAGTGTTCTACCCTCACCCTGTAAATTATTCTTCTGATTACTATAATAGTGAATATTATAATAGTGAATAGAGTTCACTACAGAGAATGAAACATAACATTTCTCTACATAGGAATACAGATAATTAGATCTCACTGAGGCCCTTAAAAAGGCAAATTTAAAAATTATAAGTTTTCTTTCTTTTCCCACTGTAACTTATTTACCTTTTCAGGTTTCTCTCGATTTTTGTGGTTCGATATCAAACTTTACATTTAGCCCTGGTCTTTTCTGTGCAAATACCTGGAATTCTTCAATTTTGTTGAATGCCCATACTTTCCCTTGGAAATATATAGTCAATTTTGATGGGTAGTTGATCCGTGGTTGCAGGCCCAGCTCTCTTGCCTTTCTGAATATTTTATTCTAAGCCTTATGGTCTTTTAGCGTGGAGGCTGCCAGATCCTGTGTGATCCTGATTGGTGCTCCTTGATATTTGAATTGTCTCTTTCTGGCTTCTTGTAATATTTTTTCTTTTGCTTGAAAGCTTTTGAATTTGGCAATAATATTTCTAACCGATTTCTTCTCTGGGTCGAATGTAGTGGGTGTTCTATGAATCCTTTCGATGTCTATATTGCCCTCTTGTTGTAGGACTTCAGGGCAATTTTGCTGAATAATTTCTTTTAGTACGGAGTCCAGGTTTCTATTAATTTCTGGTTTTTCTGGAAGCCCAATTATTCTCAAATTGTCTCTTCTCGACCGGTTTTCTTGGTCTGTCACTCTCTCATTGAGATATTTCATATTTCCTTCTATTTTTTCAGTCTTTTGACTTTGTTTTATTTGTTCTTGTTGTCTTGAGAGATCATTAGCTTCTAATTGCTCGATTCTAGCCTTTAGGGACTGGTTATCGGCTATAATCTTTTGGTTTTCCTTTTCAATCTTGTCATTTCTGGTGTTCAATTTGCTTATCAGTTCATTTGATTTCTGAGCCTCACTTTCCAATTGCAAGATTCTACCTTTTAAACTGTTATTTTCTTGCCAGATCTCTTCCATTTTCCTCAGAATCTCAGTTTTGAACTCTTCCATAGCTTGTGAGGAGTTTTCCTTATTTGAGGAGGGTCCGGATGCTTGTTTGTTCTCCTCCTCTGTTTGCTCGGTTGTCTGGATTTTCTCTGTGTAAAAGCTGTCGAGTGTTAAAGACTTCTTTTTCTTGTTATTATTATTCTTTCTCTTCTGAACTTCCTGATGCTGAGTAGCCATCATTAGCCCAGCAGCTTCTCAGATTTATCCTCGCGCTCAGTGTCTGTTCGCGATCTATTGGCTCCTGAGGTCTGAATTCTGGTTTTTTCCAAGGTCAAGTCCCCTGGTGGGCCCTCTTGCTTGATCCTCTGCCAGAGGTTTCTTTACAAGTCTCAGGGCGCTGCTTCCACAGTCGTATACCCGTCTGCACTTGTTCCCCACTTAGGCTTTAGTTCCTGGCTGTGTCTGTCTCCACCCAGGCCTCTGCTCAGCCTGGGCTCTACACCCAGCGTCCTGCTCCCGAGCGCTCAGATTTCGCTTGCGATTTTTGACTTAATAGGGTCCTAAGTCTTGCTGCTCTCAGGAACAGGTCCCGGAGCTGCTGATGACTCGATGGGTGCCCCAAACTTGCCCTATTTCTTTTTAGCTGGGTTCGGAGCTATTGATGAGTGTGGAGGGGGTGGGGGTGGGGCGGTTGCTCAGCCCGCGATTTAGTGAGAGCCCTTTATAGCCTGGAAATGTCTCGATTCCACGTACCTTCCACGCTGTGCCTTGTTGTGGGGTTCCTCCGTTCGTCTGGACTTGTTTTTATGTCCCCTTGAGGAGTTTTGTGTGTTTTGGTCAGGAGAGGTTAAGAGCTGCTTCTTACTCTGCCGCCATCTTAACCCGGAAGCCAAATTTATTCATTTTTTAAAATAAATTAGAGCAAAGAAGAAACAAAATTGATGGTTTGCTTTCCATAGAACACTGATTCATTCAACAAGCATAGTTCAAAGTTCTTATGCTTAGGGCTGGGGATACAAATATGAGAACAATATAAATCCTAGCCTCAAGGAAGTTACATTCAATTGGAGGAGAATAGAGGGTGACTATGTGCACAGGAAAGTAAATACAAAATATGTATAAATTAAATTCAAAATGACTTCAAGCAGAACTTTGAAACAAAGGTCAAGATAAAGAGACTGTGGACCCTATTAGATGATTCTGGAGAAATGTGTAATAAAGGAGAAATTAAATATTTTCAGTCATTTTAAGGGGAAAAACATGCTAAGTAAACTAACTTTAAGAAATGATGAGGGGGCAGCTGGGTGACTCAGAGGATTGAGAGCCAGGCCTAGAGATGGGAGGTCCTGGGTTCAAATATGGCCTCAGATACTTCCCAGCTGTGTGACTCTGGGCAAGTCACTTAACCCCTATTACCCAGCCCTTACTGCTCTTCTACCTGAGAATCAATACAGTATTGATTCTAAGACAGAATGTAAGAATTTAAAAAAATGATGAGTAGGCTAATAAAAAAAGGAACTTGGAAAGATCTACATGAAATCATGAAGAGTGAAACAAGTAGAAACAACAGAATACTATACAAAGCTATAGAATATTTTAAGAATAATTTGTGAATGTCCACCTTCAGAGTGATAAACTGATAAATAGAAGCACAAAGGACATTATATATATTAAAAATTTGGTCAGATGGGGCCTTCTTCAGTACAGGGAGGGAGCAGATGAGATAGTTGGGACATTTAATACAACTAACAAGCAAATAAATTATTAATAATAAAAAACAAAGATTAATGTCAAAGATTCTATTCTATACTTTTGTCCAACTTCCACTCATATAGGTAGAAATCTGACTTCCATATTGCCTTTTGTTAAGTAGTCAGTAAAGGTAAGACTGAAATCATAACTAGGGGATTTCCAGCAATAGTATATACAAATCTAAATAATTTTGCTATTATAAATCAATCCTAGACTCAAGATATTTCAGGTTTTCCTAGAATTATTAAGGGATTTCCTGGTTTTGAAAAAAGATACTCAGAAGCTGATTTGAGCTGAAAATAACACATCCTTTGGATTGAAATTGAACTTCCCATTTTAGCTTGGAAGATAACTGGAACTTTGAAATGAGAATATTGCTTCTCTTTGGACCTTAAATAAGATCAAATATCACTTTATGTGTCAATATCTGATACATATACCATGGATAGAATAGAGTTCTATCAGTTATAGAAAATAAGATCCAAATAATAGTCACAGAAATACATATGAAAGGCCAGAAAATCTTTTAGTCAGCACCAAGCAAATAAGAATTCTAATAGAGTTAATGATTTAGTAATAGAAAATAAAGCAATACAAAGGCAGGGTCAGATCAAATAAGATGCTACAATAGAGAGCAAGGTGAGGGTTCAGGGGGCATCTCATTAGCCAGAAGGGGACATGAAGACATCTGGTGCCTTAAGAGTAAAGATGTTGCATTAAAAAGTGGAACAGAGGTAACAAGAAGGGGAAATGTGTAATGTCAAAGACACACATCACTATGTCATTTAATTTGTAATTTTGTGAACTCTATCCAACACGAACTTTGAATTTAGAAATTGGATCCCTTAGGATTAACACAATCAATTTTTAATTATTTTTGTTCAGTTATTTTTACAATTAATGCCATGAAACTTTAAGATACACAATAGGAATGGTAAAAAAAAAGTAAACACAAAATAAAATGTAGCTATGTGTTGTTTTTACTTATCATGTCTTATTTTAATCTCAAAATAGAAAAACATACATTCATACCTGGGGAGATGGGAAGAAATAATCTGCCTAAAGCTTTACTGTTGGTATGTTTTCCTTCATCTCTTAATAGTCTCTCCATTTTCTTTTTCACTACAATGGAAAGTCATGGAGTGACATAAGAAAGGAAATTTTCAATTATATATCCCCTCTAATATATGTTCTCATTATAGAATTTATGATCACTACTCACAGAAGAAGAAGAAATTACAATCTAAAAAGCTAGGGGAGAAGTTCTTCACATTAAAAAAAAGAAAGGAAGAAAGAAAGAAATGTAATTTGCGTCCTTGACTAGTTGTTTAGAGGAAGTGATGCAAGCATAATGCTTTGAACTTTTAAAATTAGTAAGGTCAAACCACCGAGGAAGATACTCTGGGGAATTGCCTGAGACTACTTGTGGAATGACATAAGACATTTAAAAACATGCACATTACTCATGCCTACAGGACATTCTATTAATAAGTGTTTTGTGTGATTAAGCCAATCAAATCAGTTTTTGCAAGTTGTTTTAAATGCCACCAAGAAGATAATGATTTCTTGCTTCTCCTAACTTTTACCCAAAAGGGACAAAGAACGTAGTTATCTCCTATAACAATGTGAAATAGGGATATTAGTTGAACTAATTTATTAAAGGTGATGGACAAATTACTTAGTAAGCAGGACATGAACCTTATTTAAAAGTTATTATGTACTCATTGCTTGTTCTCAACAGTTAATGGAGTTATAAAGTAGTGGAGATTTGCTTCCAGGCAAGCAATTAAGCACCTACAGTCACTCCACAGGACATGGATGTTATATGACTAGCTGTTTCATAAATAAATAAATAGAATAATGAAATGTTTCCTTTTCCTTTATAAGTATATATTTATGAGGTTTAAAAAGACAAATCCACTTTAAATAAAAATTAATTGTCATTATGGAAAAATAATAACATTTTAATCTCAGTTCAACTCTTTAATATATCTGATAATATAAAATTACTTTTATGATGATAATTGTCAGCATCCCTGTTTTGCTTAAAACTTAACAAACATACTTTAATTAGTGGTGATTCATTTAACAAAATTCTGAATTGAAAGAATTAACAATGAAAGTCAAAGATTTATATTATAAAGTAATATCCTATGATGGGTGTAGAAAAGATAGATTTTTTTTCAAACAGATACAGAACCAATGAATGTGAAAGATAATTTGTCAGTGGACATCCTATATCTCAAATTGCCAATAAACATGTAATTCCATTTAAAGTATGGGGGAGTCATGGTTAAATAGCAAATTTTAAATAGATCTTGAGATTTTAAGGTATTGATTACTCTATATTGGTCAATAGTGTAATGTGGCAGACCAAAAAGCCTGGAATATGTTAAGAGAAGCATAGATTCTGAGAATAAGAAAATGAGTCTCTTAGTATTTATCTTTATTCATTGTATATCTCAAGTATTGTGTTCAACATAGGATATTGGTAAGATGTAAGATATTCAGAGGACAATAAACATCATGAAGAAGGGCCTTAAATCCATGCCATATGAAAGCATTATGGAGGAATTAGGAATGTTTGAGAGAAGAAAAGATTCAAGGAAGGTATGATCACTGTATCTGAGTATTTGAAGGGATGTCAAGTGGAAGACATCCTATCTTTATCCTGTTTGGTTACAGAAGGGAAAACCAGAAATAATGGAAGAAATTTCAGTGAAGCAAACTTTGACTTGATGTCAGGGAAATAAGACAAAGACAAATAAACAAACAAAAAATTCCTATCAACTAGAGCTGCCCAAAAGCAAATGCATTGCCTCACATTTCCTATTTTGAAGCCATCAGGCAGAAACCGGGTATTATCCCATTCAGATTTCAGTTAGATTATACTCCGGCTGAGGTCTTTTCCTATTCTCAGATGATGGGACTTAGCTCTCATTAATGCTTTTTTTATCCATCCCTCCAACAAGGCAGATCATAGACTAATCTGAAAACTTTTCATCTATTTTTTTCTCTTTTTGTTAATTTTTAACTGGGTTCCATATTTTGCCCAGGCTTGAAGTACAGTGGACATTTATATGACATGTCCTACTGTTGACTATTAAAGAAGCTTTGACTTGTACCATTTCTGACCTGGACCAGTTAACATCTCCTTTGGCAATCCTGTGCTCTCTTTAAGTAGCTTACTATATCAGTGACAGACTCCCCACAGTCTCTAACCATATTGCCATTCAGATCTCCTGAGCTCCAGAAATTCTCCAGCCTCAATCTTCCATAACAGGGATTACAATTATGGAGCAGCCCTCTGTATTAAGCTTTCAGTAAGAAAACATATAGCCAATGTCTATTTCAGTTTTTCTTCATTTTGTACTAATCCTTAGCACAGCATAAATTATCTCAAAGCCCAAAGTTCATTTTGAATGGCTTAACAAGTAACCTACTGAAAAATTTACATTTTTATTTTTAAATTTTCATTGACAAATATCCCATTTTCAAGCTGCTTAAGAATCCAGATGTTAGTAATTGTGTTGACGATACCACAGAACCTGAGACAGAAGAGCACCATATTTCCAATTTTATAAGGTCTTCCTGAATAAACCTACATAGATGATGAATGTATGTATGCATATTTATTACATGTAAACATGTGCATATAAAGGTATGTGTATATATGCGTATATCTGACTGCATATCTATATTCTCCATTAGATGACATTTCTTAAGTCATTTCAACTGGTCTTCTGTGTCTAAGTTAATCTAGCCTTCAAATCCTTCTCTTTCTATATTTTCTCTTAGGCTTCACCAATAAGGCCCTTTATAGACCTGGTAGACAATAAGTATCCTATAATTCCTCTAAAATCATGATCGCTACATCTTTGGTAAAAGCCTAATTATCTCACTGATCTATATTAATACTCTAAGAATCTATGATATCATCCTGGTGAAACTTTCAGTCCACTGACATGTAACACAATACCTCTATGATTAGGGAGATTGCCTTCAAGAATTACTTAAATCACATGATATCCAAAAATTAGTTTTCAGAGTACATTTTCTGCCTATAGGAATCTTAAAAATAAGGATATAGAAAACAAATTTATAATAACTAAATCTGAATCAGCAAGATGATAAGACCATGCGATGCAAACACTTCATGTGTAAAAATTGGTAATATTTAAAACTCCTATTCTCATCTTTTCTAATCTTGCAACCCATCCTGTTGGGTAGATGAAATCAATCAAAGATTTATAGCAGAAGATCATAGGAGGGGTGTTAGAAGGCTATCTGGTTCCTCTATGCCATTGACTCAGCACAAATAACTGGAACACACTATTCCATTCTTATAAATCACTGACTTCGACCATCAATGAATAAGTAACTAGATGGGATGAGAAGAGGAAAGACTCAGCAAAATAGATCTAGCTAGCTAGGTGAGAATGGGCTTATGTGAATGAGAGTGTGCATATACAGAATAAAAGATGAAGAGTGGCAATAACACATATGTGGAAAAAGAGAATTCAGAAAAGAAAAGCACAGAAATAAATAGTATTTCAAATCTCCACTCTCAAACCTCTAGCTACTGTTCATAAAACAAAATTAAAATTTGTTATTGAAAAGATTCTCAAGACATTTTTCTAATTTTAAATTCTACAATAATAATTGGGAAACCTGTAACTTTTTAACTTTATTTGAAGGAAACATCATTAAATTCAGTTGTGTTCTATACTTTGTATTTACGGAGCTTGGTTAGATCATCTTTAATCCCTTCCAATTCTAACGTACTCTGAATCGATGCATGGATATTGGGAATGAAGGGCAAGAAAGTAAGAGAAAAGTATTTAGGCTCCTAGCCAAATAAAGTGCTGTGTTTCTAAAAACTGAAGTGTTTTATTTAGCCTATGTAGAAACAATGGATGGTTATGTCTACATGAATTCAAAATATTTGGATGAAAAATTTCAGCTATCACCAAAATGTTTGATATCTATGACCACAAATGTAAGCATATTTAAAACACGTAAATTAGTATGTGACTTTTATGTTGTCCATTTACCTGGGTATTTTGTAAGGTTTAGATGCCGCCTATAATATCTACAAGCTTTATTTAATACTACATTAACTTAGTACAGATGTTAAAAGACCAAAATCATCTCTTTAACCCTTTTGCCAATTAGCATCATAAAGTAAGACAGACAGACAAAGGCAGAGAGATAGACACAAAGACAGAGATAAATAGAAATATTGGTCCACAGTTTCCCTTTTGTTTATGATCCACTCTTTTTGGCAAACACTTGTTAACAATGTAATGAAAATCAACTAATCTTCAACTATAGGCAAAATTCATGTGAAAAACACAAATAGTAGATAAATGAGATTTAAACAGAGAAGGAAACACTCAAGAATAAGTGATGTTATCTCACACCCTACACCAAGATAAATTCAGAATGGGTGAATGACCTGAATATAAAGAGAGAAACTATAAATAAGTTAAGTGAACACAAAATAGTATACCTATCAGATCTCTGGGAAAGGAAAGATTTTAAAACCAAGCAAGAGTTAGAGAAAATTACAAAATGTAAATTTAATGGTTTTGATTATATTAAGCTAAAAAGCTTTTGTACAAACAAAAACAATGTAATCAAAATCAGAAGGGAAACAACAAATTGGGAAAAAATCTTTATAACAAAAAACTCTGAAAGGGGTCTAATCACTCAAATATACAAGGAGTTAAAGCAATTGTATAAGAAATCAAGCCATTCCCCAATTGATAAATGGGCAAGAGATATGAATAGGCAATTTTCAGGTAAAGAAATCAGAAGTATCAATAACCACATGAGAAGGTGTTCTAAATCTCTAATAATTAGAGAAATGCAAATCAAAACAACTCTGAGATATCACCTCACACCTAGCAGATTGGCTAAAATGAAAGAAGGGGAGAGTAATGAATGCTGGAGGGGATGTGGCAAAATTGGGACATTAATGCATTGCTGGTGGAGTTGTGAACTGATCCAACCATACTGGTTGGCAATTTGGAACTATGCTCAAAGGGCTATAAAAGAATGCCTGCCCTTTGATCCAGCCATACCATTGTTGGGTTTGTACCCCAAAGAGATCATAGATAAACAGACTTGTACGAAAATATTTATAGCTGAGCTTTTTGTGGTGTCAAAGAACTGGAAAAGGAGGATATGTCCTTCAATTGGGGAATGGCTGAACAAATTGTGGTATATGCTGGTGATGGAATACTATTGTGCTCAAAGGAATAATAAACTAGAGGAGTTCCAGGTGAACTGGAAAGACCTCCAGGAACTGATGCAGAGTGAAAGGAGCAGAGCCAGAAGAACATTGTACACAGAGACTGATATACTATGGTAAAATCAAATGTAATGGGCTCCTGTACCAGCAGCACTGCAATGACACATAACAGCTCTGAGGGATTTATGGTAAAGATGCTACCCACATTCAGAGGAAGGACTGCAGGAAAGGAAACATATAAAATAAACCATTGCTTGAACGCATGGGTTGAGGCGGACATGATTGGGGATGTAGACTCGAAACTACCACACCAATGCAACTATCAACAATTTGGAAATAGGGAAATAGGTTTTGATCAATGACACATGATAAAACCAGTGGAAATGTGCTTCGGCAATAGTGGGGGGTGCGGGGGGTGAAGGGGAAAGTAGGAGCATGAATCATGTAACCAGGTTAAAAATGATTATTAATAAATGTTTAAAAAATTTAAAAAAAGAATAAGTGATGTTAGTACAACAGGCAGAGATGAATAAAGGATAGAGTAGAAATGGAGAGGTAATAAAGTCCCCAGGTACCAACAATAATTAGAGTCAGAGGGCATTCCCTGACTTAAGTGAATTAATGAGTCAGACAATTTTAAAACCATTCAAAATTATACATTGCTCATATTTACAGTATATTTTACTTATAAAAGACTGGCTGCTACGTCTCATCTCCAATTTTCTCATCTCCAATTTTAGGAACTATAAAGGTAACAATCTTCCCCAAATACTGAATAGTTTCCAACTTGCATTAACCTTTAATTCCTCCTTTCAGGGGAAGAAATACACTTCTCATCACCACCCATGCCAATAATAGACTGAAAGATATTAATACTAGAATGAACCTGAGAGATAATCTTGTCCAATGCCCTTATTTTAAAGTTCATCTCAGTTCCTCCCTACCATAGATAAAGTTTTGCTTTATGGGTTGGGCACAGTCTTCCCTAAAGAGAACATAGGATGGGATTGAGGAGGAAGTGGGGATTTACAAATATAACCTAAAGAAATTTTTTCTTCAAGTGGTACTCTGAGGGACAATCACACTTATTATTAAGTGAGAAAATTCAGGGCCATCAAGAAAATCTAGAGTTTATTTTCGTTCTTCAAAAAGCCTCCTGAGGGCATGGGGATGGTACCTCGTACCTTTTGTGGGTATCTTGTTTTGGGGTTGAGGATAGGAGGAAAAAGATGAAGGGAAGGTGTTCTTTGTGAGCCTGAAATGCATTGAATAAAATCATATTTACCTTTTGAGCAAGAAAAAATAGAGAAAATAATTTCTTTTTGTGCAAGTGATAAAAACTTCATCACTTAGGAAGTTTTATTTCATAAAGGTAAACTAACTGCTTATTCTCATTTTAAGTAGTGTTCAAATCAATCTAATCACAACGTGATAAATTTCCCATTCAATGTGATAAAATTAGAAGCACTTTGTTTTTTGTTTTTTACTTTTGAAGGGCAGTTCCAAATGGTTCTCACTGAGTCAATGCTTCCTAGATGATTGCTTACTCAGAAAAGAGGGGATGAATGGGGAATGGACTCATGCTAGAATAATCAGCCCTATACTTGAAAGTCTTATAGTTTATGACAATTGATGTTATGCTGTCTGTCATATTGAAGTCTCATTTTATTTGTCCATCTCTGTTTCTTTCTACTTTTGTCCCTCTGTGTACACATATATGTGCATATATACACATATGTATATGTGTATATCGTGTATATCCTTTGTATGCAATTACTTTTAAGCCTGTTGTCTACCCACAATTGATTATGAATTTCTTGAGGGAAGAGTTGTTTTGGTTTTTGCATTTTTCACACTTTCTGCTATATAATAAGAATTTAATAAATGCATCTTGACTTGACTTACATGTGCTTTGTGTGTCATAATACATATACTTACAAAATTTATAATTGAATACAATGCATTTGCTTCTATCAATAAAATGAACAATAGGCCCTTGATCAGGCATATAATTTCCTTTTAAAGTAGTGTTTACATTAGAAAAACAGATATGAATCATATATGTTTATCTTCAGAGGCTTTTCTGGAAATATAGCCCTTTATCAGTAAATACCTAAATGCCACTGGTATCTGACTTGCCAGTGCACTCACCAGTCCTTACACTACCACCAGGCTTTGTTTTTACCCTTGCAGCTGAATCTTATAGTTCTATCCCTCAAACAGAGCAAGTGTCTTGAAAACAGAGACTACTTTACATTTTTTTCTGTTTTTTCAAGGTCAACACTTAGTATGATTGTTTTCTCATACTAAGTACTTAATAAGTGCTCATTTTAGTTTGCACATTTATTTCTCTTTCCTTCACTTATTAGTATAAGGACTGTCTGATTATGAAACTGTTAATCATCTCACCACTGACTAAAATTTTTATTCTTTGGCTTAAATTCTTATACAGCATTTATTTTAATAATATTCAAGTAAATATTTGAACATCCTCTCTAACCTAGCCTAGAAAACTCACTTCCACATCTCAAGATGAGACTATAAGTCATCTGCAAAAATGAATTTTACTTTTCTTTGCTTGAAGAATCTAAGGCAATGCCTACATTAAGGAACAGGATAATCTTTTTTTTTTCTTTTAAACTGGACCTTTAATGCCCTGACTAAAAGACTGAAAGGCCAAGAGAATATGATTGTGTGAAATTTTCAGCTCCATTCTTCATCTCAGCACTACAATGAGGCTACTGTCAGCAACAGTCCAAACACATTTCTTTCCAAGCAATAACAATATTTTACATGTTCTGCTATTCCCTTGTTGTCTTTCAGTGCTTTCCAAAGAAATTTAGCTGGAGTTGAAAGGATTAATAAATGAAATGGAATCCCTTATTATGTCACAGGCACTCAAAAGCTTGCCTACTTTAAAGTCAAATTAGGGGTTGGTACTAAATCTTGAAAAGTAATAAAAAGGAATAGTATAACAACTAAAATTTGCTATAGGATAAAATGCTAAGATCTAAGGAGAACAGATACTGTAGAATGAATAAAAGCCATCTAATGTTACAATATGTTAACTAGATATGTTTCTATGTATTTGCTCTTTTTTTGGGTCCTGTGTAGAATATGTTGTAGAAAACTGAATTGTATATAATACAAATTTGAAAAAAAAGCAATATTTTTGCTACCTGGGAAGTTGGTCAACAAGTTAAATATTCTAAATATCAATTATCAGGACTTATAATTATTAAATTAAAAGTGGAGAGAAAATAACATATAAATAATAAGTTGTAGACTTAGCTCAAACAGGAATATCATACTATTGATTTGAATCAGGAAACCTGGTAATTTAGTCCAAGTTTGGTCTTGAAGTAGCTTTGGAACCCTGAGCAAGTAGTTGAATCTCTCTGGTCCTCACCATCTTCATTTGATAGATGATCAAATTGTACTAAATTTCATGTAAGGTCTTTTTCAACTTTAAACTTCTATGCCTTTTGGGAAGTATTTTTTTCCTCCCTCCCCACTTCCAATAGCCCTCCATCTCCTAACAATGTTCACTGTCAGCAGTATATCTAAAGAATATGAGGGTATAAGCAACATGACATAGTGGACAGAGAATTTGTCTCAAATACTTTAATTCATGTCCTATTTGTAAAATTATACTGGTTATGTAATACTTAAGAATATTATTTATCCTCTTAATGTTCTAGGCAAGATTACAAATTACAGAGAAGGCATTGACCTAAGTATTAAGATGTTTCACCTGAGAGTTCCCTATAATGATAAAATCAAAGGACCAGTCCTTTACCTTAAAGTTATGCCTACCAGTCAGTCCCAAACCTTGAAATGTACTTATCATTTAAAATAGCTATCAAAATTTCAATCAAATTAGCAATCTGATTATCTTCACTATTGCATGAGTTCCCCAAATGGTTCAAACCTCAATAATTGCGTTTTTTGTTTGTTTGTTTTTTGCTGAATTGGATCAAAAGAATATTTAAGTGAAGACATAGTTGTGGATGAGAATTAAAGATGTGAGATTGCTGGGTAGACTATAGGAAATTTTATTCAAGCCTATTTAAGATTAATTATTCTATCCTTGTTCTTCTCAAGGTCTCTTGCATAACTGATAGAAGAATGCAATCAGTACAGTACTTCTTAAGATGGAAAATAATACATCAACAACAAGGACACTAAGAAGTGAAACAGTGCATTTTATAAAAACTCTTACCTTTTGTTTTAGTATCAATATTGTGTTTCAGTTCCAGTGCTGAAGAGTGATAAGGTCTAGGCAATAGGAGTTAAGTTACTTGCCCAGGGTCACATAGCTAGAAAGCATCTGAGGCCAGATTTGAACCTTGACTTCCCATTTCTAGACCTGGCTCTTAATCTACTAAGTCACTTAGCTGCCTCCCAGCAGCTCATTTTCTGATGCATTATTTTTCTCTTTGCCTGTTAAGTACCTTTATCATATTGTAGATGTTTTTCATTGCAAAATATGGGGACATTACACAAGTTGCTATTCAATGTTTCTTCCAAGAATAGTATTCTCTAATTCTAATTCATGCATACATATATGTATACATAATTCTGTATATATGTATATATTCATATATACATACACATCCACACACATGTAGAGACTTAAGAAATTATCCTATAAATATTCACAATTAGAGTAATAATGTTTTGCTTGGATACATAAAATGACCTTCTTTAATGAAAAAGTTCAGAGTCAGAACACAATTTATGTTAAAAAACAATTTAACTATTAAGCTAAAACATTTATTTTATTAAATGTATAATATTTCATAAAATAGGATTTGATTTCCTTAGCCTATATTCTTCATCAGCACTAAAGAAAGAGTTTTATATGGTCACTTTTAATGTAAACCATTTTTTCTTTAAGCCTTAGATTTTTTTACTTTTTTTTCTCCAAACCCCTTGCTCATAGATGGTAAGTGCCTGTAATGCATAATTCTAGTCCTGTCAATGACAGCATCATTCTTTTCTTACTTCTGTATCCTGAACATCCCCATCTAGCTGTCTATTCACCTCAACCCCTCAACATAGAGCTAAGCTGCCCTTTAATAGAAAATTGGAGGCATCTTTTTGGGGAAAGTACTTGTACCAGTCTGTGACACTTGCAAATTTGGTGTTCTTTGGGGGGAAAGAATATATTCAGAATAACTGAATTAGTTTGAGTATTTTTATTCAGTGAAGTTGTCATCCCAGATGCTATGAGTATGTAGAAATATGAAAGAACATGAAGGGAGTCAGAGAAAATGCATTGTTCAGAATGGCTCTTTTTATGCCTTTTATTCTTTTAATCCTGAAAAAAGCCATTTTAATAAGAGAGAGAGAGAGAGAGAGAGAGAGAGAGAGAGAGAGAGAGATCAATAGATTGATAGATTTGCTGGATAATCCCCTTATAGAACCCTACTTGAATGCACCCTCATTACACAGAGGTGAATTTAAGTTCTAACAGACATTGCCAATCTAGAAAGGGTTCAGTGACCAGAAAACAGACTGTGTATCATCTAAGTACCATCCTAGCTTATCTAGGGAAATTTATAAGCAGAAGTTTAATTTTCATGAAACTAATTGGTCATAGCAACAACTAACTTAACATCTAAAAAGCATGGGGAAAAGTTAAGTAATACTCTAATGAAAATAATGCTCTTCTTAATTATTGAAATTCTTATACAATATCAGAGGGTAGAAATTGTTTAATGAGAATGTCTTACATTCATGTAGGGCTTTGTAGTATTTAGAACACATTCTTATGATGACAGTAACTTCAACTTACATTTTTAACATTGTTTAAATCCAATGACTTTTATTTGATTCTTACCACAATCTGGCAAGATAGGTACAAATATTTCTTTCCTATCAATGAAGAAATTAAGATCCAGGAGAGATTTTGGAAATTAACCACTTACAGTACTAATTACAGCTTGAAATAGATTTAGGATTATGTATTTTCCCTTTCTATCTAATAGTCTTAACTAAATAACTTTTAGAGATTGTATTTAAATAATACTGTTTTATTTCCTAATATAGTAGCTTTAGTAGATTTTTTATCCTGGGTACAAATTATATATACATTTATATATATATAGTTATATAATATATATGTGTATATAAAATTATATATAGCTTCAGAGCACCTAGACATCAGATCTACATAAAAATATCAGAATCTGATACCTACATATTTGTGTTTTGTATATATGTATGCATATGTGCATATAATATATATAAGGATTTGTTTATATTACATATATGCATAATAAACATATATCACGTATATATTATATACATGTGTACATATAATATATAATTATTTGTTAATATTACATATATGCATTTGTTAATATTACATGCATATATACATACACATACATATATTCACAAGCTAACAATATTTTTGAGTTACATTAATGAGAAATTGCAATTCGGGAACTTTGTGGAATGAGATGAATTCTATCAGGATTTGATTATCCAAATAGTGTCAAAATAATGTTAGAATAATGTAATACGTTATAGAGGATTCCCTTCTTCTGTTTCTCTGATTTGTGTGTTGCCAGGGTGTTTATGAAATGTTTAATCTATTTAATGGAATGACCTTGGAGTTTTCCAGGACCAGACTAGATAATTAACTACTCTGAATGTTTGGGGAAAGAAAAAAATTATTTTGCCAAAATATATCAGGATGGTTTAGATGGCCTTAGAAAACCTATTCTGACCTGTGAGCATATGACTTTGGTTTCTTTTGGAGGTAGCAGAAATGAATACTTTTTAAAATTATAGTTTTTATAAGGAAGAAATGTATAAATATTTCAGTCCATTGTGGAAATAAAATATTCACTTCTAAATACTAATTACCATATATTGGAGTTTTAAGCTAGAAGTGGTCATTGAGTCCATCCCCCTGTCTTTGAGAAGAACAACATTTGCAAAGTCCTTGAAAGTCAAGAATATATCCTGTTTTCAAAGCTATTCAGAGAAGGAAAGGCTATAACCTTCATGAATAAGCAATTTCGATTTTTAACTATCTTCACTGCTCAGAAATTCTTCCTCATGATATAAAGTAAGCACATTTTACTCTTGTTCTCTAAGCTTCTTGAATTAACCGGTCAGTATCTTTTCTTGGAAAGCACTTTATAAATTCAAAGGAAGATATTAAATCATTCCTTCAGACTTATTTTTTCTGGCTCAAACAAATTCAGTTCCTATAACCTTTTTTACGTCTTATTTTCCAAGAACTTTTAGCATAGTTATCTTTGTGCCTCCCCTTGTTACCCCTCCAGGTTTTTTTTTAATTATTAACCTTATTCAAGGAGCTTGCAATTAATCGTATGGAGGGGCACAAGACATGTAGCCAAATAACTATTATGCAATCTATCAGTTATAGTTGTTCTCTAGGGGTTTGCAATTAAGATAGTAGGTTATATGTAAAAAGAAGATACATAACTAAAAATGTATAAGTGAAAACGTTATGTTTATAAAAATTCATATAGAATGACATGAAAATAATGGAGGAAAGGATCACTTCTATTTGACATTATGGAGGAAGTAGGAAAAGTGATTTATCACTAAGGAGAAATGAGATTGCATTAAATGTGGGTGAACTGTGCAGGAGATACTTTTAGGGATAAGAGAAAATTTGTGAAAATTAAGAAGCAGGAAAAAGCAGTATATGAGGGAGGAATAGCAATGAGTCAAATTAAGTTGTAGTAATATAGTGCACAATAGATAGTGTCATGAAATAAGGCTCAGGATATTAATTTGTAGTGGCTTTGAGTTCTCAGCTAATGACTTTATATTTTATTTGGTAGATAATAGAGAGCTACAGGAAGATTTAGAGTTAGGGAATAACTTGTCAGAGTTGTAAAGATAGAAGATCATTTTGTCAGTATTGAAAGGATATGCTAAATGGATGAAAGACTAGTAGTAAGAGAGAAAAATTTGAAAGCAATTGCAAAAGTCTTGGAAAAAGGTAACAACTACCTGAGCAGATTGTTAGAAAAAGGAACTGAAGTGAAGGAATAAATGTGAGAGCTTCTGGAGAGCCATTCTTAAGGAAAAAAGAAAAAAAAAGAAAAAGATTTTTTAATTAACAATGAATACAATGAAAAAGTCTGAAAGTAGGTGAAATTTATGGTTCTGGACCTTCCCCTTCTCTAAAGGGGCCGAGTAGGAATGTCTTCTCATATTTTCTCCTTTTTAATAGTGCAAGATTTGTTTTTTGATGTGTTTGTGTTTGTGTGTAAATATGTTGTACTTTTTATTTACAATATCATAGTTGTGTACATTATTTTTTTAATTCTACTTGCTTCACTCTGCAACTTTTTAGGTAGATTTTTCTGTTTTTGTATTTGTATTTATAAATTCATTCTTTTTTGCTCTGATTTGATGTCTGTGATCTCTTTTAACTCACATTTTTTTCTCTTGTTTTTGGTGTTTGCCTCTTTTGCTTATATTTCTGCCCTTAGACTTTATTTTATTATTTTTGTAAACTCTAACCTTTAATCTTAGAATCAATACTGTGTAATGGTTCTAAAGCAGAAGAATGGTAAAGGCTAGGCAATGGGGATCAAGTGACTTGCTCTGGTTCACAGAGCCAGGAAGTGTCTCAGGACAGATTTGAACCTAAGACCTCCTATCTCTAGGCCTGTCTCTCAATCCACTTAACTGCCTCCTACCCTTAGACTTTAGATTGAGATATTTTTAATATGGTCAACCTCTATATTATCATGCATTCTTGAATGGATATATAGCTGAAGAGACAGAGAGAGACAAAAACAGAGAGATATAACTGATGAATTATAAAATCTAAATCATATCCTGAGAGAATTGGGAAGAAGGGAAATGAATAAAGGTAAGCAAAAACCAATCAATAAAGTCCACAGTTGGTACTGGGAAAAGTGATGGTGTTAGAAGGAAACAGGCTTCACATTTCATTTAGTGTCACATTTTACTATATCAGTAACAAATAAGAAGTATCACAAGGATGAAGGAGAAATACCTTTAATGATGAAGGGATTATATAATTCAACCAATGCAAGTTTATTCTATATTCTTGAGAAGTCAAAGAATAGAAAGAAACATTATACTTCAAAATTCAAGGGAGTTTAAATTGCTGCTATTTTTCAAAATATTTTACAAAGCTTGACTAACTAATAAATTAATTATCCCAAATGAGAGGTAGTGAAAGCATTCCTGCAAATACTTATTAACAATAAAATTTTAAAAGTAAATAAAATGTGTAAAATATTTAATATGAAAACTTTGTAAACAAGTAAAACATCATCAAGAAAACACTGTTATAAAATATATTCTTTCATTTAAGAGATTATTAGTACTTTTAAAAAATCATTGAACTGAGCTGGTTTCATATAGTATGCAACTAAAGCAAAATAAAGTAAAAGCAAAATATGATATATATTGAAAATCCCAACTAAAGAAAAAATGAAATTGTGAGTCTCTTGAGTCACGAAATTGTGAACAAACAAAAAATAAACTCATAGAATCCTATCTATGAATGTATAGATGATCTGAATATGCCCTGTTTATACCTTTGCATATCATGTCTTTTTCCTTTTTGCACTGGGTCAGCAACAAGGAAACAAAAGGCATGTTCTTAAATTCTCAATCTCTTCTATATCTCATCGACTATGATCATATTTTGTATGTAGCACTTTTATTGGTCTTTGCTTCATTCAAAGTCTCTAATGAGTCTCCAAGTCAGAATAGACAGCAAGGTACATACATACCTTATTCTATGCTCTGATATTCCTCCTCCTTCTTCCACTCAGGATGTGCCTTGAAAGGATCTTATACTTGATAGTTTACAATTGAACTTCATAAAATTTCATGTTTATTTGTAGTATTGGATTCTGTCTTCCAAAATTAGTTCATAAAAGGAAGAAACATTTTTATCAGTCACTTGATAAAGTACTAGGAAATTTCTCCTTTAAAATAGGTAGCCAACTAATAATAATTATTAGAATAACATATTTACATATATGACTTTTCAATTACATAATTCATATAAATTTCCTCATTTGATCTTCACAATAGCTCACTGCGTTAACCCTGTTTTAGCGACTATTTCTATTTTACAGATGAGAAAGAAAGAGGTACTATGTTCAGTTCTAGGTGCCAATTTTTTTTAAGTCTGCAAATTGTGCATAGGAAGGACTTTAAAGGGATGAAGAGCTTTAAGTTTATGGCATGTGGAGATTCATTGGGAGACCTGAGGACATTTAACTTGGAAAAGAAAAAAAATACTAAAAGAGAACTTGATAAGTTATCTTAAAGTAATTACAGGACTGTAACCAGCAGAGAGGGTATGTGTTCTTCCATATTTAAGATGATAAAGTCAAAAAGAAACAAAACTAAGGTTTTCTTTGGGGGAGTTGTTTTGTTTTGTTTTACTTTAAGGAAATACTCCCTAACAATTAGAACTCTTTTAAAATGGAACGGGCAGCTTCTGGAAGCAGTGGGTTTTTTTCTCATTAGAGATCTTTGAATAAAGGCTGGATGACCATTTTTGAAGGTTGTGGTTGGAAGAAATGTTTTTCTTTCAAGTTTTAGGTAGTAATTGAAATTCCTTCCAAATGTGAAATCTTGTGATATTCAGAAGCACTAAAGTGACTTTCCCAAGGCCATTTAGCTAAGAAGAAATAGATTCAGAAAGCCAGGGTTTGAATCTCAGCTCTGTGTACACTATACACATTGCCTCTCCAGATGTTTTGTGATGATAATGAAATATTCTTTTTAATAATGTAAGAATCACACAGACCTTATTGCTCTGTGGATTTCATTTCATTCCCAATAAATTCAGTGGAGCAGAAAATGAGGCAATCTATAATCCACTCTGCCTCCCCCTTTCCTGGATTAGTGCCTGGATGCAGAGAGTATG
Organism: Gracilinanus agilis; assembly: GCF_016433145.1. Classification (NCBI taxonomy): domain Eukaryota; kingdom Metazoa; phylum Chordata; class Mammalia; order Didelphimorphia; family Didelphidae; genus Gracilinanus; species Gracilinanus agilis. The sequence goes on from NC_058131.1 coordinate 493,367,688, forward strand.
ATTACAAAGGTGACAAAACAGCCCAAGAAATCATTCAATTCAATTAAATAATCAGTCAGTTTAGGGGTTTGTTATTTTCACCAATAACACAATTGGTTGTTGACTGGCCTTACTAAGTAACTGGTTGTAATGATCACAATCTGACCCATCAGTTTAATGGACATCTTTGTATTCTTTAATATAAAGATGGCATATGAATGTCTAATCTTTACAGCAGCAGCCTTTGGCAGCACAGTGAAGTAACAAAGTTTGTTGTCAGTGCAATAAAATAATGATAATAATAATGGTTCATATGTGTGTATATATATATATAAGCATATATATATACATATATATATCACCAAATTAGGCACATTCTTCACAGTAACATAGGGAAATAGGTTAAATAATTTGTGGATTTTAAATTTAATATCCATAACTAAATATTATATTTAACAAAGTTTTATTAATAATAAATATTATATTTAACAAAGTTTGTATTAATAATAAACTAATAAAAGGAGACTAACTAAAAGATTACTAACCAGTCTGCTCCCAGGAGCAAAAGAGAAAGAATGAGGCAGAGCCTAAGAACTTTTACAAATGTGACCACGCAAATGTCAAACAAAAGGAAAAGCATTATAGGGAATACAGAAAGGAATTCTGGGCAATGCAGTCTTCAAGGGTTCAAGATTTTCCAACTATACATTTTCTAATACTTGTTTACCAATAAGAAGATCATAGGATAACAGGTCATATATTTAGAGCTGGGAGGGCATTAGAAGTCATCTATTCTTAAACTTTCATTTTGCAGATAAGGAAACTGAGGCCCAGAGAAATAAAGCAACATATCTAAATTCATGGAGTAGTAAATTAACACTCAGCTCTTTTGACGCCAAATCCAGCATTCTTTTCCCTGGACAATGCTTTTTTTTTAGAGTTAAATAGCTGAAGTGACTTCACTAATGCCAAAAATAAGTAAATGGTAGGAATGAGATTCAGAAAATTCAGAATTCTTTCCTCCATGCTTCATTTTTACTACAATTAAACTTGTCCATTTCACTTTCTTGTGTTACCTAATGCCATTAATGCTCTTACCACATAGTTTCTCAAGGTTCCACATTATAGTTCTATTATCTGACAAAGGTGCAAAGGATATGAACAGACGATTCTCAGATGAAGAAATCAAAACTATCTATAGTCATATGAAAAATTGTTCCAAATCACTATTGATTAGAGAAGAAGAAATTATAATAGTTGGAGGGGATATGGGAAAATTGGGACACATAAATTATTGGTGGTACTGTGAACTGATATAACCATTCTAGAGAACAATATGGAACCATACCCAAAGGACCATACAACTATACATACACTTTGACCCAGAAATACCTCTACTGAGGCTATATCTCAAAGAGATATGAGATCAGGGAAAAGGACCTACTTGTACAAAAATATTTTTAGTATCTTTTTTTGTAATAGCAAAGAATTAGAAACTGAAGGAGTGCCCATCAATTGGGAAATGTCAGAACAAGCTCATATATGATTGTAATGGAATGCTATTAGTTCTCTAAGAAATGACAAACACAATGAGTTCAGAAAAACCTGGAAAGACATATGAATTGATGCAAAGTCAAGTGAGCAGAACCAGGAGAACATTGTGTACAGTAACAAAAATGTTGTAAAATGATCAACTGTGAAGGAATAAACTATTATCAGCAAAGTAAGTTTCCAAGATAACCCCAAGAGTTATCATGATAAAAAATGTTATCTACAGTTGAAGAAGGAACTTCTGGAGTCTATAGATTAAGACATGTCATCTCTCACTTTATTTCCTTCATGAGTTTTTTTTTCTATTTTATATGTAATATATTTTATCATAGTATGTTTAATATATTTTTGTCATAGTATGAGAATTATGGAAATATATGTTGCATGAAAGCATTGATATCCTCTGTATCAGACCTTTTAACCACCTCAGTGCAGAAGGGAGGAACAAAAGAAGATATCTGCAGTGCAGAGTGAGAAAACAATTGTCAAACATTGTTTCTACATATAATTGAAAAAATAAAGTTAAATTTAAAATAAGCACACAAAAAATAAAGTAATAAAATATTATACAATCTACACTCAATTCATCTTTTCATCTCTGACATTTAATAGCATTTTATTGAATCACCCTCTTGTTCAGAGGAATTTTTTCATAATTGGTCTTTGTTAAATTATTGCTATTACTGAGTACAATGTTCTCTTTCTGTTTTTTTTTTTAACCCTTGTACTTCGGTGCATTGTCTCATAGGTGGAAGATTGGTAAGGGTGGGCAATGGGGGTCAAGTGACTTGCCCAGGGTCACACAGCTGGGAAGTGGCTGAGGCCGGGTTTGAACCTAGGACCTCCCATCTCTAGGCCTGGCTCTCAATCCACTGAGCTACCCACCTGCCCCCTCTGTTTGTTTTTTTATAAAAAAATTTTCTCAGATTTTAATGAAAGTATTCTGCTTCTCATTTTTATAAAGCACTAGTATTCTATCACAATCATAAACCATACTTCGTTCAGCCATTTCCCAAATAATTTTATAGTCTTTTGGATATAGTTTCAAATTGTTTTCCAGAATAGTTGGATAAGAATGGTTGGACATACCTCTGCCAGTAGTTCATTAGTGTACCTATTTTTCTAGTAATCCCCTCCAATATTTGTCATTTTTCATTTCTTTCATGGTAGTCTTTTATATAGGTATGAAGTATTATTTTAATTTGCCTTTCTCTATCATTATTTAGAGCAGTGATGGGCAAACTATGGCCCGCAGGCCAGATGTGAAGGGGAACCCTATGAAATGTTCTATCCTGCCATGCAACATTATTCCTAATCTGATGAATACAATGAGTAAAATACAATACAATGAAAATTTGAAAGAGTTGCCTTAGAAACAAACTGACAGATGAGCATTTCCTTTCCTTTGGCCCCCTCTTTAAAAAGTTTGCCCATCACTGATTTAGAGCACTTTTTACACATGACTATTAATTGTTTTAATTTCTTCTCCTGAAAACTGCCTGTTAGTATCCTGTGACCTCTTATTGATAGAAGAATGGCATTTATTTGTATACATTTGGTTCAATTCCCTGCATATCTGAGGAAGCCTTTTTCAGAGAAATTTGCTGAAAAATTTAGCCCTGTTTTCTTATTTTCTTTCTAATTCTTGCATCATTGGGTTTGTTTGCATAAAACCTTTTTCACTGCATACAAATAAAATGATCAATTTTACCACCCATGATTCTATTTCTTTATCATAAAACATTCTTCCTTTTCTCATAAATATGACATATAAATTTTTCCATGAATCCCAAATTTGCTTATGAAACTTCCCTATATGTATAAATCCATTTGGACCTTTTCTTTGTATTTGGTATGAGATTTTGGTCTATACCTATCATCTGTCAAACCAATTTCTACTTTCCCAGAAATATTTGTTTAATAGTGAAATTTTACCTCCAAAGCTAGGATCTTCGAGTGTAGCAAATACTAGATTATTATGGTCATTTGCTACTATGTATTGTGTACCTAATCTATTCCACTTATCCACCATTTTATTTCTTAACCACTAGCAAATTATTTTGATGATTACCACTTACCAATATAATTTGAAATCTGGTACAGTTAAGTCTTCTTCCTTAACTTTTTTCAATTGATTCTCTTTATATTCTTCATCTTTTCTTCCTTCAACATGAATTTGATTATTATTTTTTCCTAGCTCTAGAATATAATTTTTGGCAGTTTGATGGGTATTGTGATGAATAAATGAACAGGTAAAATAGTCATAAGAGCAATGAATGTTTTTCCAATTGTTTAGATCCAACTTTACTTGTTTAAAAAGTGTTTTATGATTGTGTTCATGTAGTCCTGTTATTTTTTTAAATGAAATGTGTCTATCTCTTCAGGCTGTGTTTTATTCATAATACAAAGAAATGTTGATGATTTGTGTGGTTTTATTTTGTATCTTGCAACTTTACAAAAGCTGTTAAATTTTTAAACTGGTACTTTAATTGATTCTCTAGGACTTTCTAAGTATATCATCACATCAACCTCAAAAGTGGTCATTTTTGTCCTCATTGTTTATTTTTATTCATTTTTCTTGTCTTGCTGCTATAGTTAGCATATTTAGAACACTATTGAAATACATGGGTGATAAAAAACATCCTTACTTCACCCCTGATCTTACTGGGAAGATTTCAAGCATATCTCCATTATAAAATATGCTTTCTCTTGGTTTCGATGGTTACTAATTATCATTTTAAGAAAGGCTCCACTTAATGGGTGCAACTAGGTGGCTCAGTGAATTAAGAATCAGGCTTAGAGACAGGAGGTACTGGGTTCAGTTCTGTCCTCAGACACTTCCTAGCTGTGTGACTCTGGGCAAGACACTTTACCCTCATCATTTAGCCATTATTGATCTTAAGCCTTGGAACCAATTTCCTATTATTGATTCTAAGACAGAAAGTAAGAGTTTCAAAAATAAAAAAGAAAGACTCCACTTAAGAAATTGCTGAACAAGTTGTGGAATATGATTGTAATGGAGTACTTTTTACCATAAGAAATGACAAGATGATCACAAAAAAACCTGGAAAGACTTAAATGAAGTGATACAAAGTAAAATGAGCAGCAACAGGAGGAAGTTATACACTGCAACAACAATATATAATGATCAGTTGTGAATCACTTAATCATTATTAACAAGGCAAAGTCCAGGACAACTCCAAGGGACTCATGACAAAAAAAGGATAACGACTACCATAGAAGTAACATATGGAGTCTGAATACAGAATGAAATACATCATTCTTAATTTAGTTCCTTAATTAATTTTTCTCTAGTATAAGCAATATTTGTCCTGTTTCATAACATGAGAAACAGGGGAAAATGTACTTTGTGGTAATATGTGTATAATCTATATAAAACAAAGAAAGATTCCATTGATTCTGATATTTTCTAATACTTTTAAAAGAAATGGTATTACATTATTAAAAATCCCTTTTTTTAAGCAGCTATTGAGATAATCAGATCTTATAATTGAAATGATCAGTTTTCCTAATATTTGAATTTCAATATTTGCTAATATTGAACCAGCCCTATGTTCCTGTATAAATCATATCTGATCATATTGTATAAACTTTTTTATATTACTGTAACTCCTTACTAATATTTTATTTACATTTTTGCATCAATATTCACTAGAGAAATTGGTTTTTAGTTTTCTTTCTGTTTTTGCTTTCCCTGGTTTAGGTATAAAATATCATTTGTAACATAAAAGGAATTTTATAGGAATCTTTTTAACCTATTTTTTAAAATAGTTTACATAGTATTAGGATCAATTATTCCTTAAAGGTTTGATAGAACTCAATCCTATATCCATTTGGTATTGAGGAATTTTTCTTAAGGAGCTTATTTATGACTTGCTTGATTTCTTTTTTCTAAACAGGATTATTTAAGTGTTCCATTTCCTCTTTTGTAAAGCTAGATAATTTATATTTTTATATAAATATTCATTCATTTTAGTTAGATTGTCAGATTTGCTGACATATAATTGAGTGAATTTTTTTAACAATGGCTTTAATTTAATCTTCACTGGTCCTACAATCACTTTTCATTTTAGATATTGTTGATTTTTGTTTCTTCTTTTTGACTTAAATTAACCAGTAGTTTATTTATTTATTTGTTTTATTTTATAAAACCAGTTCCTAGTTATATGTAGTTGTTTAATGTTTTCTGTTCTTGTTTGTTTTACTTTAAATTTTATGAATTTCTCCTTTGATTTTTAGTATTTCTAGCTTGATATTTAATTGGGGATTTTTTATTCGTTAATTTTTTTGATTTGGAGTTGTTGTTTTTTTTGTAATTCATGAGGCCTTTTTAATCACATTCCCTATTCACTGATCTGCCTTATTGCTCTTTAATTGATATATGCGTTTAGACTTATAAAAATTCCCCTGGTACTTCTTTGCCTGAAATCCACAAATTTTGGTATGTTACTTCATTGTCATTATTCTCTTAAAGTTATCAGTGGTTATTATATTTTATTCTTTGACTCGTTCTTTAAGATCAATTGATTTAAGATATATTTAATTTTTAACCTATACTTCCATGGTCTTTTATTGCACGTAATTTTTATCGAATTGCAATTTGAAAAAAGGTGTATTTAATAGTTCTTTTCTGCAACTGTGGGATTCTTATGCCTTAACGAATGGTTGATTTTCATGTAATTACTATGTACAGCTAAGAAAGGGCATTTTCCTTTCTATTCTCATCAAATTTTCTACAGAGAAAAATATATATATTTTAGATTATGTTGACCTTTTTAATTTTTTTCTTATTTGTTTTATGTTTAGATTTATCTAATCTGGTATGGGAACCCCACCACTACTATCATTTGATGTCTTTTTTCCTCCTCTATATGATTTAACTGTTCCTTTAAGAATTTGGATGCTATGTTGTTTGATGTATATATTTCTTTATATATTGATACTACTTCATTGTCTATGATAACTTTTAGCAAGATAGTTTCCCTACTTCCTTCTTTCCCTTCCATTTTAAAAGCTTTTCCTTTTAGGTCTCACTTATTTATTTGTTTGTTTGTTTGTTTGTCTGTTTGTTTATACTTTCATTCATTCATTCATTAGTTTTTTGTTTGTTTGTTTTTTATAGGCCTCTTTTAGGTGAGATCATTTTCTCAATTATTCTTCTCCCTTTACCTCTTATCCCAGTGCATCCCTCTAATTTTTTGCATTAAAAAAAGGTATGGTTAAAGATTTCATATTTCTAGGCTCATTCTTTCCCACTTGTCTTTCATATTACTTTGTTGTGATCCTTGATTGTTATTTCTTAAGATTAATTTCCTAAAGCTACAACATAAGGTAGTGTCATTGGTATGGCATTTTCCCCATTTTTTGAGAGGCACATAGGTTTGTATCATGGCTTTATTAAAAGGCTACTTTACCGTTATATTTTTCCTAATATTGCTAAATCTCTACATTCAATAAAATATCTGTCCAAATCCATAAGTAAATTAATTTAAGTAGTATTATAATTTATAATGATATTTGCATGGCCCAATTATGATGAATTATTTTTCTCTCCCTTTATTTATAATTTTGTTTCTAAAAAGAATATTTTGTGGTTGCATTCATTTATCTCATACGTAATATTTGTATTTATTCTCTCAAATGTTTTTAAATTTTTGGATTTTTTTATTGAAATTATTTTTGTGTTATTTTTACTTGGTTTTGTTGGTAATAGAAAGCTTAATTTTTTGTAACATATTTTTATATCCTGATAAAATATTGAAGATATCAATTTTTAAAATTCACTTCTGTTTGAAATCAGTAATTCATTTCTGAACAATAAAAGATTTTAACCCCCCTTCTCACACATACACACACACAATTCATTTTATCAATTTAACTAGCAGTCATAGACTTTATTAATAATAATGATAATAAATGGCAGCAAACCCTTACTGGTATTTTTATTAAAAAGGCTTCAATTATTGTCAATTACATATAAAGTTGCTGTATTTTGCTTTTAGATAGATATTATTGATTTATTTATTGAAGAAATAATAATTTAGCTACTGTGTCTTTTAAGTTTTTACACAAATTTTTAAAAATTTTGTTAAAAGCACTTTCTTAAACCTATTGGCTGGCACATAGATTAATATTATTATTTTATTAATATGTCATATTATTATATTATCCTACTATTTATGTAACTACATTTGGGTATGAAATATATAATATATATTATATTATTATATTACATATTATATAATATATGAATATATAAAATACTTTTATATCTTTATTTTAGTGTTGATATTTATTAGATAAGTTACTTTCTTTCTATGCTTTGAATCATTCTGGTTAATTATCAAGATCAATTTTTTATCATATAAATCATTTAAGACAATACCTATTTTCTATTTACACATATAGGTTATAGAATAACAGACTCATTTGTCCTTTATCTGTTTGACATATTTATTTCATTAGTCATTTCATTAAAGTCTGTTTTTCAGTTTGTTAGTTTCTTTGCTTGGGGATGTAACTAATAATTAATTTATTATATGTTTAATTTTATTTTTCTGATATTTGGTTAAATTCCATGCTAATTGTTTTATTGATATGAGCATTTTAGAGTTTTGAAAATATTTGTCCATTTTATTTCATTTATTAATTTGGCTAATGCACAATTGGGAAAATAGTTTCCTTCATTTCTTCATCTTTTTTGAAAGTCTTCCTTTCAAAAGGAAGATGAGAGCATAACCTGGAATCCAATTTCTACAGAAACTCATTATTCCTATGATTTCCCTGAGTTGCCTCTTCATCTTAGGCAAACCCAAATTTTGTATATCTTGTGTTCTCTTTTGGGAAATTCTTCTGGAGCCTTTCTCTATGATGAACCCTAAATAATTTACTTTTTCCATCACTAATTGAAGTTTTGATTTGGAAATTTTATGGCCCCTTTTGCCTAGCTCTTTGATTAAGTGTACGCTATCAGTGTAACAGACTTCAGCAGATGGTGACATTAGCAGGATGTCATCAACATAATGTACCATTTTTGCTGTTTTGGAAAGTGATTGACACAAGGTCTCTCTGCAGAATTTGGCAGAAGACTGAAGCTGAATCTGCAAATCCCTGGGGCAAACGAGTCCAAAAGACAGATTTACCCTCCCATGAGAAAGCAAAAAGCTTCTGGCTGTCTCTGTGCAGGGGAACAGAGAAGTACACAGAGATCAGGTCCAGAACAGTAAACCAAGCAGCTTCAGGTGGAATGGCTGCAATGATTTGTGATGGACTTGGTACCATGGCATAGGTCTTTTTTTTTATTAGACATTTATTAATATTCGTTTTTAACCTGTTTACATACTTTATGCCCCTACTTTCCCCTTCATCCCCCCGCTCTCTCCCCACCCATGGCCAACGCACATTTCCACTGGTTGTAACATGTGTCCTTGTTCAGGGTCTATTTCCCATTCATGTCTGCCTCAGCCCATGCATTCAAGCAATTGTTTATTTTATATGTTTCCTCTCCTGCAGTCCTTCCTCTGAATGTGGGTAGCATCTTTACCATAAATCCCTCAGAGCTGTTATGTGTCATTGCAGTGCTGCTGGTACAGGAACCCATTAATTTGATTTTACCATAGTATATCAGTCTCTGTGTACAATGTTCTTCTGGCTCTGCTCCTATCGCTCTGCATCTGTTCCCGGAGGTCTCTCCAGTTCGCCTGGAACTCCTCCAGTTTATTATTCCTTTGAGCACAATAGTATTCCATCACCCGCATATACCACAATTTGTTCAGCCATTCCCCAATTGAAGGACATCCCCTCATTTTCCAGTTTTTTGCCACCACAAAAAGTGCAGATATAAATATTTTCATACAAGTCTGTTTATCTATGATCTCTTTGGGGTACAAACCCAGCAATGGTATGGCTGGATCAAAGGGCAGGCAGTCTTTTATAGCCCTTTGGGCATAGTTCCAAATTGCCAGCCAGAATGGTTGGATCAGTTCACAACTCCACCAGGAATGCATCAATGTCCCGATTTTGCCACATCCCCTCCAACATTCATTACTCTCCCCTTCTTTCATTTTAGCCATTCTCCTAGGTGTGAGGTGATACCTCAGAGTTGTTTTGATTTGCACTTCTCTAATTATTAGAGATTTAGAACACCTTCTCATGTGCTTATTGAAACTTTTGATTCTTTACCTGAAAATTGCCTATTCATGTCTCTTGCCCATTTATCAATTGGGGAATGGCTTGATTTTTTATACAATTGCTTTAACTCCTTGTATATTTGAGTGATTAGACCCCTGTCAGAGTTTTTTGTTATAAAGATTTTTTTCCCAATTTGTTGTTTCCCTTCTGATTTTGACTACATTGTTTTTGTTTGTACAAAAGCTTTTTAGCTTAATATAATCAAAACCATTTAATTTACATTTTGTAATTTTCTCTAACTCTTGCTTGGTTTTAAAATCTTTCCTTTCCCAGAGATCTGACAATTATACTATTCTGTGTTCACTTAACTTATTTATAGTTTCCCTCTTTATATTCAAGTCATTCACCCATTCTGAATTTATCTTGGTGTAGGGTGTGAGATGTTGATCTAAACCTAATCTCTCCAATATTTTTTTCCAAATTTCCCAGCAGTTTTTGTCAAATAGTGGATTCATGTCCCAAAAGTTGGGCTCTTTGGGTTTATCATGCACTGTCTTGCTGACATCATTAACCCCGAGTCTATTCCACTGATCCTCCCTTCTATCTCTTAGCCAGTACCATATTGATTTAATGACTGCTGCTTTATAGTATAGTTTGATATCTGGTACTGCTAGGCCCCCTTCCTTCACATTTTTTTTCATTATTTCCTTTGATATTCTTGATCCTTTGTTATTCCAAATGAAATTTGTTATAGTTTTTTCCTAATTCAGTAAAGAAGTTTTTTGGTAATTTGATAGGTATGGTGCTAAATAGGTAAATTAATTTGGGTAGGATGTTTCATTTTTATTATGTTAGCTCGTCCTACCCATGAACAGTTAATGGCTTTCCAATTGTTGAGGTCCAGTTTTATTTGTTTGGAAAGTGTTTTGTAGTTGTTTTCGTATAATAGCTGTGTTTGTTTTGTTAGATTGATTCCCAAGTATTTTATGTTGTCTAGGGTGATTTTAAATGGTGTTTCTCTTTCTACCTCTTGCTGTTCTAATGTATTGGAAATGTATAGAAATGCTGATGATTTATGTGCATTTATTTTGTATGCTGCCACTTTGCTAAAGTTGTTGATTATTTCTGCCAGCCTCTTAGTTGATTCTCTAGGATTTTTTAAGTATACCATCATATCATCTGCAAAGAGTGATAGCTTAGTCTCCTCATTGCCTATTTTGATACCTTCAATTTCTTTTTCTTCTCTAATTGCTATTGCTAGTGTTTCTAGTACTATGTTGAATAATAGAGGTGATAATGGGCATCCTTGTTTCACTCCTGATCTTATTGGGAAGGCTTCTAATTTATCCCCATTGCATATAATGCTTGTTGATGGTTTTAGGTATATATTGTTTATTATTTTTAGGAAGGGTCCTTCTATTCCTATACTTTTCAATGTTTTCAATAGGAATGGATGCTGTATTTTGTCAAAGGCTTTTTCAGCATCTATTGAGATAATCATGTGATTTTTGTTTGTTAGACTGTTGATATGGTCAATTATGTGGATGGTTTTCCTAATGTTGAACCATCCTTGCATTCCTGGTATAAATCCCACCTGATCATGGTGGATGACCTTCTTAATTACTTGCTGGAGTCCATGGCAAAGGTCTTTTGCACATGGTCATTTATTGCTCTGAGATCTTGAACTAAATGCCATTGAGTCTTCCCATCAGGAGATAATTTTGCTTTCTTTATTGGCATGATTGTTGTATTGTATTATGAAAATCCATATTTTAATATGCCCTGTGCTAATAAACTCTCTATGATGGGTTTCACACCTTCTATCTCTTCTTGACTAAGTCTGAACTGAGGAATTCTTGGAGGTAAGCCTTCTTTCACCTCTATCTTTACTGGTTCCGCTGACAATATCCTGCCCACCTCATTTGAATTTTTAACCCACACATAATCTGGAATATCATCTGGAACGTCATAGATGTTATCAGTTGATTGGTATGATGGTTCCTCACTACATGTGTCTAAAAATAAAATGGGATGGTGTTTCAGAGATCTCTTGGTTTTTGTGTAAATAAATGTGTCCATCCAGTTGACATTGGACTGTTGCAGCCAATTTGCATAGAAGATCTCTTCCCACGAGGTTTGAAGGACATAATGGCATCAATAGGAAGGTGTGTTCAAGAGTCAGAGTTTTAAATTTTAGCATTTTAACCTTTAGCTTCGGGACTTGTTGTGCTACCCCAGAAGCTCCTCTTACTCTTAAACTGCCTTGAAATTGACATCCTTCAGGTGGTTCTCGTAGTATGGAACAAATTACCCCCGTGTCCAGTAGTCCCTCATAGTGTACCCCCCCCTATTTCTAGAGTAACTAAGGGTTCTCCATTGTCATTGGACTTCATTGGCACTAAGGGTAATAAAGAATCCTCAGTATTTTCTGTACATTTATCATTGATTCTGTGTTGCATATGGTCTTTTGTCTCTAAACCCAAACTCCCTATAGCACCATCAGGCAAGTTCAGTTTAGAGTCAGGATTACAGAAAGCAGGCTTAAAGGGCATACTCTCATTGAGAGCTTCTGTCATTGTCATTATTGCAAATTCCGTGTTGGCTTTTATTAAGGGCTTCAGAAATGGAGGCTTGATTTGATTTATCTTCCACTCTGCTCTTTAAAGAACTATCATGCTTCAAATCAGCAATATTCCCTTCAGTAGTATCCGGGATTGTATGATATTTAGATTGTGTTCCCTTCAACACTTCAGGTACAACTACTGATTCAAAAGCTGACTGATGTTCCCTATTTTGCCCTATTGTTTTTGTGACTGACATTAGATGATTTTTGTTATCAATCACAGCAACAGTCTCATTGATGTTATGCTTAGCCATACTGATTGCAGAAGAAGACAACTGTTCCCTATCTCTTCCCCAAAGTTTAGGATGAAATTCTGTATCTAAAGGGTTGAGAAAAGCGGATTTGGACTTTCCTACACAGCTGCTATCATCTTTTAATTCAGTGGGTTGTTTTATTTTAAATCAAGTTCTTGCCAACATCTACACTTTTTTGCTCTTTAACCTCTAACTGTGACATTGTATCTAAAGCAATTGAATGGGAAAGAATTGTTGCATCTAATTCCCCCGAGATTACTGAAAGTGTTCCTTTTTGGAAACTTTGTAAATCCTCGCCATAAAGTTCTTTATCCAAGCTGCCCCTCTGTTTTATATTTGGAATAAAGAGAGGAATTTTAGTTTTTGATGATTTTAAACCAGTTTGCAAAATCTTGTTATGTGATTCTTTGCAATGGCCTGATTCATGCTTCCCACCCAATGTAAGTGATATGGAATGAGAAAGCTGATCCCTTATATAATCATCCTCCTTAATGCAAAGATTTCTTTGCACATTTGCATTATCTCTTCATATTGCTCATTATCTACCACAGACCTATGTGTATCCTTTGTGTAGATTACATTAGACACTTGTTCCATTTTGCCCAGATTTCCCATTTTGCTTTCCTCATCTCTATTAGTCTCTGCCACACCCAAATTACACTGATTGATAGGATTTAAATCAGGAATCTTGATTCATAATGATTTTTTCAGTTTTGTTCCCATTTGTACATATCTCTCCATGTCATCTAACGAAGGTGTTTGACTGTACTTTTTACATGTATGATTACAGCAAGTACCTTCATGTTTATCTTCATTATGCCTTTTAGATTCATTATTCCTAGCTCATTTTGAATTATAAAATGCCTTTCTATTATCTCTTTGATTATTGGATTTTGAAAAATCTATTTGTTGCTTAAATCTACAAACACTAATAACGTGCCCAATCCTCCCACACAAATAGCAACGGGGTGCTGATTTTGATTTTGGAGTACTGTTGGTAGGTTGTCTAAATTGATTTCTACTTGTTAGGAGAGCAAAATTCTTTACCTCCTCAATTTCCTTCTCACATCTAGATTGCCTTAATTGATGCTTTAAATCTGCTATGATCTCATCTTTACCATTGTCAGATTGCCTAGCCATTCTTACTTCTTTCTGTTTTGAATCATGTATATAGGCCACATGTTGCCTAATATCCTCCAGTGGTAATGATTCCCACTGTGGACAACTTTGCCTGAAATAATTTTGTATTGGGATTGAGGTTCCCTTTACAAATTGCCTCCTTATTTGATCAATTGTATTCTGGGCATGTGTATCTCTAAGTCCTAGAATTGTTTCTGCTGCTTCAATAACTCTATCTAGAAAACTGCTCGGGTGTTCTTCTTCCCCTTGCGTCAGTTTTTCAAATTTCTGCCAGACATTTGGTCTTTTTTGCAAATGATCTCATTGCTTCAATGAGATCAGCCCTGCATCTTAACAAGTATCTCATGTTAGCGTGTTGAGTGAAATCCAAATCCTGATGCACCAGTGGCCATGACTCTAAATTGGGATTTGTCCTAGTTTCATTGAGGAATTTTTCCTTTTCCGAGGGAGAGTAAAATTCCCCCAAAAGAAATTTGACATCATCGAAACTAGGGTTGAAAAGAGTGAACAACCATTTTAATTATTTTAGGCTCTTGTAAGGTTTTTCGTAGAACCTGGGAAAATGCCTTTTCAAAACTTCCATGTCACTAGGAGTGAATGCCTTGTATGTTTTGACATGCACCACCCCCTCTCCAGGTTGCACAATAGTCCTGTCCACTATTGGAAGTACAGACACCACTACATTTTGAATTGGTTGCTCTTTCTCAGTTTCCTTTTTCCCAAAAAATTTTGATTCCACTATTTCTAGTTGTAAGATCGTGTGCTTATCGAGTTCCTTGCCTTCACGTATTTGTTTTAACACCTGGAACAGTAGTTTGATGTTCTCTACTAGTTGCTTGCTTTCATTATCAGGTTTTGGAGAAGATGCCTTGTAATAATTGAACAGATGAATCAGGACCGCTTTTGAAATTGCCATAAAATGCCATAGAGACAGAACAATTGCCACAGCTGTTGGTATGAAGCATATACACTCAGCTAGAGTGAAGGCAAACCATTTATAATAATCATAGATTTCAATTAATTGTTCTATCAAATTTGGTACCCTTTATCAACAAAAATGTATATAGTCCCTGCATAAAAGACCAAATAAGCAAGGAAAGACTGCGTAACACAAAAATTATTCTTGTAAAATTCATTTTCTTTTGATTCAGAAGATTGTAGGTTTTGTTTGACTTGGCTCACCAGGTGTAATGGGTAGAATTTGGGAAAGGTGTGTGGTAAAAGGGGATTTTGAAGGGAGGTTGTCAGGGACTTGCTAGGTAAATAATATGGGTTACAGGTAGGCTGAAATAGGGAGATTCAAGATATAATATGAGGCTGAAGTCAGAGAGTATAGCACTGTAGGTAATAAAGATCTTCAGGGAGAGGATGAATTAATCTAAACAGGCAAGGACAGCAGGGCTTATAAACTAGGACTTAGACTAAAGACAAACTGTAGGAAACAGACTGAACTGAAATTAACTACAGGCTTTAGTTACTTTCACAGGAAGGGACTTGTTTTGAAGTTACACCTTCCTTCAAGATGGATACCCCGCTTCCCTTCAAGCCCAGTGTATGTTGGTTCTTTCCCTCTTCTTCCCTCTCTTACTAATTAACTGACAAAGTAACTAACAGGTCTGTTGAAACACAAAAGGGTTTATTGTCTTTAAGGTTGATTTGTCAGGAAAGTGGCTTAAAGAAACCTCAGGTGGGAGAAGGGAGGCAGAGATGGAGTTTGAGCAAGGTCCTACCTTAACTCAGCTCTCAAAGTGATCTTTGAAATCTAAAGGGAATAAGATGATGACTAACTTCTTTAGATAAAATAATGCCAAATTATAGTTAAACCCCTCACAGATTTGAACTACTTTCTTATTTACTCCACAGACATTTAAGGTAAGGGAAGGAAGGTAGGAAATGAGGTAGGTATGGATATACAAAGGGTTTATCTAAATTAACAATTCTTAAATAAATATTCAGAGGTAGAGTTCTACCTTCAATTCTACAGATAGGCAAAGAAGCAGCTCATCTGGTCTGACTCTCTCTCCATGAGATCCCCAAACCAACTGACACTCTCCTTAGATATTCTAAACTCCTAACCAATTTAAGAACTCAACCAAAGCTTGAAAAAAACTGTCGTGACCCCTCTCTCTGTACTATATGTCACTGCTCTTGTTGATGTTGCTGCTATGGTCAATGCCACTGCTATGGTCAATGACACTACTATGATCAACATTGCTGCTATGATCAATGATGATGCCACTGCTATGGCCAATGACACCTCTATGATCAATGATGCCACTGCTATGGTCAAGGACACTGCTATGGTCAAAGATGTCACTGCTATGGTCAATGATGTCACTGCTATGATCAATGATGTCCCTGCTTTGATCAATGATGTCACTGCTATGTTCAATACCACTGTTATGGTCAATGTCACTGCTTTGATCAATGGTATCTCTGCTATAGACAATGCCAATTCTATGATCAACATCACTGCTACGGTCAATGATGTAACTGTTTTGGTCAATGCCACTGTAATGATCAATGATGTCACTACTATGGTAAATGCCACAGCTATGGTCAACATCACTGTTATGATCAATGATGTCATTGCTATGGTCAATGTCACTGCTATGGTCAAAGATTTCACTGCTATGGTCAATGTCACTGTATGATCAATGATGTCACTGCTATGATCAATGATGTCACTGCTATGGTCAATGTCACTGATAAGATCAATGATGTTGCTGCTATGGTCAATATCATTGCTATGGTCAACAATACTGCTATGGTCAATGATGTCACTGCTTTGGTCAATATCACTGCTATGGTCAAAGACTTCACTGCTAAGGTCAATGCCACTGCTAGGGTCAAAGATTTCACTGCTATGGTCAATGTCACTGTTATAATCAATAATGTCACTGCTATGATCAACAATGTCACTGCTATGGTCAACATCAATGCTGCAGTCAATGCCATTGCTATGGTCAACATCATTGCTATTGTCAATGATGTCACTGCTATGGACAATGCCACTGCTATGGTCAACATCACTGCTATGATCAATGATGTCACAGTTATGGTTAATATCACTGCTATGGTCAATGACACTGCTATAAACAATGATGTCGCTGCTATGGTCAATGTTACTGCTTCAATCAATGATGTCACTGCTATGGTCAATGCCACTGCTATCATCAATGATGACACTGCTATGGTCAATGCCACTGCTATGGTCAAAGATGTCACTGCTATAGTTAATATCACTGTTATGACCAATGATGTCACTGCTATGGTGGATGCCACTGCTATGATCAATGATGTCACTGCTATGGTAAATGCCACTGCTATGGTCAAAATCACTGCTATGATCAATGATGTTACAGCTATGATCAATGATGTCACTGCTATGGTCAACATCACTGCTGTGGTGAATGATGTTGCTGTTATGTTCGATGTCACTGCTATGATCAATGATGTCATTGGTCTGGTTAATATCACTGCTATGATCAGTGATGTAACTACTATGGTTAATGCCACTGCTATGATCAACATCACTGCTATGATCAATGATGTCACTGCTATGGCCAATGTCATTGCTTTGAACAATGTGTTATTGCTATGGTTAATGTCACTGCTTTGATCAATGATGTCACTGCTATGGTCAATGCCACTGCAATTTCAATGATGTCACTGCTATGGTCAATGCCACTGCTATAGTCAACATCACTGCTATGGTCAATGATGTCACTGCTATGGTCAAAGATGTCACTGATTTCGTCAGTGTCACTGCTATGGTCAATGATGTCACTGATTTTGTCAATGTCACAGCTATGGTCAAAGATGTCACTGCTTTGGTCAAAGCCACTGCTATGGTCAAAGATGTCACTGCTATAGTTAATATCACTGCTATGATCAATGATGTCATTGTAATGGACAATGCCACTGCTATGATCAATGATGTCACTGCTATGGTAAATTCCACTGCTACGGTAAACATCACTGCTATGAACAATGATGTCACTGCTATGGTCAATGTCCCTGCTTTGGTCAAAGTTATCACAGCTTTGATCAATGATGTAACTGCTATGGTTAATGCCAATACTATGATCAACATCACTGCTATGATCAATGATGTCATTGCTATGGTCAATGACACTGCTATGATCAATGATGTCACTGCTTTGGTCAATCTCACTGCTATGATCAATCATGTCGCTTTTATGGTCAATATCACTACTATGGTCAACATCACTGCTGTGATCAATTGTGTCACTGCTATGGTCAATGCCACTGCTAGGACCAATAATGTCACTGCTATAGTTAATAACACTACTATGATCAATGATGTCACTGCTATGGTAATATCAATGCTCTGGACAAAGATGTCACCTATTTGGTCAATGACACTGCTAAAGTCAATGATGTCACTAATTTCATCAATGTCACTGCTATGGTCAAAGATGTCACTGCTACGTTCAATGCCACTGCTATGGTCAAATATTTCACTGCTATGGTCAATGCCACTGCTATAATCAATAATATCACGGATACGATCAATGATGTCATTACTATGGTCAACCTCACCGCTGTGGTCAATGCCACTGCTATGGTCAACATCACTGCTGTGGTCAATGATGTCACTGCTATGGACAATGGCACTGCTATGATCAACTTCACTGCTATGATCAATGATGTCACTGCTATGCTTAATATCACTGCTATGGTCAATGACACTGCTATAAACAATGATGTCACTGCTATGGTCAATGTTACTGCTTCAATCAATGATGTCACTGCTATGGTCAATGCCACTGCTATGGTCAGAGATGTCACTGCTATGGTGGATGCCACTGCTATGATCAATCATGTCACTGCTATGGTCAATATCACTGCTATTGTCAACATCACTGCTATGATCAATGATGTCACTGCTATGGTCAATGCCACTGCTATGATCAATAATGTTACTGCTATGGTTAATAACACTACTATGATCAATAATTTCACTGCTATGGTTAATATCACTGCTATGGTCAATGAAACTGCTATGAACAATGATGTCGCTGCTATGGTCAATGTCACTGCTATGATTAATGATGTCACTGCTATGGTCAATGCCACTGCTATGATCAATGAAGACACTGCTATGCCCAAGCCACTGCAATGGTCAAAATCACTGCTATGATCAATGATGTCATTGCTATGGTTAATATCACTGCTATGCTCAATGATGTCACAGCTATGGCCAATGTCATTGCTTTGAACAATGTGTTATTGCTATGGTCAATATCACTGCTTTGATCAATGATGTCACTGCTATGGTCAATGCCACTGTAATGTTCAATGATGTCACTGCTGTGGTCAATGCCACTGCTATAATCAATATCACTGCTATGGTCAATGATGTCACTGCTATGGTTAATATCACTGCTATGGTCAATGACACTGCTATGAACAATGATGTTGTTGCTATGGTCAATGCCACTGCTATTATCAATGACGACACTGCTATGCCCAATGCCACTGCAATGGTCAAAATCACTGCTATGATCAATGATGTCACTGCTATGGTCAATGTCACTGCGATGGTCAAAGATATCACTGCTATGATCAATGATGTAACTACTATGGTTAATGCCACTGCTATGATCAACATCACTGCTATGATCAATGACGTCACTGCTTTGGTCAATGTCACTGCTCTGATCAATAATGTCACTGCTATGGTCAATGCCACTGCTGTAGTCAACATCACTGCTATGGTCAATGATGTCACTGCTATTGTTAATATCACTGCTATGGTCAATGATGTCACTGCTATTGTTAATATCACTGCTATGGTCAAAGATGTCACTGATTTCGTCAATGTCACTGCTGTGGTTTATGATGTCACTGATTTTGTCAATGTCACAGCTATGGTCAAAGATGTCACTGCTATGGTCAATGCCACTGCTATGGTCAAAGATGTCACTGCTATGGTAAATTCCACTGCTACGGTAAACATCACTGCTATGATCAATGATGTCACTGCTATGGTCATAGCAGTGACATCATTGATCATAGCCGTGGCATTGACCATAGCAGTGACATCATTGATCATAGCAATGACATTATTGATCAGAGCAGTGACGTCATTGATCATAGCAGAGACATTGACCATAGCAGTGACATCATTGACCATAGCAGTGACATCATTGACCATAGCAGTGTCATTGACCATAGCAGTGATATTAACTATAGCTGTGACATCATTGATCATAGCAGTGATGTTGTCCATAGCAGTGACATCATTGATCATAGCAGTGACTTTGAACATAACAGCAACATCATTGACCATAGCAGTGATGTTGACTATCGCAGTGACATCATTGATCATAGCTGTAACATTATTGATAATAGCAGTGACATCATTGACCATAGCAGTGACATCATTGATCATAGCAGTGACTTCGAACATAACAGCAACATCATTGACCAGAGCAGTGATGTTGACTATCGCAGTGACATCATTGATCATAGCTGTAACATTATTGATAATAGCAGTGACATCATTGACCATAGCAGTAACATCTTTTACCATAGCAGTGACTTTGACCATAACAGTGCCATCTTTGACCATAGCAGTGACATTGACCATAGCAGTGACATCATTGCACATAGCAGTCATATTAACCATAGCAGTGACATTATTGATCATAGTAGTGTTATTAACCATAGCAGTGACATGACTGATCATAGCAGTGACATTGACCAAAGCAGTGACATCATTGATCATAGCAGTGATGTTGATCATAGCAGTGGCATTTACCATAGCAGTGACATCATTGATAATAGCACTGCCATTGACCATATCAGTGACATCATTGACCAGAGAAGTGATGTTGACCATAACAGTGATGTTGACCATAGTAGCGACATCATTGATCATAGCAGTGGCATTGACCATAGTAGTGACATCATTGACCATAGCAGTGATGTAGACCAGAGCAGTGATATTTACCATAGCACTGACATCTTTGACCATAGCAGTGATATTGACCATTGAAGCGACATGATTGATCATAGCAGTGAGATTGACCAAAGCAGTGACATCATTGATCATAGCAGTGTCATTGACCATAGCAGTGACATCATTGATCATAGCAATGATGTTGACCATAGCAGTGTCATGGACAATGGCAGTGACATCATTGATCTTAGCAGTGATGTTGACCATAGCAGTGTCATTGACCATAGCAGTGACATCATTGATCANCTGCTATGATCAATGATGTCACTGCTATGGTTAATATCACTGCTATGATCAATGATGTCACTTCTATGGTTAATATCACTGCTATGTTCAATGTCACTGCTATGGTCAATGATGTCACTGCTATGGTCAATGATGTCACTGCTATGGTCAATGTCTCTGCTATGATCAATGACGTCACTGCTCTGATCAATAATGTCATTGCTATGATCAATGATGTCACTGTTATGGTCAATGCCACTGTTATGGTTAATGTCACTGCTATTATCAATGATGTCACTGCTATGGTCAATATCACTGCTATGGTCAACATCTTTGCTATTGTCAAAGATGTCACTGATATTGTCAATGTCACTGCTATGGTCAATGCCACTGCTATGATCAATGTTGTTGCTGCTATGGTCAATGCCAATGCTATGATCAATGTTGTTGCTGCTATGGTCATTCCACTGCTATGGTCAAAGATATCACTGCTATGATCAATGATGTCACTGCTATGGTCAGTGCCACTGCTATGGTAGATGGCAGTGCTATTATCAATGATATCACTGCTATGGTCCATGACACTGCTATGTTCAACATCACTGCTATGATCAATAATGTCACTGCTATGAACAATGATGTCACTGTTATGGTCAATGTCACTGCTATGATCAATGATGTCACAGCTATAGTTAATATCACTGCTATGTTCAATGTCACTGCTATGGTCAATGATGTCACTGCTATGGTCAATGATGTCACTACTATGGTCAATGTCTCTGCTATGATCAATGACGTCACTGCTCTGATCAATAATGTCATTGCTATGATCAATGATGTCACTGTTATGGTCAATGCCACTGTTATGGTTAATGTCACTGCTATGATCAATAATGTCACTGTTATGGTCAATGTCACTGCTATAAACAATGTCACTGCTATGTTCAATGATTTCACTGAGATGGTCAATGCCACTGCTATGGTCAAGGTCTTTTCTATGATCATCGATGTCACTGCTATGGTCAATGCCACTGCTCTGATCAATAATATTGCTATGGTTAATATCACTGCTATGATCAATGATGTCACTGCTATGTTTAATATCACTGCTATGTTCAATATCATTGCTATGGTCAAAGATGTCACTGATATTGTCAATGTCACTACTATCGTCAATGATGTCACTCCTATGGTCAATGCCACTGTTATGATCAGTGTTGTTGCTGCTATGGTCATTCCACTGCTATGGTCAAAGATATCACTGCTATGATCAATGATGTCACTGCTATGGTCAATGGCACTGTTATGGTCAATGTCACTGCTATGCTCAATGATGTCACTGCTATGGTCAATGTCACTGCTATGTTCAACATCACTGCTATGATCAATGATGTCACTGCTATGGTCAATGCCACTGCTATGATCAATGATATCATTGCTATTGTTAATATCACTGCTATGATCAATAATGTCACTGCTATTGTTATTATCACTACCATGATCAATGATGTCACTGCTATGGTCAATGCACAAAGCACATATAATACAATAGAATACAAATTTTGTATATCTTGTGTTCTCTTTTGGGAAATTCTTCTGGAGCCTTTCTCTAGGATGAATTCTAAATAATTTTCTTTTTCCATCACTAATTGAAATTTTAATTTGGAAATTTTATGGCCCCTTTGGTCTAGCTCTTTGATTAAGTGTATGCTATTAGTGTAACAACCTCAGCAGTTGGTGATATTAGTAGGATGTTATCAACATAATGTTTCCATTTTGCTGTTTTGAAAAGTGATTGACTCAAGGTCTCTGTCCAGGATTTGACAGAAGACCGAAGCCGAATCTGAAAAATCCTGGGGCACATGGGTCCATAGGATGGATTTGCCTTCCCATAAGAAAGCGAACAGCTTCTGGCTTTCTCTGTGCAGGGGAACAGCGATGTATGCAGAGCTCAGTTGCAGAACAGTAAACCAAGCAGCTTCAGGTGGAATGGCTGCTATGGTTTGTGATGGACTTGGTACCACGGTATAGGTCTTTTGCACATGGTCGTTCATTACTCTGAGATGTTGTACTAAAGGCCATTGAGTCTTCCCATCAGGAGATAATTTGGCTTTCTTTACAGGCATGATTGATATATTATATTATGAAAAACTATATTTTAATATACCCTGTGCTAATAAACTCTTTATGATGAGTTTCACTCCCTCTATTGCCTCTTGGCTAAGTCTGAACTGAGGAATTCTTGGATTTAACCCTTCTTTTTCCTCTATCTTTACTGTTTCCGCTGACAATATCCTGCCCACCTCATTTGAATTTTTAGCCCACACATAATCTGGAATATCGTCTGGAACCTCATTGTTGTTGTTAGTTGATTGGTATGATGATTCCTCACTGCATGTGTCTAAAAATAAAATGGGATGGTGTTTTAGAGATCTTTTGGGTAGCTATAGATAAATTTGTCCATCTGATTGACATTGGATGGTGGCAGCCAATTTACATAGGAGATATCGTCCCACAGGGTTTGAAGCATCAATAAAAAGGTGTGTTAGAGAGTTAGAGGTCCAAATTTTAGCATTTTAACTTTTAGCTTCAGGACTTGTTGTGATACCCCAGAAGTTCCTCTTACTCTCATATTGCCTTGATATTGGCATCCTTCAGGTGGTTCTCGTAGTATGGAACAAGTTGCACCAGTGTCCAGTAGTCCTTCGTAGTGTACCCCCCTTCCCCCCCCCCCCCGATTTCTAGGGTAACTAATGGTTCTCCACTGTCATTGGACTTCACTGGCACTAAGGGTAATAAAGAATCTTCAGTATTTTGTGTACACTTATCATTGATCCAGTGTTGCATATGGTCTTTTGTGTCTAAACCCAAACTTCATATAGCACCATTTGGCAAGTTCAGTTTAGAATCAGGAATACAGAAAGCAGGCTTAAAGAGCATTATCTCATTGAGAACTGGTAATTCATTGTCAGTTGTGCAAATTTCATGTTGGCTTTCACTAAGTGCTGCAGAAATGGAGGTTTGATTTAATTTATTGTCCACTCTGATATTTAAAGAACTGTCATGCCCCAAATCAGAAATTTTCCCCTCAGTAGTATCTGGGAATGTATGGTAGTTAGATTGTGTTCCCTTCAACACTTTCAGGTACAACTACTGATTCCACAGCTGACTGATGTTCCCTATCTTGCCCTGCTGTTTGTGTGACTGAAAGACAGATGTTTTTTTTGTTATCAGTCACTGAGACAATTTCATTGATGTTATCATTAGCCACACTGGTTACTGGAGACAACACCTGCTCCCTTTCTCTTCCCCAAAATTTTGGTTGAAATTCTGTAGCTAAGGGGTTGAGAAAGGTGGATGTGAAATTTCCTATACAGCTGCTATAATCCGGCAACTCAGTGGGCTGCGTCTTTAAATTTGAGTCTTTGCCAACGTACTGATTGTTTTGCTCTTTAACCTCAATCTGTGACACTGTATCTAAAGCACATGAATGGGAAAGAATTTTGGCATCTATCCCCTGAGGTTACTGAAAGTGTTCCTTTCTGGAAACTTTGTAAATCCTTACCATAATGTTCTTTATCCAAGTTGCCCCTTTGTTTTATACTTGGAATAAAAAGAGGAATTTTAATTTTTGATGATTCTGAACAAGGTTGCAAAGCCTCTTGATGTGAGCTGTTGCAATGGCTTGATTGATCCTTATGCTTCTCACCCAAAGTGTTTGTTATTGAATGAGAAAGCTGATTCATTATATAATCATCCTCATTATTGCCATAGATTTCTCTGTGCATTTGCATTATTTCTTCCCATTGCTAATTATCTACCACAGATCTATGTTCATCTTCTGTGTAGCTTGCTTTAGATACTTGCTGTATCTTGCCCAGATTTCCCATTTTGCTTTCCTCATTTAGACTATACTCTACCACACCCAAATTACACTGATTAGAAGTTTTTAAATCAGGAATCTCAATTCATATTGTTTTAGGCTTCGTTCCCATTTGAATATATCTTTCCATATCATCTAATGAAGGGGATTGGTTATATTTTTTTACATGCATGGTTGCAGCATGCACCATCATGTTTTTTATCATCATTTATTTTTGTGTCATTATTATTCTTCAACCATTTAGAATTATAGTAGGTCTTTCTGTTGCCTCTGTCTCTTTGATTTTGATTATCATTTCTGGAAAAATCTATTTGCTGTCTAAATCTACAAAATTGAAGGACATGTCCAATCCGTCCACATAGGTAGCAACATGGGGATGATGATTTTGTTCTTTGGGTATTGCTAGTAGGTCGCCTGTACTGATTTTGGCTCCTACTGGTTTGGAG
Source organism: Gracilinanus agilis (assembly GCF_016433145.1). NCBI lineage: Eukaryota > Metazoa > Chordata > Mammalia > Didelphimorphia > Didelphidae > Gracilinanus > Gracilinanus agilis. The sequence goes on from NC_058131.1 coordinate 493,392,931, forward strand.
GGCAAAATTTTTCACCTCCTTGATTTCTTTCTCCCTCTTTGCCTGCTTTAAATGATGTTTTAGATCAGCTATCACTTAGTCCTTATCAGTTTCAGTTTGTCTAACTAATCTTGCCTCTTTTTGTTTTGAGTCGTGAATGTAAGCTGCATCTTTTCTTACATCCTCCAGTGGCAGTGATTCTCATTGTGGACAACTCTGTCTAAAGTAGTTTTGTATTGGGATCAAGGTTCCCTTCACAAACTGTCTACATATGTGGTCAATGCTATCCTGGGCATGTGTATCTCTGAGACCAAGAACTGTCTCTGCAGCTTTGATTACCCTATCCAGAAAACTACTCGGGTGCTCTTCCTCCCCTTGTTTCAGCTTTTTTGAATTTTTGCCATGCGTTTTGTCCTTTAGCATGCAATCTCATTGCCTCATTCAAATCTGCTCTGCACCTCATTAAATATCAAATTTTGGTATGCTGGGTGAAATCTAGGTCTTGATGAACCAGCAGCCAAGATTCCAAATTGGGGTTTGTCCTTGTTTTGTTGAGGAATTTTTCCTTTTCTGAGGGAGAGTAAAATTCCTCCAAAAGAAATTCAACATCAGCAAAACTAGGATTGAATGTGAACACCCTTTTGAGCTCTTGAAAGGTTTCTCATAGAACCTGAGAAAGCGTCTTTTTAGGACCTCCATATCAGTTGGAGTGAATGCCTTGTATGTCTTTACATGTACCACCCCCTGTCCTGGTTGTACAATGGTCCTGTCCACAACTGGTAACACGGAGACTACAGCATTTGTAATTGGTTGATCTGTACGGCGGTGTTATTGCTCCCTAAAAATTTTGATTCCACAATCTCCAGTTGGAGGATTGTGTGCTTATCTAATTCCTTTCCCTCTCTAATTTGTTTTAACACTTGGACAGTAGCTTGATGTTCTCTACTAGTTCCCCAGAGTCAGCATCAATTTTTTTCAGGAGTTTTCTTAAAGTATTGCCACAGATGAGTCAAAACTGCCTTAGAAATCACAAGGAATTGCCAAAGAGATAGGATTATTGCAATAGCCGTAGGGATGAAACATATGCATTCGGCAAGGGTAAGGGCAAACCATTTGTAATAATCGTATATTTCTAGAATTTGTTGCACTAAATTTGGCACTTTTAAGAACCAAAAGTTGCAAAGACCTTGCATGAAAGACCAAACCATTATGAAGACACAGCATAGAATAAATGTAATCCTTGCATGATTCATTTTGGATGTTTCAAAAGATTTGCAGGTTTTTTTTACTAACTATGCTCGCCAAGTTGTAATGATGGAATTAAACAAGTAGAGTGATAAGGTAGTTGTAATAGAGATAAGGCAAGTGGATGGGGTTTGTAGTTCCTAAGTTAGTAGGTGGGAAAGGAGGGTACAATGATGAAGGTAGTAAGTTGAGGTGGTAGGAGGTATAAGGGTATGACTGAGTTTTGGAAATATAAACACTGAAGTATCAAGAGCTGCAAAGGGAGAGGATGAAGTAATTAGACAGACAGCTGCAGCAGGGAGACACAGACTGGGTACACAGGTTTAAGACAGAGACACTGAAGGGAAACAGACTGAACCCTTCAGGTAGGAAGGGCACTTCTACAAACAAAAGGTTAAGGCCAGCCAGAAATGGCTTGAAACTGACTAGAATGCCTTCTAGTCAGTTTCTCAGGTTTACTAAGGAAGAGTCCAGAGGAAGTATAGAGATTACCACTTCCTCCAAGATGGACGCCTCCAACTCCCCTCAGGACCCAGAGAGAAACTCTTCCTTTCTTTCTCCTTCTTTTATCACTCAATCAATGATTTAGCCAAAGGTCTGATTAAATGACAACAGGGTTTATTGAGTTTCAGGGTTGATTGTAAAGGATAGAGGGATACAAGGTATCTCTAACAACCATCCAAGGAGAAGCTTCAGGTTGGGGAGGGACACAGGAATGAGAGACTGAGAAAGGACCTACCCCATGCAGAGTCTCAGGAGGTTTTGTTGCCTTTAAGGTTAGGAAAGTTGCATACAATGATTCAGGAGATAATTTGTATCAAGGTTAAGTCCTATTTGACTACCGGAAACTAAATCTACAAAGTTTGAATGCTACCACCCAGATCCACCTTTCTTCCAAAAACCCACAGGAAATTAGGAAGGGAAATGATGATTGGGATAGGGAAGGTCAGGAAGATTCAGAGGAATTAGCTAAACTACAAATCTTAAGAGAAAAGCTGCAGAATCAAGGCCAGGTATTCAGCCCAAAAGAAAGAGCTCAGTTGACCCTCCTACTCTGACTGAGTCTCCAGGATCAACTGCCTCTAGTCAGGGTTCTAAACCCTTTTTAACTGTCAGAAATTCTGCAGTAAGGCTTTGCAGGGTTTATTTGCACCATTTTGCATCACATATAGTATTAAGTAGATGATTTAGCTTACTCTTATTTCTTCATGATTTGGAATGACAAGAATAGCATTACCCAATTTATGCTTAATTAAAATTCTTCTATCAAAAGGATGAGGGCAGTATGGGAGGAAGGGGAATTAAAAGGTGAGGAACTGGCAAAGAGGCCATTTCAAAAGTCCATATAGTTAATAATAATGGTAATATCTTACCACATCACACTATATTATAATATAGTCAGTGGCATTGGTAATATGGAAGGAAAGGCCTAGAGATGGGTAATATTTCTATACAAGGAATAGTCTTGTTAAATTCAGAGAAGTTCATCATCATATTTGCTGCAAATAAATGAATTTTCTCAACCATAATACTTTCTTTAAAAAAGGCAATTTATTTTCTGTCATGGAACCAATACTAAGTATATAATATTAAGAACCAAAACTAAGCAACTGACCCAGGGGCACACAACTAGGAAGTACATGTGTTATCATACAATACATATTTCCTTGTTCATCATGTTATGAAAGAAGACATATATTGCTTTCATTACAGAAAAATCCATGGAGGAAATAAAGTGGAGAAAGATAAGTTTTAATTTGTATTTAGACTTTGTCAGTTCCTTCTATCATAGTGAATTCTCTTTTTGGTCATGAGTTCCTTGGAATTAGCCTGGATGCTTGCATTATTGATAACAGTTAAGCCATTCACAGTTGATCATTATGCACTATTGTTTTTACTCTATACAACATTACCCTGGTTATTCTCACTTCACTTTACATCACTCCATTTAAGAGTTTCTAAGCTCTTAAATTTTTTTCGTGTGATCATTCATTATTTCTTATTGCACAATAGTATACCATTATAGTCATGTACCATAACTTGCTCAGCCATTCCCTAATTGATACACATCCCTTCTGTTTCCAGTTCTTTGCCACCAAAGGGGAAAAAAGAATAATATTTTTGTTCAACTAAGTTCTTTCCCCTATATTTGATCTTTTTGCAAAACAGAGTTAGTGATGGTATGGATGGGTGAAAGAGTATGAACAGTTTAATATCCCTTTGAGTATGTTTCCAAATTGTTCTCTAGAATGATTGGATGAGTTCACCTCAAGAACACACTTTGAAAACCCCTGCTCTGTACTGATAAAATCAGTACCATCTCTCACTTAAAAAGTAAATTAGCAAACAAATATACCTTCCATGTCAAATCCATATTATTTTTATAATGTTTGGAGTAAACGAGGTAAAAAAAACCAAAACCCTAAAACCAAGGAATTCAGGGCATTCTGGCAAATTTAGTCATATTGCTGTGAAGGTAAATTTTAATGTGCTAAATTACAGCTACCATTAAAAAAAGGACCCTTTGGAAAACTATATGAAGCATGACCCCATGACTATCATCACCAAACCCATATTTCACAGGCTATAGTTAGTTACAAAGCTCTATGGTCACCTGTTTCTGGGCCAAGAAGGTTAATGTTAGCAAAGCCAGTCTCCTCTCCTGTGTTTAAGTGGAGAAATGCCCTTGCCCATAACTTATTTCTGACTTGCTGTTCAGGACCAGTGATGCAGGTTTAAAGGAAGAATTTAATTCATTTTCATCTCTTGCAAATAATCTGTTCTCTTAGCTCTTTTTGTTGACTTAACTATTAATCTGATCTGTTTAATGTATGCCACTGGAGAAATGAAGAAATTATTCAGTCATATTTTAAGTAAAAATATCAAAATTAGTTTTACCTAATTTTAGGACTCTAAATATCTCGTTCTGCACTCTGTTTAATCCAGATTTCTGTAATGGAGTGTCTATATTACTCTCCCCCATCTCTATCTATTGATATTTGTTTTTTTATTCAAAGTCCAATTTAGTTGTCAATTCATAGGATTAGTGATTTAAAACTGCTAAAGGCCTTAGAGGCCATAATGTCCAACTCCCTTCACTGGGAAAAGTTAAGTGATTGACTTATGGTCACATAGTGTTTCAGACAAAATTGGAATTCATGTCTTTTTTACCCCAAGTCCAGCTTTCTATGCACCATGCCATCTAGTTTTCTCTTCCACAAAGACTTCTGTGACAATTTCAGTTGAAACTGATCTCTTCTTCCTAATTTTTTTTTCTTGCCAGTTTGCTTAGACCTCTCATTTGGTCTTTTATTCCATCATGAGTCAGTTATTCTCTTTCTTATTCATATTCTCTACTATTATTGTACAATAAGATTTTTGAGAGCGAAGTTTCCACAGTACAGAGTTTTAAGAGAAATTGGGGATTTTTTTGATTTGATGTAGAACAAGGAGAGCAGAATTAGGAGAACAATTTATACAATGACGACAATGTAGAGAAAAATTAATTTGAAAGATACATAGGTAAGAATTCGTTTTGATGGACCATTCCTGTTGATGATGCAGATTTTATTATTCATTTTTGAGGCAGTTGTTAGCAGTGAAAGGAACAGATTAAAAATACTAAAAAAAATGTGGATATATTGATATTAAGAGAAGAACTAAGGTGAATTAATGATGTCCACCACTAGGAAGCTGTTCACTTCATTTCTCTAGGTCAGCGAACAAAGAAGTTTTAGAGACTATGTTGTATGAAAAACATTAACTATTTTTATTTATAGATTGAGGTAAAGACTGAGGATTAAACAAATTGGCCCTGACACTAAGGAAAACTAGCTCTCCTTTTCACAAAATCTAAATTTCCCTTAAGGGAAAGTCTTCTGGTCTTCAGGTCTACTCTACCAGCTCCCTGTTCTAGCTATTCCCACAAAACCCTCACTGCTCTACCTGGCTATAACCCTCATTCGTTGATTTGGTTATCTTTTTTAGAAGTTGTCTCTGATCTGCTAAAAGTGGACTTCAATTGGCTAAGTCCTCCCAAAGAGGATCTGAATCTTGAAGTAAAACCTCAGATTTAATAGACAAGATTTTCCAGGCAGGTTTAGTTTACCTAGCAGGTAAAGTTATATCTTCTTAGGACGTATTTCAGTTTATCAGGAACCTCCAAACTTCTCCAAAACATGTTAGATCAAGGTAGTCAACAAGTGCTCCTCCTTCCTCTCCTCAGCCCGGGACAGGAAGAAGTATCAGTTGTATCCTCAAAACTCTTCCTCTTCTGCCCCCTGCATTCCAGAATCCGTTCTCCAGAGTTCCTAGCAATGTAACCATGCTAGCACCCTAAAGAAAACCTTCAACTTCTCTTAAACTTACTCTTATCTTTATAAGTCTACTATTACAATACTTGTTATTATGTGTGTCTGTGTGTGTTTAAAGGTAGCTGGTCTATTCTATCCTGCCTAATGGACTTTGTGTTCACTTAATAAACATTTGTGAAATTGAATTATTTTTCATGTAGGTTCATATTGTATTCTCACTAGTTTTTAGGAAGAAGTAAGCATCAATTAAATTAGCAGCATGAATATAACAGAAAGCTAATAACAGAAACACACAGAGAAAAAGCACTTACTGTCTATAGCTAGGTGACATCTTCTACTCATTTGAAGATATTTCTCAAGAAAGAGAAATACATTTTAAAGTTATAATTATTGAAAAATATAATGCCTCATTTTGGATCAGTGGTGATGGTATTTACGAATATGTATTGGGGAGGGAAGGGGGGTTGTGAGCACATGTGCATGACAGTGGAGAATTATTTTTGTTCTGCAACCATTTGACATTGAGAAAGTCACTGAATCTCTTTAGTTCTTAATTTTCACATTTATAAAATAAGGTAGAACAGAAAATTTCTAGTCATTTCTTTTTAATCTATGATTCAAGAGTCAAGCAATGTCCAAATATTCCGTTAGAAGGATAAATTTAACTGAAAAGAATACTATAGATCACCCACAAGGGGTCACTTCTAGCTCAGGTAGAGTCACCAAAGTCCGAAAATACTTATCTAGAAAGTTGTCAGTGTTGGAGACAGTTTTCCTCCTTTCTCTATCTTTGTTCCACCCTTCAGTCCCACAGGGAGCCAAGCTCAGGGTATTGTACAGCATATCCTCCTTGGGTTTGAGCCAGCTTGGGAGAAAGACTGGCTGACACAACAAGAATGTCCCAGGTGCATAGCTTTATTAAGAGATGATTGCACATCTCAAATTAGGAGCTCAGCCTCTCTTGTACACTAGCATCATTACATGAAATGGAATGTCACCGGAAATACTTTGATTGGAAAAGGAAAGCCTTGTCTGTCTGCCTACAGTCCAGTAGGGATCAGGAGCCAGGCTTCCTGAGGTTTCCTTCAATTGTCCTCTTTCTCTCTCATACACATACACACACACACACACACACACACACACACACACACACACACACACGACAAATACTTAAGTATAAACAGAATTGACTTCAGCCTCCTGCTGAAAAGTGAGTCTTCCAGTGATTCATTTTCAACTTTCTCAGTTCTGAAACTGACAGTTTTATTAATTAGAGGAATTTCATTATTTTACAAGGCCAGCTGTGAAACCAGGGGCAAGTGAGTCCCTTCGGCACACTTCCCATTATACATCAATCTGCATACATCAAAAAATGTACATAGGCACATTCTATATGCAAGCATATATCATCTGTCACATTTGAAGTGATAAGGTGAAACTAACCTTTACTTTTTTTTTATCTACACAGGTTAAACTGCTAATTTGCCTGTATCATCAATGTAGTAAGTACCATCTAATTTTAAAATATTTGAAGAAAATTTTCTCTAAAACAACATTCACATTTATGCACAAAACATGCTGGAAAACACAATGTGATTTTCTGCTAATTGAGCAAATATCTTTCATAGATTCAAGACCTCAAAGAAAGCAGAATTGTCTTTAAATATGCATGCACAGGGCAATTAGGTGCAATTAAGCATGGAATCTCACATGTGAATGGAATTAGTCCCCAATGATCTGATGCCTTAATCTATCTTGCTCCTTCCTAGTCCTTGAGAATCAGAATGTTCCAAGGACAAAAACTTTTATCAATTGCCTGCTCATCAGCAAGGGAATTCCAGTGAGTTTCTTTTTTCCAGGAAAAAGAGTAAAAGTATATTTAAAAAATAATTACATAAAACTAAGATTTTACTGGAGTTGGGAAATGGAAAAATCAATTAGAGAAAAATAAAAAAGAGTTTATCTCCATATTGATGATTGGCTATGAGTTCATATGGTGTTCATGAACAGTACAATAGTGTGACTAGTTGAGCCTCTCTTTCTAGGGAGACTGAGATGCTGTGGGGCTATTGGAATGAGAAGGAAATTGATATGGACACCCTGATGTTCATCTCCAGTTTTTACTAGTTGCTACTGGGAATAATTCATTGTAATTCCACTGGATGAATTTGAGGATATCAGGAAGACAAAATGGTTTAGATGTTGGACTACTTACCACCCAGCTGTGTAAGCTCATCCTGGCTAAGAGAGTGTGGAAAAAGAGGCAGCAGTTAAGGAGAACACCCATTTTGTATTTATGCTTTGTTGAGAGAGCAGTGAAATATATAGGTAAGTATAACAGCTGAGAACTGTCAGTTCCAGGCAGTCAGAGAATTATGGAAATGGGAGGCCAAGTGCCTTTGATACTCATTCAGAAGACACATTGCAGAACTCCTTCTCCTAAAGGTTAATAATGATGATGAGGATAATGGGCATGGTAATGTGATTACTAATACAAGGAAAATGGCATACAGAGTACATAAATGTAAGGAATTGATTAAAGATGAGAACAGAAAATTATAATTTAGTATTAAGTGTTTACACGGTTGAGTAGATCAATATTATTTTTATCTGAAGGAAAGTCCTCTCCCCAACCCCAACACAATCCAGGAAGCTAAGAGTCTCAAGAATATACCATCCTTTTTATGGAGGCAATCCATATAGGCATTCCAGGGAAAAGAAATAATGGTTTTATTCCATCCAAGTAACCTCCTAAATATTTTAGATGAGAATTTACTGATACTATTGAATATTATTTACTATTTTATATCTTTGGTCACTGAAGTGAAAAAAAAACATAAAAAATACCCTAATTTAGGCGTAATTTTTGTCATGTTTTGAAAGGAAAATCCCTTCTCAGATTTTAAGGATATGAAATACACAGATTGTGGATAAAATAATTAGGAGATAAGAGAAAGTAGATGGTATCTAAATATTTTGGATATGGGAAAAAGCTCAGTAAGGTACCATAGCATTCAGTAATGGGCAAACTTTTTAAAGAGAGGGCCAAAGGAAAGGAAATGCTTATCTGTCAGTCTGTTTATAAAGCAATTCTTTCGAAGTATCAATGTATTGTATCCTACTCATTGTATTCGTCAGATTAGGAATAATGTCCTGCAGCCAGAAAGAACATTTCAGGCCCCCCCCTTCCACATCTGGCCCATCACTGGTTTAAATGATGGGATGATCATCAGTTTCAATGAACACAGAATTTCTATATATACTCCCTAAGAACTGTTCATTTCCTAAGTCGTTTTTACATATATTTTCAATTGAATTGAGCTAACTAAAGCGCTTCAGCTCATGAATAAGGGCTGGTAAGGATTCCGTTTTGATCTTGAAATTAATCTTGACCACCCAGACTTGAAAAGGTACCATCTAATGGGTCATATTGAAGTTGTCCTTAAAATTCAATTTAACAATTGATCATTTTAATTTAAAACAATTCCCAACAATACAAGAAAGCTTGCTTTTCTTTCTCTCAGTCTCTTTCTGCTTCTTTGTCACTGTCTGTCTGTCTCATTTCTTTCTTTCATAAAATTAATTACTTTTTGGAATGGACTGGTAAAATACAGAAAAAAGATATCCATCAGTCATTCAATAAGAATATATGCATTTATTAAGTGTCCACAATATACCAGGTACTTTGCTAAATGATAGGGACACAAAGAAAGATACAGGATAGTCCCTAGATCCAAGGAGCTTACATTCTAATGGAGGAGACAACATCCAAATAACTATATAATAAAACTATATACAAATAGCTTAGAAGTAGTCAACAGAGGAACACATTAGAATTAAGAGGGATAAAGAAAGTCTTACTATTGAAGGTAGTATTTTTGCTGGGATTTAAGTCATAGAAAACCTAGAGGAAGAGATGAACAGAAAGAATGTTCCAGACATAAAGACCAATCAGTTGAGAATGCTCAGAATTGGAAAAAAGAGTCTATTGTTCAAGGAACAGAAAAAAGGTCAGTGTCAATAGAATTGATTGCAGAGTATTTCAAAGTAGAGGGGAAAGTAAGTGCAAGAAGGCTTGAAATGTGTCTTTATGGAAGGACATGGTCCACATTGCGAATAGTTTTGATCCCAAGCAGAGGATTTTACACTTGATATTGAAGGTAATTGGAAGACTCTGGAGTTTACAGAATAGTGGGGAGATACAGATATCTGATTTAGTCATATTAATATGACAGCTGAGAAGATGATGGACTGGTGGAGGAAGAAACTTGAGAAAAGAGGGCCATCAGAAGGTTATTGCAATAGTCTAGACATAAATGCCTGTAGCAGGGTGGTAGAAGTGTCAGAGAGAAGAGGCATATATGGGATATGTTATAAAGATAATATTGACAGACCTTGGCAACAGATTGGTATGGGAGGTGAGAGAATAAGTTGTTGACAATGCCAATTTGTAAACAAGGTGAGAGTAACAGAGAAGTTAGTAAGAGGAGTGAGTTTGAGGGAAAGATAGTTTGGACATTGACAATTTACTCAGTACCATAAAACTGTGGTTGCTTCTTGATTGTGTATATGTTTGATTTTAGTCCAGAATACTTTGAGAGGAAAGCAAGAAGTTCTTTTTTCAAAAAAAAAACACCTCATGTGTTTATGATTGTGAGGGGATGTTGAATCTATAATATTTTTCATGTAGGAAACTCTTTTTGCTTACAAAAATTGACAACTCTTTTATAATATATACTTGTAGTACCTGTTATCCCATACAATGTCGCCAAAGGACTTGAACTCTAGTCTTCATGACTACAAGAATATCTCTCAGTTCACCATAGCAGGCTACTTCTCCTTTTTGAAATTATTAATCAAATATTATTTCCCCATAATATTTCTTAACCTGAAATCTGTGATATTTTAAAATAATATTTAATAAATGATATGTTTCAACATAATTAGTTTTCTTTGCAACCTGTGTACCTTGTTTTATATTTTTTTAAAATAATACTCTGAGATGTGATCTCTAAGTTTCACTAGACTGATAAATAGGTTTATGACACACAAAAGAGATTAAGAACTCCTGAAATAAGGCATGATTTTCCTAGCCAAAGACCTGTGACCAATCTTAGAAATGCCCATAAGCAAAGTACTTAATCAACTAAAACTGATATATGTATCAGTCATACTCTATACAACTTTCCAAAGTGGATATAAATCAGTAAAATGGAAAATTATAGTAAACCAATCACTTAAAAGTTTGCTCAATATGATAAAACGACCTAGTTTACTTTATAAAGCCTTGACTTCACAATTCTTCTTTTGTTTTAACTGCAATAATAAAGAATATAAAATATCCTCAATAGCATTTCTGGATAGCATTTTTTACTTTTGATGAAACTAAGAAACTCTCTTACTGTCTTCTTTTTTTCTTATAAATCTCTTTGTAACAAGAATGGATATTTAAGCACATTTTACTAGCAATTTCTTTGTAAAAGTAGTATAATATACTAAGGAAGAGTATAGAGATCAGAGTGTAGAAGACTCATGGTCAAATTCCACCTCTAACACAAATTAGACAGGTGACTGAAGAAAAGGGAAAAGTCATTTAACTCATGTTTCTAAAGCCACTTTAGTATTTATCTATTTAATCACAGAGAGGTAGAAGGTATGAAATACAGGATCATTTACACATTTACACATACTAACATCCATATGCCCTACAAAACAGCTATAACATTTTTCATTTTCCACTAGGATGTCAGCATTATAAACTGACAAAATTGTTACCAATATCATCATCATCATGATGAAAAAAATATTAAGTGCTGAAATGCGCTCATTCTATTAGATGGCATACAAAGTTGTAGCCACTAAAATATGCTTCCATGGGACTTCCAAGCTAGGATAGAGAATATTGATTGAGGTTCAGAATGAAAATATAAAAATATTAGCAATGAGAAGATAAAAAGGATAGAAAGAGTATACAGGAATTTAAAAAAAAACATTTTAACTGAACTGAAATGTTCAGTCTCTGTGCTATGTTTCACAAATTATTTTCTCACTTGATCTTCATAATAATCCTGTGTTCTAGATGCTATTATTATGCCCATTTTATACCTGAGAAATATAAGATAGATAGAGGTTAAATGAGTTGCTGAGTCATACATCTAGTACATGTCTGAGTCCATAAACTGAGATGTTCCTGAAGGGCAGCTAGATGGCTCAGTGGATAGAGCACAGAGTCTGGAGTCAGGAAGATCCCAGTTGAAATCCAACCTCAGACATTTACTAAGAGTGTTACCTGAAAAACCACACTGGAATCTTTGTCCCCCAAAAAAATTGGGGTCATTGAAAAACAAAATTCCTGACCCTAAGTTCAATGTTACATCATTAATCCATCTAGTACCCTTGGTGAGAAGTCTGTATATTTTGTAAATGGGACATGGTCCTGAGAACACTGAGAGAAAATAGGGTAGAGGAAACCTTCAGTGATGCTATAGTCCATCCAGTCACCACATCATTATAGTCTATGAAGCTGACTGAAATGTCTTCCCTTATCTGCTCCGCTTTATCAAATCCTATACATTCTGCAGGATCTTCAGTATTTCTAATATCATAAATGAAGGCTTCCTCAAGAATATTTCATCAGTTTCTTCCTTCTGGGGAGTGCTATTAGATTTATTAGGCAGCTAAGTGGCATAGTGGATAGACTACCAGACCTGAAAAGACTTACAGGAAGTGATTAAAAGTGAAGTGAACAGAAACAGGAAAATATTGTACTCAGTAACAGTAATAGAAATAAAAATAGAAAACTCATCTTCCTGAATTCAAATCAGACTCCCGTGATTCTGTGACCCTGGGCAAGTCACTTAACTCTGTTAGCCTTAGTCTTCTCATCTATAAAATGAACTGGAGAAGGAAATAACAATCAATATCTTTGCCAAGAAAACTACAAATGGGGTAAAACAGTCAGACATGACTAAAACAACTAAATAATAACGAATTAGGTTTATTTATTGCACCACTCAATTGTGATTATTATAAATACAGAAAGCATTATGCTACCAAATTAGCATGTTTATTCCTTTCATTTCCTATTAATGTACTGTATCTCATGTTTAAAATTATTTTATGCTATTAATTTTTAATTAATAAATAAACTTTAAATTAAAATTAATTAAAATAAAATTCACAATTTTTAATTAATTCAAAGAATCATTGACATTCAGAGCCTCAGTGGTCATTCAATCTAACCACAGTAAGGCTGATGACATCATGGTTTATATTAATCAGGCAATTTAAAAGTGGTATTAACTACTCTAGTCCTTAGTTCTCTGATCCACAGTCTCAATACAAATTAAAGACAAAACACACACCCATATGCACATAACACAAAAACACACATGGAAAAGCAAAACAATCTAAAAAACCTAGACAACATTCATGCAAGTGGGGGTAATTTTGGAATAGAATACTGTTTCTTTTTTTTTTTAACCCTTACATTTTATTTTAGAATTGATATTAAGTATCATTTCCAAGGCAAAATAGTGATAAAGTTTAAGCAATGGGTGTTAAGTGATTTGCCCAGGATCACACAGCTAGGAAATGTCTAAAGCCAGATTTGAATCCAGGCCTGGTTCTCTATCCACTGAGCCATCTAGCTGCCCCAATAATCATTTTCTGACAGTTTGTGATCCATGTTCCTGCCCTCCATCTCTTCCTTCCCTCTCCAATTTGGCAGGTGATGTGATATAGCTTATACATGTGCTATCATTCAATACATGTCCATGTTCATCATAATGCAAAAGAAGAAACATAACATTTATCCAAGAAAAAAAAAATCATGTAGAGATAAAGTGAAAGATGGCATGCTTCAATCTGTATTAAAACTTCATCAGAAAAGGACCAGGTTCCTGGTTAAGATGGAGGCAGAGTAAGAAGCAGCTCTTAACCTCTCCTGACCGAAACACACAAAACTCCTCAAGGGGACATAAAAACAAGTCCAGACGAACGGAGGAACCCCACAACAGGGCACAGCGTGGAAGGTACGTGGAATCGGTACATTTCCAGGCTATAAAGGGCTCTCACCAAATCGTGGGCTGAGCAACCGCCCCACCCCCACCCCCTCCACACACAAGATCTAGAGCTCTGAAGCCAGCTAAAAAGAAATAGAGCAAGTTTGGGACACCCATCGAGTCATTGGCAGCTCCGGGGTATGTTCCTGAGAGCAGCAAGATTTAAGACCCCAGTAAGCCAAAGAATGCAAACGAAATCTGGATGCTGGGCACAGAGCGCAGGCTGGGCAGAGTACAGGCACTGGTGGAGGCGTGGGTGGAGGCAGACACAGCCAGGAACTAAAGCTCGGAAAACCTGAGTGGGGAACCAGCGCAGACGGGTATACGACTGTGGAAGCAGCACCCTGAGACTTGTAAAGGAACCTCCTGCAGAGGATCAAGCAAGGGGATCCACCAGGGGGCTTGACCGCTGACAGACACTGAGCACAAGGATAAACCTGAGAAGCTGCTGGGCTAATGATGGCTACCCAGACTCAGGAAACTCAGAAGAGAAAGAATAACAACAAGAAAAAGAAGCCTTTAACACTCAACAACTTTTACACAGAGAAAATCCAGACAACCAAGCAAACAGAGGAGGAGAACAAACAAGCATCCGGACCCTCCTCAAATAAGGAAAACTCCTCACAAGCTATGGAAGAGTTCAAAACTGAGATTTTGAGGAAAATGGAAGAGATCTGGCAAGAAAATAACTGTTTAAAAGGTAAAATCTTGCAATTGAACACCAGAAATGACCAGATTGAAAAGGAATACCAGAAGATTATGGCAGAAAACCAGAAGATTAGGGCCGAAAACCAGAAGATCATGGCCGAAAACCAGAAGATTATGGCCGAAAACCGAAAGATTATAGCCGAAAATCAATCCCTAAAGGCTAGAATTGAGCAATTGGAAGGCAATGATCTCTCAAGACAACAAGAACAAATAAAACAAAGTCAAAAGACTGAAAAAATAGAAGGAAACATGAAATATCTCAATGAGAGAGTGACAGACCAAGAAAACCGGTCGAGAAGAGACAATTTGAGAATAATTGGTCTTCCAGAAAAACCAGAAATTAATAGAAACCTGGACTCCGTACTAAAAGAAATTATTCAGCAAAATTGCCCTGAAGTCCTACAACAAGAGGGCAATATAGACATCAAAAGGATTCCTAGAACACCCACTACATTCGACCCAGAGAAGAAATTGGTTAGAAATATTATTGCCAAATTCAAAAGCTTTCGAGCAAAAGAAAAAATATTACAAGAAGCCAGAAAGAGACAATTCAAATATCAAGGAGCACCAATCAGGATCACACAGGATCTGGCAGCCTCCACGCTAAAAGACC
>NC_058131.1:493412851-493450262 GCF_016433145.1 Gracilinanus agilis
AAACAATGTAGTCAAAATCAGAAGGGAAACAACAAACTGGGAAAAAAATCTTTATAACGAAAAACTCTGACAGGGGTCTAATTACTCAAATATACAGGGAGTTAAAGCAATTGTATAAAACATCAAGCCATTCCCCAATTGATAAATGGGCAAGAGACATGAATAGGCAATTTTCAGGTAAAGAAATCAAAAGTATCAATAAGCACATGAGAAAGTGTTCCAAATCTCTAATAATTAGAGAAATGCAAATCAAAACAACTCTGAGGTATCACCTCACACCTAGCAGATTGGCTAAAATGAAAGAAGGGGAGAGTAATGAATGCTGGAGGGGATGTGGCAAAATTGGGACATTAATGCATTGCTGGTGGAGCTGTGAACTGATCCAGCCATTCTGGCTGGCAATTTGGAACCATGCTCAAAGGGCTATAAAAGAATGCCTGCCCTTTGATCCAGCCATACCATTGCTGGGTGTGTACCCCAAAGAGATCATAGATAAACAGACTTGTATGAAAATATTCATAGCTGCACTTTTTGTGGTGGCAACAAATTGGAAAAGGAGGGGATGTCCTTCAATTGGGGAATGGCTGAACAAACTGTGGTATATGCGGGTGATGGAATACTATTGTGCCAAAAGGAATAATAAACTGGAGAAGTTCCAGGCGAACTGGAAGAGACCTCCATGAACTGATGCAGAGCGAAAGGAGCAGAGCCAGAAGAACTCTGTACACAGAGACTGATATACTGTGGTAAGATTGAATGTAATGGACCTCTGTACCAGCAGCAATACAATGACCCAGGACAATTCTGAATGATTTGTGGTAAAGACGCTACCCACATTCAGAGGAAGAACTGCAGGACAGGAAACATATAAGAAAAACAACTGCTTGAACGCATGGGTCAGGGTGGACATGATTGAGGGTGTGGACTCGAAACTACCACACCAATGCAACTACCAACAATTTGGAAATTGGGCTTGATCAAGGACACATGAGAAAACTAGTGGAAATGCGCATCGGCCATGGGTGGGGGGCGGGGGGGTGGGAGTGAAGGGGATAGGAGGAGCATGAATCAGGTAACCATGTTAAAAATGTATATTAATAAATGTTAAAAAAAAAAACTCCATCAATTTCTTTTAGGGTTGGGGATTGATTTTTTCATCATGAGTCTCTTGTGTTTGGCTTGAATTTTTGAATTGCCCATAATAGGTTATTCACAGTTGATCATTTATTATTATTACCACATCCAACTTATTCTCCTTGTTCTGTTCGCTTCACCGTGCATCATTTCATAGAAGGTTTTATTATGGCACAATTGTATTCCATTACAATCATACATCACAATTTGTTCAGCCATTCTCCAACTGATGGACATATCTTCAGTTTTCAATTTTTTTTTCCTACCACAAAAGAGCTACTCTAAATATTTTTGTACAAGTAGGTCCTTTTCACCTATCTTTGATTTCTTTGGGATACAGACCCAGTAGGGATATTACTAGGTCAAATAGTATTTATAATTCTATGGCTCTTTGGGCATGGTTCCAAATTGCTATCTAAGATGGTTATATCAGTTTACATCTCCACCAACAGTGTATCAATGTCCTAGTTTTACCATATCCTCTCAAACATTTATAATTTTTATTTTTTGTCATATTAGCAGATGTGAGGTGATACCTCATATATTTTTAATTTACATTTCTCTAATAATGATTTGGAGCATTTGTTCATATGGTTAAATATAGCTTTAACTCTTTTCATCTGTGAGCTGCCTGTTCATATTTTTTGACCAATCATCCATTGGAGAATGATTTATGTTCCTATAAGCTTGACTTAGTTCTCTATATCAGTAATATAAGAGAACTTTGTCAGAGATATTTGCTATAATTTTTCCATTATGTAGTTCTTTTAATCTTGGTTACATTGGTTTTATTTGTACAAAAAAAATTAATGTAATATCATTTTACATCTTTTAATATTCCTTATGTCTTATCAGACACTCATTCTTTCCCTATTCATAGGTCTGAGAGGATTGGATTTTGTGCTCCCCTAATTTGTTTGTAGTATTACCCTTTATTTTCAAATCATGTATATGTTGTAAGTGTATCTAATGTCTTTATTGTTGTACCTAATATTCCATTATATACTGTGTTCCAAAAGTCTTAGGACAGTTGTGAATGAATAAAGTTTCAAATCACATTGAGTGTTTTGGGACACCCTGGATTGAGTAGACTCTAGATCAGTGATTCCCCAACTTTTTTGGCCTACCGCCCCCTTTCCAGAAAAAATATTACTTAGCGCCCCCCTGGAAATTATGAAACTAGTTATTGAACTCAATAAAATGTAATACAAAAAAACTGTGGCCATCACAGCTTCCCTTCATCACTGCAGTACCCACAAGGGGGCAGTAGCGCCCACTTAGGGAATCACTGATCTAGATTAAGTAGCATTTGTGACTATATGAACCATGAAGAAGAATATAATAGTCACGGTTTTTTGACAAGTAAAAGAAAATAGGGGGGAGGGAGAAAGAGTATCTTTTCCTTAGGTGATTGCCCCAAAAGCAGTAGTTCTCTCTACCAATAATTAGGTGAACAAATCGCTACCTCAGTAGTCCTCAGTGGGATGTCTCCTACTCTTCCTCTAAAATCAGCATTACTAAAAAAAAATAAATTTTAAACATTTTAAATAATAAAATCAGCATTACTATTTCTGCAATGATTTCTATGGTATGGTTTTAGTCAAAGTGGTAGTACTTGAATTATAGTAGATGGTTGATCTCTACTGATATTGGTCAAACAATTATAACCTAGTTCAAAAGGACAGAATGGGGAAAAGGGAGACAGACATTTATAAAGCACTTACTATCTGGCAAACACTATGCTAAGCATTTATTATTATTATTATTATTATTATTATTAATTTTTTACAAATATCATCACATTTAACCTTTTTAACCATTCTGAGTTATAAAGGCTATTATTGTTGCCATATTGCAGTTGAGGAGAGCGAGGCAGAGAGAGTTAAGTGGGTCACAGAGTCACGCAGGAAGCAACAATCTGATGTCATATTTGAGCAAAGAGGTTCCTGATTCCCAGTCCTTTGGTCTAACCAGGTATTACCAGCTGCCTCATGATAGGACTTGTGATTACACAGATATAAAAAAAAAAAAATCCCAGATGAGGAAACTCCCTCTACTAATACAATTTGTCATTTTTTTCCTCTGACATTTTCAATCTTAGAGAGTTGCATCTAGTAGTGAAAGGTAAGTGACTTGTCCAGATTCCCACAAACACTACTGGCCACAGATTGGATCTTAACATTCCTTTCTGGCTCTGAGATCAGCTTTCTATCCAATATGCAGCATTGCCTCTTCTCTTGTCTCATGTTGTTTTTTCAAATGATTTCATCCTTTTTCTCAATTTGCAACCTTGCAAAATCTATATGCTTCTTCTGGAGTTACTTTGTGTTCAACAATGGGGCAGAGCTGTAAGCAATGGTACTGCCATAAAATGATTCTTCATCGTTCTTTTGGGGAAGTCAATTATCGTTATTTTCCTTTATCTGTCATATTGCTTTTCTGGCATTGATCTGCTTAGATTGGCCTTTGCTTTAGACTGACTCAGATTTAGACCAGGTTTCTGACCTGAGTATCTGTATCTTATATCTTGTGGATTTGTGACTTTTAACCTTACCTGTAAATCAATTATCCCTGGAACAAGGGATGGTACTATATTATAGCAAAGTAGTTCCTTATCTGTAGAGTACATTGGATTTCATGTCGGATGCAGTTGTCATTTCTAGCAACTACTGAGGCCATTCTCTTGGGAGAAGGAGACTTGGGAAATTATAGCACAGACCATCTCTTGCATATTTTGAATGCCCAAGCACAACTGGCCTATATTTCATCTTATAATAGGAGCTAAATAAATTAGTTTGGGTCGATTGATTATTTCTACTTAAAGTCATGGATGAAAGCAAAATGATCCTTGTCATGCTGTCCAGGGAGAACAACCTTTCCTGACCTCTACAAGCTGTCTGCTTAGGCCTAAAGCATGAAATTTGATTACCAGTCTTTTAGCTCTCCCATTGCAGAACAGCAAATGTTATTAGCCATAAATGTTATTGGTAGTGTTGAAGTATTATGTGCCTGCTACTCCAAGGCAGAAAATGCTACATGGTTTGTATGTAAGTTGTCCACTTTGGTTTTTTAGAGTAGTTGCTGATTTCCCAAATTTGTGGCTTTATCTTTTTTTTCCTCTCTCTCCATGGGCTTAATTCATTTACCTTGACCTTTGAAGTCCCAAAAGACAGTACTAGCTAATAGAGGGTTTTAGTAGCTAACAGCCTGATGATATTTTAATATAATAATCATTGGTCACTGTGATTCAATCGGAGAAAGATACTGCATGTGATGCTTTCTAAGTCTAACAGATCATAATGAATTTTATATGCTCCTACATCCAATCTTGCATGCCACAGGCAGGCAATAAATTGCCAGGAGATAAATCACTTGGTATGAATGAACACAGTGATAAAGTGTGCAATGAACGATGGGAGCAAAGACAAAATGTTTTATGGAAGGAAGCCATGAAAAAAACTAGAAATAATCCTTTAGTTTCCTTATTTTGTCTGTTTTGAAGAAGAAAGGGAGGGGAAAAAAAGACAAGGAAGCTTGACCTTAAAAAGATAATGTCTTACACAGTGAAGAACAAGGTTCATATAGTATCATCGATTTGTGCTCTATGTTCACTCATAGTAAACTTAAGCCCTCCTCATTCACACTCAGGTTTTTTCAATATTTGAATTTGTTTTAATAACCATTTATTAAGTACCTATCCTGTATCGGTCCCTAGCTAGTTTTTGGGTATAGAATGATGAATACAAAATGTTAAATCCATTTTCCAAGATAAACTTCTTCAGTTCCTTCAATAAAGCCTCATATGACACAATCTAAATACCATTCACCATCATGGTTCTCTTCCCTTAGAGATAATTTCTAGCTCATCAGTTTTCTTTCTAAATGGTAGCCAACATAACTTAACACAGACTTATGGCCCCTCATACTGCAGACTCATAACATTAGTTCTTCTTCAGGCTACCATAAAAAGTTGCTCACAAACTTTGAATTTACAATCCACTAAAAATAGTTTGTTTATTGAATTGTTGTCTAGTGATTTCTCCAATTTTTGAACCTAAATGTAAATTGTACATTTTGTGTTTACTAAACTTTCATTTTATTTGTCTTAGCGCAATGTTTTAAAATGGCAGAATCTCTGGATTCTGACTCTGTAATCTAAGATATTATCTATTCCTCCTTTTAGTTTTATATCACCTAAATATTTCATAACCATGCTTTCTATGTTTTTATTGCTAAAATATTCAGTGCCAATGGTTCTTCTGGATCATATAATTAATAAGATAAAGATGCAAGACTACATAATTTCTTTAATCCTTCCTCTCTACCTGTCAAACTCTAAAACAAAAAATTAAACTCCAAAAGTAAAGCAAAAAAAAAACAGACAGAAAAATGGGTAAATGAGCAAATAAATAAACAGAAAATGAATAAATGAAAGGGGAAAGAGTGGAGGAGAGAGGAACTGAAAACACTACCCCTGCACTCACTCAACACCCTTTCCCTAGTTTCCAAGTTATCAGCACTGATGCTGCACAAGCAGAACCAAGGAGAGAACACTGGCTTACAAGAAAGCTCCACCTTGCAACCTCTGGTCGATTCTCCTTCTTGCCGTGCAATGAGAACTAAGATTGCAGACTGCAGAAGATTGCTTTTCTAAAGCCAGTTCTGCAGCAGCACTTTGAGAACAAAAACATACTGGGGCCCACCCGCCTCAGTGGCAATTCTGCAAAGCGCTGAACTGCCAAGACAGAATTCCAAAGCTGCAGTGAAGAAGCAGACAACTCTTAGTACTGGTATGACAACTCTGTAATGCCAATTCCTGGCCAGAAAACTAAAGAAGAAAGAGAAGTTGACAGGATCACAGGTCTGGTCAGTACCTGTGTATGGGTATGGGTGAAAAGAGGAGCTGAAACACTTCACTAAGCCTTAAGGAAAGAGTTTAATATCAACCTGGGGCCAAGGCCCCTAAAGGGCAGAATCCTAAACTGAGGCCATTTTAAGATCCAGTCACCAAGCAAACCATCATCAAATAGGAAAAAGTAAGAAAGAGAATAGGGGAAGATCAAGTAAAATAAAATTACCAAAGATCTCACGAAGAAGAAAACTCAGATTCTGAATATAAGCAGATAATTCATGAGGGAAAACATTAACTACAGATGGAAAAATGGCTTTCAGATATAGTAAATGAGTTAAGAAAACTACAAATAAGTATATGAAACAAAAGAAAAATTACCTAACATTTGATGAGCCAGAGAACCCTGTAGAATTTTAGAAAAAAATGAAACCACATCATGCTATTTCTTAGTGAATAAAAAGTTTTAAAAAAAGGAATTTGAGAGCAGGATTTATGGTTTATACAATAACAAGAAATTAAAAGTAAAATAACGGGCAGAATAAAAGACCTAGAATATGAGATGGTAAGTCTCATCAGAAAAACAAAAGAGAGAGCAATAGTGTAGGAAAGCAATTATACACAAGTGAAAGACAATCTAGAAAAGGAGAAGCAAAAATAATGAGTAACGTTAAAAATATATACACCATATTCAAGTAAAATCTATTGATCTTAAAGACAGATTGTATAGAGATAACCTAAGGATCCTATGCTCCTAAGAGGAAGACAACAGGACTAAAGAACTTAGTAAATAATAAAGAAGAATTGCCCAGAAGTTCTGAATACAGAAAATGAAGCAAAAATTGAAATAATCTACATATTAACTTTCAGGAGAAAAAGTAAAAATAAATAAAAGGACACAATATCTAAGACATATAACAGCTAAATTTAGCAATTCAACTCAGAAGTAAGCTACATAGGCAATTAAGAGAAATGTTTTGAAATGCAAAAGAAAGGAAATTAAAATAATGGAAAACCACTCTGCATCCTCCAGAAAATGTATAAGGTCATGGAATAATCTGTTCTGAAGAGCAAGGGATTTCAGAATGCAGTTAAGAGTGATATATACTGCAATCTGAACTTAACCATACATGAAAAAAGATGTTCCACAATAAAGAGACATTTGAAACATTTGGGGAAGAATATCAGAACTGAAGACATTTGCTTTTCAAACCCCGCAAACAACAGAAAAAAATGCAGGAGTGAATTATTTCAGTAGTTAAGGACAGCAATGGCAACAGTAACTGTGGAAACATCAAGAAGAAATTTCTTTCTAAATATATGAAAGGAAAGAGGGATGCATGCAATTAGAAATCTGGTGAAGAGGTAATCATAGGGCATTGTAAAGGAGAGGGTCAATGACAGAGAGAAATGTGTCAGGATCAAATCAATGTGCAATGAAGTAAAGTTAACCATTGTGATGTCAAAAGAGAAGAGAGCCTATGAAATATTGGGAGAGGATGAAGGGGAAGGATGAAAAAGGACAAGGAACTAAAAGAAGTCTTGCTTTGTATAATGGAGAGCCAGTAACCAAATGTTAGGGATGGAGGGGGAGAGAGAGACTCTATGAGGTGAGACTCTCTTCTAGCTCTCCCCTCCCACTGAATATACACTGCTGAGACTTTGAGGGGATATCACCCCGAAACTGGGTAACATGGATGGTCGTGCTGCCCCACAGGAGTTGGGGACAAGGCTTCCCTATAAGAGGAGGTATGGGGGACCCTCATCTAATTCCAAATGAGGGCAGGGTTCACACAAGCCTCCCCCAGGGTTCACACAAGCAGGTGGCCTGGCTCCAAGATGGAGGCAGCCAGACCACGCTGTGATTCCCCTCCCCCTTGTCTCTCAGGCACTCTGGAATGCTATCTGACTAATGAATGTCTTTTATTAATATCAATATAGGGACTGGGGAAAGGGGGAAAGGGCAGAGGGATTTTGGGGTGCCCTCTTCTCTATTTCTATGGAGTCCATCACTCGGGTGGGAACCTTTGGGGTTCCCACTCCTAAGCATCTTCTCCCTTGTCCCTTCTCCTTCTGTTTCTATTTCTATCCTTTTCTATAATTTCAAGTCAAACCAGAAAGGGTCTCTCAGCAAGGTTGGGTAATGGGAGAAGGAGACTAAGAGATCGCTCCCAAAATGGAGTCCAAACACTTATCTAATTGATTTTTAAAGTCTTGACAGGTGAGATATGATGGGATGCCTTTGACCACGGAATTGGGGTTTCAATGTCCAAAGAAATATCCTCAGGAAACCCTCAGGAATGGATTTGAGCTAAGATGTTCTCCCTCCTCCCTCTCTCAGGCCTCTGCCAGAAGTCCTTCCCTGCCTTCCTCTTCCAGAACACTATCAGAATTCCTCTGGTCCCAACTGTTAGTAACTGTCACCAATGGCCTTCTTCTGGCTCTTTTTGTCCCATCCCCCATCCTTACATTTGGTGGTTGCAAGAGGTACTTCTGATGAATTCCCTATTATTAAAGAGAGAGGAGCTGTGAAGGTATAGAGGCTCCCTGCACTCTTTGTGGCTTGGGAGATTTGATGTTTGAAAAGTATAAATTCTATTTCAAGATTCAAGAAGATTTAAAATTCCTGAGGACAATTGTCACCTGAGTGAGAAGTCATGGGCCCAAGGAGGAGATTTTGAGGTAAATAAGATAAAAAAAAGGAAATCAAAGAGAATATGTATCAGTGCTGGAATGCATATTTGGAAAAGTCATGGCAGAAGGATCAAACCATAAAGTAGCTTCCTCTCTGACGTTTGCAATAATTGGCATTGTTCTTGAAGTGAGGCAGAAGATTAAAAGAGAATCTATGAGGCAAGCTCTACAAGACAATGACAGAAAACACATAGAGGAGTAAACTTAGAATGAATACCTTGGAAATTTTAATTGCATAAAGTATTAAAAAATAAGAGAGACCAGAAAATTTTATGAATTATCAAACAAAAAATGAAGGTTTACAGTAATCAAAAAGATATTGATAATGAAGAAAGTGAGAGAAACCCTGTTTGGAAAAAAGTTCAAAAAATGAAAGTTTAAAAGTTAAAGAATTAGAATAATTAAAGGAAAGGAGAGGAAAGGGATGTCAAGTTGATTGATGGAGAAAAATGTGTTTTTTTAAAGGACATACAACTAGATAAAAGAATAAGAAAGAAAAGGAACTAATAAGTAAACCCTCAAAAGGAAAAGGATAATAAATGAGAATAGGTAATAAGGGGAAAAAGGAAAAAAAACAGTGGGAACAAGTCCATCCTATAAATAAAAAACTAAGACTAAGTATTAGAAGGAACATAGTTCTGTGATTAAAGCAAAAGGAGAGAAAATCTTAACTTGAAAAATCTTAATATTAGTGACAGGTGAAGAAAATATAAATCTAACTCAAAAATGTATATGCAAATTGATTAAACAATTCAAGAAAATGTATGACAGATTGGATAAGAACAAAAAATTACTATCTAAAAATCAAAGACATGCAAAATGCAACTGAGAGGATGGTAAAAAGAAAAAAACATATATGTGTATATATATATATATATATACATATATATATATTACATTATACATTAAGTGAATCCAAAAAGAAGTTGCAGTCATAATACCTGAAAAAGCAAAAACAAGAATTTATTTTTTAAAGGGATAAACAAGAGAAGTATATTATATTGAAAGGAACCATAGACAACAAACTAATATTACTCATAAACTTGTTTA
This sequence comes from Gracilinanus agilis, assembly GCF_016433145.1. Classification (NCBI taxonomy): domain Eukaryota; kingdom Metazoa; phylum Chordata; class Mammalia; order Didelphimorphia; family Didelphidae; genus Gracilinanus; species Gracilinanus agilis. Next base: position 493,422,579 of record NC_058131.1, read on the forward strand.
CCTCAAATGTCTTAGCATTCAAATTCATAAAGAAAACAATATCTGAGTTACAAGAACAATAACACAGTAGCATCAGGAATCTTCAATATCCTTCTTTTAGTTTTGGATAAGTCTAACAGAAATGTAAGCAAATGAAAAAATATAGAGTGGAATTTGACGTACCTCTGCCACCTTGGTTTTGCTTCTCTTGACAATATCTCCAGAGAGACAGAGATGAGAAGGAAGTACATTTCTCACAAAAGGGCAAAGGCTATGTAATAATATTAAGAAAAGATATAGACAATCAAGTTTTAGTCAGTCCAATTTGTTTCAATTTAATATAATGAATCTGAGAGGGATATGATTAATCTGTAAATTGGAATGGAAAACCAACTCTAAATTTTAGTGGGTTAGACTGGGAAGAAAGTGAATGATATGTAAAAGAAGTAGGCAACTAGGTGGAACAATGGATAGAGTGTTGTATCCGGAGTCAAAAATTCTTGAACCTAGGTCTGACCTTGGACACTTCCTGGCTATATATATATATATATATATATATATATATATATATATATGTATATATATATATATATATATATATATATTCTGGGCAAGCCATGTATCTCAGCTACCTCAAGTATAAAATGAGGCTAATAACAACAGTTAGCTCATTGTGAGGATAAATTGAGAAAATACATTTAAACAGTTTACAAATATTAAAGCACTACTTAAAGGCAATATATCCTTAAAATATTCCTCTAGCTATTCAAATTATTTGGAGGGGATAGGGAAAAATAGGGACAACAATGCACTGATTGGGGAGTTATAAACTGATGCAACCATTCTTGAAAGCAATTCAAAACTACATTCTAAGTCACTAAAACTGAGCATACCCCTTTGATTCAAATATACTGCTCCCAGATCTATAACTCAAAGAGATCAAGTGAAAATGAAAAGAAGCTATTTAAGTACAGAAAAATTTGTAGCAGCTCTTTTTGTGTTAGTAAAGAACTGGAAACTGAAAGAATGCCCATCAATTGGGATAGGCTAAATAAGCATATAATTACATTGGACTGTTATCATACCATAAGAAATGATAAGTATGATGCTTTGAGAAAAACCTGAAAAGACTTAACATGAACCGATTCAAAGTGAAAGGAACAGAACTAGGAGAACATTGTTCATGGTAACATTACATGATCATCAACACTAGATTATTTAGCTATTCCCAGTCTTATAATGAGTTAAACAATTACAGATTTATGGTAAAATATTCTATCCATCTCCAGAAAAAGAATTCATATTTTGAATACAGATAGAAGCATAATTTTAAACTTTTTTGCTGTGTTTTTTTGCAATATAATTAATATGGAAATCTTTTTGCATGACTGTACACCTATACTGTATATCAAATTGTTTACTTTCTCAAAGAAGGGAGAGGCAAAGGAGGAAGGGGAGAATTTGAAACTCAAAATTTAAAAAAAAATGTTAAAAGAATTTTCCATGTAATTAAAAAATAAAAATTAAGTGTATGTACGTATATATATATATGCATATATGTATGTATGTATATGTATATATAGAGAGACACATTGTCTTTCTAGCCTGATCTAATGGACTATCACTTCCATGAAGTTTCCTTGATTCTGTGTAAATAGAATTATCCTCCTTTGTTTATTTTAACTTAATCAATCAAGAATTTCGAGTGCCCCTCAAACACTTTAAGAATCTTTTAGAAAAGGAAGGTCACACCCTCAAAGATCTGAAGTGGATCCCACAAGCACGCCCCCCCCCCTCCACAGTGCCAGGCAAATTAAGAAACTATGATTGGGGCCTGAGATGTGATAAACCAGCCACAGTGAAAGGAAGTAGAAACCAGAGAGACAGAAAGAGTGATTTGGGAAAAGGGCTATAAAAGACGAGACAGGAGAGCTGGACAGGCACTTCTACATGACTTCTATGTAGAGGGACTTCTGCATTGGAGGGATTCTGCAGCATTGGTGTCTCTGTGTTGGTGGCTATTCCTGAAAAAGGGATTCTGTGCTGGTGAGACTCTTGCTGAAGAGACTACCATGACTCTTGGTTGGAGATCAGGACCGAGTCTTTATTAGACCTGAGCTAGATTTCTCCAGATCAGTATTTAGTTAGTGTATTTAGCTAGGCAATATTTTCTACCTCCTTCCTACATTTCCATCTCTTTACTATCTCTATTTTGCTGTAATAAAGCTACTAAAACTACTAACAGCCTCATGACTTAAGAGTTAATTTTCACAAACAGCAACCACAACAACTTTTTATAATTCTTAATTTAACCAAAACCAACTTTAAATTTTACAATTCTCTCATAATTGTTAATACCTTCTGCCCCCTCAAATGAATAACAGATGTATTTATTTGTTTATTTACAAGATTTATTGTCTGATGCTTCACCCATGAAGAAAATAAGGTTCTGTTTAACTTTTTTTGTCTTTGTATCCTCAGTACCAAAAGCACAATATCTTGCATACTTCTATGCATTTTTCAGTTGTGCAGATAACCCACATACATTTTGTAATCCTATATAATCTTTGATCGTATGGTCCAAAAAATCTGGCATAATGGTTCACCAAATCATCAAATATGCGTGAAACCTTTATAGAGCTCTCTTATAATTTCATAGATGTGACCATTATGCCTCTTTACCATATGTCTCTGTAATATTAACCTTAATGCCATTTCTCTTGAATAGTTAGTTCTTAGTTAAAAATATGGTTTAACTTAATCATGACTATCTTGGAGATCTCTACTATCCCTTAGGTAACCTTTACCTCTCATACTTAAGAGAGTATTATATACTGTGACTCATGGGCCCACAATGTTTCAGAAGGATATTTTTATTTAAAAGATGAGCTCTTATTTCAAGGAGTATGTTGATGTCATTAAAAACTCTATAGTTCCCCAAATGTAATCAAGCCCATTTAGTGTCCTCAACAGTAGATTAGATTTTGGCACAATCATCAAAATTCTACTCACCATAAAGACTCTCTATGAATATGTAAAAGTCACAAAATTCCTTTAAAGACTATAGAGAAATCTGATATTTCCTACATTTTTCAGTCAAATGATTACTAAGGCAGCTGGTAATATCCAGAATCACATCCTGGACTTGCAATCAAGAAGACCTGAATTCAAGTCCAAACTCAGACATTAATTGCGTGATCCTAGGCAAGTCTCTTAACCTCTTTTTAACTCAGTTTCCTCAACTCTAAAATGAAGATAATGATAGCACCTCCTTAGCAGAGTTATGTGAAGATCACATGAGATATTTATTTTTAAAAAATAAAAAGTGCCTAGCACTGTACCCGACCTACTCCTTTGTCGTGACTTTATCAAGGATGGCTTCAATACAGGTAGGCTATACTCATAAAAATGAAATGGAAAACTTGTTTTCCCTATTTTCTGAATTTCTTTTATCTTATACAAATAGAATTCATATTTTCTCCTCAGCACCCAGTATCCTTCTTTTTCTTAAATTGTTTGAAATTTGACTTTTTAAATTCCTCAAAAGTAGCACTAAAAAGCTGGTCATTTTCTGTGTAAGCTTAATGCAGTTCAGTGACACTTCTAATGTGGGTTTTTCTTGAGCCATTATTATTTCCTTATATGTAGTAGGTATTTCATAAATGTTAGCTGAAATTAAATTAATTAATTTAGACACTCTTGCAAGTAGTGCCTCAGCAGGGTAGGAAACCATGACTACTAATGACTCAGATTTATCTTTTTTGTTATTATTTTGGAAATTAAGTCACAGAAAACATAAGTTCACATGAAAAGAGGTGTGTAACATTCTTTACAAAGCAATATCAAAAATAGTAATCCAATTAAAAAAGGAGAGAGGAAGGAAATAAACATTTATTTTTTACATGATTCATGTTTTTACTTTCCCCTTCACCCCCTTTAACCCCCCCCCCCATAGCCAACAGGCATTTCCACTGGTTTTAACATGTATCATCAATCAAGACTTATTTCCACATTATTGATAGTTGCATTGGTGTGGTCGTTTTGAGTCTACATCCCAAATCATGTCCACTTCAACCCATGTGTTCAAGCAGTTGTTTTTCCTCTGTTTCCACTCCTGTAGTTCTTCCTCTGAATGTGGGTATTGTTCTTTTCCAAACCCTCAGAATCTTCTTGGGTCATTGCATTGCTGCTAGTACAGAAGTCTATTACATTTGATTTTACCACAGTGTATCAGTCTCTGTGTACATTGTTCTTCTGGTTCTGCTCCTTTCACTCTGCATCAATTCCTGGAGTTTTTTCCAATTCACATGGAATTCCTCCACTTTATTATTTCTTTGAGCACAATAGTATTCCATCACCAGCAGATACCACAATTTGTTCGGCCATTTCACAATTGAAGTGGGACACTCTTGTTTTCCAGTTTTTTGCCACCATAAAAAGCGTGGCTATGAATATTTTTGTACAAATCTTTTTATCTATGATCTCTTTGGGGTAAAAACCCAACAATGGTATGGCTGGATCAAAGGGCAGGCAGTCTTTTAGAGCTCTTTGGGCATAGTCTCAAATTGCCATCTAGAATAATTGAATCATAAGTGTCTAGATATCAATTTTCCATGTACCAGACACTGTTTGAAATGCTTTACAAATATTTTCTCATTCTATCCTCACAACAAAAATGCCAGATAGGTACTATTATTATCCTTCTTTTAGAGTTGAAAACATTGAGGCAAAATGAGGTTGCCACTTACCCAAGGTCAGACAGATATTGTCTAAGACCTGATTTGAACTGAGGTCTTCTGATTACAGGCTGGCTCTCTATCTACTAACCGATTATTATTAGGCAAATAAGTAATCAATTCAAATGAATAAGTAGAATGTCCTTTAGTATATTCATTTTAAATAAAAATTTATTAAACAAATGCTAAAGTTAGCTTGGAAATAACATGGGAAGCAAATGATTGGTACTCTTTTGTTTAATTTTCTCAGTGCAACCCATATATAGAGCACCCTCAACCCTGGAAATTCAAGCTCTTTCAAAGGCTCCCAGAAAGAACAATTGTCAGCTTTTAGCTTCCTTCAGAAATGCACAGGACTTTTTACAAATATTTGTTTTGATTAAATTTGAGAAATAATAAAATTAGTATAATGAGGCAGACCATAGCTATTTAGGTTTAAGGTTTATATTTTAGAAGAAATTCCCCAGACTTTACAGAACTCAACCCAAACCACTTATTGTGGAAATGATAGTCATATTGAATAAAATGAACTTTTGTTTGTAGATGATACTGACATAATTCTCCATGGAAACGAATGAGATGTCTGTGGCTTACCTATTTTCATAGCCATGTGGGAATTTGCATACGACTATCAATCTATAGGATTGTACTTTGCTCAGGATATTGATGCTATATCAGCTTTACACCTCATTTCCAGCTTTCTTTCTATGCTATTTTTATGTTTCTTTACAAGCACATTTTCAGAGAACTAGCAACTAAAAAGAAATTGCATTGTACGTTTCTAAAGGCAGACCTGTGTTGAATCTATTAGCATGTCTATAGTTCCTAGAAAAGTGTATTATACAAATATACTTTTAAGAATTGAATTAAATTGAATTATCTCAACTTGTTTTAGTAGAATACATATTAGCCTAGGAATAAGATCATTGTTTAAGGTCTACTTTTTCCCTTAATGAGGTAAATGATCTTCAGTAAATCTTTTAAGTTCTTCAGCTCTCTGTTTCCTCACTTATTAAAAAAGGTAGGTAAGAAGAAATGATCTCTAAGTTATTCTCCTGTACATCCCCCACAAACAATAAAAAATAATCAATGTATGTGTGTACATGTATATATGCATGTATATATGTATGTATGCTACTAGATGTGAAAATACTTTGACTATGTAATGTGGTTCAATTATTTCAGTTCTTTCTGACTCTCCCTGGTCCCTGATCCCATTTGAAGTTTTACTAGGACAGGTAGGTGGCATAATGGATAGAGCATCAGTTCTGGATTCAAGAAGAGCAAAATTCAAATCTGGCCTCAGACTAGCTATGTGACCCTGGGCAAGTCACTTAACTCTGAGTTGCATAAATTTCTCATCTATAAAATGAGCTGGAGTAGGAAATGTCAAACCTCTCCAGTATCTTTGCCAAAGAAACTCTAAATGGGTTCATGAATAGTGGAATGCGACTGAACAACTGTAGTAGAATTTCAGTATAAATTGCATTGATCTTGGACCTAAGGGCTTTGGGATCTTTACAATCATACAATTCTCTAGAAATGTATTTATTATAGATTATTATTGTCATTAATTATGATTATAAAAATAATGAAAACTCCGACCTCCAAGTCAACAAATATTTATTTAGGGTTTACAATGTGTTTTTCATTGTCTCGGTTGTTATGAAAAGATTTAATGGCCATATGTGACAGAATCATGATTTCAAAAGACTAAAAATTGGTTCAGTTAACAAAGTGAGCTCCTATTAAATAATTCTAATAACATAAAATTAGTCATAAAATACAGATTTGAATTTAATAAACTGCCAAATCTTGTATACAGAGATTTTAGATTATGGGAGAGTCAAAAAGAGGACCTTGGTATTGGTTGGCTTTTGCAAAGGAGGTGAGGAAAGACCACAGTAGGAGTACTGTATTCAGTTCTTGGCACTAGATTTTGGAAAGGAAATTGAAATATCAGATTGTATCTAGAGAAGGGAAGAACACTGAAGGATGAGGATGATAGAGATGAAAACTGTGAAGACAGAATGATCTCTCTATTTTACTTCTTTATTTTTTTTTTCATTTTTTAAACCCTTAACTTCTGTGTATTGGCTCATAGGTGGAAGAGTGGTAAGGGTGGGCAATGGGGGTCAAGTGACTTGCCCAGGGACACACAGCTGGGAAGTGTCTGAAGCCGAATTTGAACCTAGGACCTCCCGTCTCTAGGCCTGACTCTCAATCCACTGAGCTACCCAGCTGCCCCCTGATCTCTCTATTTTAATGAAATCAATCAGCAACTTTTAACTTAATCAATCAAGAACTCAAAGCACCCCTACTCAACACTTAAGTAAGAGAGTTCACAAGTCAAAAACTCTCACCTCCAAAAGGGACTGCCAGCCCTGGGTTGGACTAAGTAAATTGAAAGACTAAAATTGGTTTCTGTGAAGAAGAGGAGAGACAGGAAATGACATGGAAAAGGAGGATAAAAGAAGAAATGAAGATAGCCTTCTACCATTCCTTTCCTGGCGTTTGGGGAGATTGTTTCCAAAGATTCCTACCTTGGCTTTGGAGGAGACTCTTTCCCTGGATACTGCGTTGACTTGCTGGGTGAGTGGCACGGGCTGTAGAGGAGGCTGACCTGGTCGACTTCTGGCTGAAGGCTCCTTAGAGATTGAGACCTGAAGAAGCCTCCTGCCAGGATGCTGAATCTGACTTGAGACCTGAGGAAGGCTCCTGCCAGGGTGTTGAACAGGACTTCATTCACTTCACTGGAGAAGCTCTTAGGACTGGTAGGCTTGTTAAAAAACTGTCTCTTTATCTACATTTCCCACTTTCACTCATTCCACTGCTTTGCAAATAAAAGCTGCTAAAAGTCATTTTGACTTAAGCTATAATATTTTAAAATTGGCAACCACAATGTTACTTTATAACTCTCTTATTGAGTCAAATACCCCAATTTTGATCCTTACAAAATAATAACAAAATCATCTATTGATTCAATTATTATAAAGACCTTTAAGTGCATTTATCTCTTTTAATCTTCACAACCATCAAGTCAGTGATATATTCAATGTGTGATGATCCCCATTTTATAGATTAAAAAACTGGTTTCAAAAAGTATAGGTGATTTGTTCATTTCCACAGTAAAAGCCAAAAAGAAATTAAACCCAGATCCATTCTAATTCCAAGTCCAAGGCTCTTCCACTTTGCCATATTCTGCTTCAGTTTTTGAACCAAAAGTTTCTGACTCAGAAATGCAATGCTCTTTCCAATATATTATACTGAAAAAAATGCTAAATTTTTCTAATAAAACTGGAGTCATAGATCATTATGTTTGAATCTCTGTTGTTTGATTTACTACCTATTATTATTGAGCAATTCACTGTGCCCCCTCAGCCTCAGTTTCCTTATCTTTAAGAAGAGAGTGAATTCTGACGTCCATTTTAGTTCTATATCAAAATTCCTATCACACAAATATGAATATGAAAAGGAGATCAGGCTGATTCTTTTTAGCTCACAAAGAGTAAATTAAGATAAATAAGTGGAACTCTGGTTAATTTGAACTATGAAAAAAGTAGACTGGATTGCTTTGTGTGGACATGATTTTCTTACTAGTATTCTTCAGGTGGAGACAATATGACCACATCAGGTACACAGACATGGCTCATGGCTGATATGGTTTCTGTTCGGGTATAATTTTGAATAGTTGACTATTAAAGTTCCTTTCAAATCTAATATCTTTCAACTTTGTAGTTGAGAAAAGCTTTGAAAGGGTAGGTAATTTATAAAAGATAGTTATTTGAAATACATGAATATTTATAGAGGACCTAGAGAATATCTAAGAGATGAGAAGGATTGGGAAAGACAATGGTGAATATAGAAGAGAGAATCTCTTGTAGAGGAAAAGAATTGCTTTCCTACAGAGCTTAGGTGACTAAAAAAATATAAATCTGTAGGAGGCCTACCCAGACCACACAAGTTAGTGATTTCCTTCAGCTCTATTCAGCATCACATGAGTAGGAATTAAGGACATGGATAGTGGGGATTATCCAGGGTTGGGTTATGGTAGAAGTTGGAAATAAATATAATGAAGTAAACTACAGCTATATGATTTTTAAGATTTAAATTTTGGAAGAAATTCCCCAGACTTTATAGGACTCAACCCAAACCACTTATTATGTACGGTGCTCCTACTATATCCTACATAAGTGCTTTACAAATATTTTCTAATATGATCCTCACCAACAGCCCAAGGGAGGTAGGTACCATTATTATTCCTATTTTACAAATGAGGCAGCCAGAGGTTAAGTGATTTGCCTGATTATACAGGGAGTAAATGTGTGTGGTCAGATTTGAAGATATTCTTCTAGTCTAGTCTAATTTAGAGGAGAATAGTGTAGAGTTGAACTGAGTGTAGTTCGAATGTGTTGAGCCTGGTAAACGTGGAGCATGTAACTGGTCTAAAAAAGTCCTGGGAAAGAGACTTGTAATCATAATTAAGTTATTATAATTTAATAAAGGAATTTTGGAATTCTTCAATATAGCATCCATGTGGGTAATAGTAAAAACAGCTATATGACTATCTTGAATATCTTAGGCAAAGGGGGAAGAAGAGGTTATAAGAGCTGAAGAGATTAGGAATTAGGTAATCCTCTATTTTAGAAATCAACAAATATGATGGGGAGGGCAGCTAGGAGAACCAGGCTCATAGTTGGGACATCCTGGGTTCAAATCTGGCCTCAGACACTTCCTAGCTGTACAACCTAGGCAAGTCACTTAACCCCCATTGCCTAGCCCTTACCATTCTTCTGCCTTAGAACAAATACAAAGTATTGATTCCAAGATAGAAGGTAAGGGTTTAAAAAAATATGATAGAATCTCTTAATATGAGGATAAAACTCATTTTGGAGAAGATGATGATCCAGGAATTAACCTCACTGAAAAAGTTGAGAGAATGTGCTGAGAGTCAGTGAGTAGCAGTCACCAAAATCTGGATTGGGTGATTAAATTGGATAATGGGAACTTCAAATCAGGAGAATTAATTAAATGATGACAGTAAAGGTAAAGTCTGAAAGTGGCAGTGAGGAATAAGTTGTATTCTGACTCTTCAACCATTTCCAAGTCTGATAATGGGCAGTATGAAAAATATATATATATATATGTATATAATTTTTTTATGTGGCAGCCTAGCACATGAATGAATCCTTGATCACTACATCACTCCTGGATGCCAAGCTCCTTTCAACTTGGAGCTGGCTGCCTATCTTGGCTTGACAGCCAGGCAGTTGAATTTTTAGACCTTTAGTTGTGCTGGCGTTTCCTTCAAGGCTTATTTCAAGAGTTTGGGGAAAAGTGTGTGTCAAGAAATAAGCTGCCAGTTTGAGTGTGCCTAATTGTGCAATTAGGCGAACCATTGCAAACTTTATAGCATTACTGTAGGAAAGCAATTACTTGCTGCCATACAAGTGTTGTGAAGTAGAACTAAAAGAAGTTTGCATTGCCAAAAGAGGAGTGGCCAACTTTCAAGCTTGAAGGTATCTGGAAAGATCTATAATTTCTAGTGTAAAAGGCTGATTGGGGAAATCTATGTTCTTTGAAACATGATACCAAATGATGGACACAATTGTTATGTTTAGGCTACCTCAATTGTGTCATAGGAAACCTGTTTTGTAGCATATAGAGGTAGTGTGTGCCATAATGGATAGAGCAATAGTCAGACTAAGAAGGAACTAAGTTCAAATCCTATCTTTTACAATAACTTGTGTGAGCCTGGAAAAATGGCTCAATTAATAGTTACCTTAGGCAACTCGTGTGTATGTGTCTGTGTGTGTGTGTGTGTGTGTGTATGGTTATGTGAATGTGCACACATGCTTAAAATAAATAAATGAGCTATAAATACATATGTATATATGTACTATCTGCAGGTATATATTATATATATACTTGCTCCTAAGTGCAATGTGTCTTTAAATCTTCATATTCATACAAATACTCATATGTATTCTATATGTTTTTTCCCCACCGAGAATGTAATTTTCTTGAGAGCAGACATTATTTTTTTTTCTTAATCTCTACAGCATTCATCATTGTCTCTGGTACACTGTAAGCAATGTAAGGGAGAATAAAAGAAACCAGGGCTTTGCAAAATTGGGAAAAGTGGCCAAAGACAAGGGTTTGCAAAGGAGGGTCTGGCCACATGCACAGAACTTTATGGACCCCGTTCTGGAATGGGAGGACTGCTTAGGAGGTGACACACAGAGGCCATGGAGTCTGTTGTTCATGTTCTCCAAGAAGAGGAGAGAGAACTTCCTGTGGACTGAATGGTTTGGGCCTAAGGGAAGTGTAACTACCTGTTCCTGAGAGCTGGTGGTTCCTGTGTTTGAGAGATCCAAAGATCCAAATATCCTGTTCATCCCTGTCTCCAATTGCCCATTTCCCTGTGATCCTGTAAGCTCCTGGTTCCAGATAGTATCCTGACCCTGTGTGTGAGCCAGAAACCCTGAGAAACCTAGAGGTGAAGAAAAGGCTTGCCACCATCTTGACCTCTGCCTAAGAGCCTGAGATCAATAAGATTTCAGCCCTTTCTACTCTGATGAACTTTTACCATGACTATCTTTAATTTGAGGACAAGTCAGCTCAGATTAGTTAGTTAGTCTGGATTTTTAGAGAGATCAGAGTAATGAAAGTGTAGCTTGGAGAATTTGAAGATGGCTTCATGAGAAGCCCATAGAAAGGAGGGAGGAATATCTAGATTTTAAGATTAGGGACTCCTTTTCCCTGGTCCTCATCATTCTTCTTTTACTTGGATATAAAATAAATCTCAGTTACTGTGTTTTTATCAAGTCGTGAAAGAGTCAGATAGCATTTTGGCCTACAAGATGACACTCAGGCCTACTCAGGCTGTAGAGCCTAGTCACTCAGCTATATACCAACAGCAAGGCTAAAAACATTTCCATCTATATTATCAACATTTATTTCAGCAATTAATAAATTCTTCTTGAACTATCAATTTGGTAAAATACCTGTAAGATATTTTTATTAGTACTATCATCATCATCATCATCATTATTTAACCAAATATTTGTTCTTTATTTCAAGACTCTGTGTCAGAAAAAAATTTCACATTACAGTTATGAAAATTATATAATCTTTGAATCAAAATGGAGGATACCCAAAGGGCAACAAAGAAATTCTTGGTGGGCAGGAATGAGTAAGTTGTAATACATTATAAACAAGGATTTATGAAAGAGAAGTACTTTATAAAATGTCACAAAAAGAATATGTGCAAAAAGGAAGTACTAATAGCAGATAACCATCAAATAACCTCTGGACTCCACTACTTTCTTCAAAATCTCAAAAGAATGTGAAGACACTGAGCCCCTGAAGTAGAACCTTTGCTTTGATCTTAGGGAAAGAAAGAGTCAAACATTACATATAATGGTCTCAAGGCTTTGCCATCTGCATTACTGAAGAGAATGTCCAAGTAAGTGTGATCTCACAGATTCATTACAGTATTGCAGTATATGCATAGACAGTGGCTTTAACCTAAATCAAATAATGTCTAAATAAAAAATAAATGATCAGATAGTAAAAACATTTATGTAACACTTTCACTGTGGAAGTAGATATATGTTATCCAGGGTTATTATTATTTATGAACAAAGATGTTGAACTTTCTTTTCATTTTCTTATGGTATGTATAACACAACTTCTGACTTCTGGTAAAACCAGGCAAAGGTTTAAATAATAGCGACATTACCAGTATTAATGGTGTAAAAATGACTTTAATAGAAAAGCACCCATGTCAGGCCATAACAATTATTCCCAAAGTTTATTTTACCCTTGAGAAAAATGGGGCTAAAGTGAATGAAGAAATGGTTTAGAAATTACTCATATCTGAATGCTGTTTTATTCCGGATATTCTTTGCAGGTTTGAATAACCCCTTCTTTTCATTCCTGTAGTTGAGGTTGCCTTCAAAGAAAAGTCAAATTTCAATTTTGCACACTAAATTCAAGGACCATATTGAAAACAAATGTGAACCTATTCTAAAATAACAAGCTGGTGCTATTTTTTCCATATGCATATTCCCTCTATCCCCTTCACCCTGTACTGCACACACACACACACACACACACACACACACACACACACACGTCTCCTTTTTTTCTTTTTCTTCTTTTTGAAGTTTGGAGTTCTCTCTCTCTTTCTTTAAGCAGTCTTCTAAAGAGGTAGATTTCCTGGGCTTTATTAAATGAAAGCTTAGAAAAGGACAGAGGTACATAACATTAATAGGTAGAAACAAGAAGTACAGAAATTGTCATATGTTAAATGAAAATCATCATACTTTCTCACTATTCTCTTTCACTCTTTTTCCTCACTGGAGATTGTCATTCCCCTGCTCCCAGTAGATGCAAGTATAATTGACCCAGGCCAAAATTGTGACCTCTGGGAAATTTATCTTTGATGTCTTCTCACTTCCCTTTCCTTCATCTCTCTTCCTCTTGGTGGAGCTCCTGCCTCACTACCAGACACAGGCTAGTCAGACTGGACCTTGCTCTCTCACATATCAGAGTCCTCATTAATATGTTAGATGACAAAAGAAAAAAAAATGTTTACCTCCATCCCTGGGGAGGGTAACTTTAATTAAATTCAATAAGCATCTACTCAGTGCTGTGCTTGGTTCTTTTATGTTAAAAGATGACTCTCCAGTATTGGAAAGTCATTAGAACCCCAAGGAATGAACCTCAAATGCAGGGATTTCAGACTTCCTGAGACTTTATTAGGGAGATCATAAAAATCAGGGATATAGAAGTAGAAGGGGATTTAAAAGCTAACTAATACAACTTTTCTCATTTACAGATGAGGAAACTAAGTTCTAGAGAGTTACAAGTGGGAAATGCTTTGCCCACAATCACTCAGATATTAAGTAATAATATTGGAATAATTTTGGGGGGAAGACCTTACCTGGTTCTCCTCAAAACCCCCTATATACATAAGAGTTGGTGGTTATATCCAAATCAGTTAAGTTTCTTGTGAGTAGAGATATTTTCATTCTTTGTATTTGTATCTCCATTGACAAGCATGGTACCTGGCACATAGTGCTTAATATTTGTTGATCGCCTGATGGAAAAGAAAAGCTTTGAAAGAAATTATTAATGAGCTTCCTCATTCCACTCCTTCAACTTTCATTCCAAAACAATTTCTGCCCTTAAATCTCTATTGGCCTTGGAAAAGAGTTGAAAAATATACTCTCAATCATACTTTTCCCATTTTGGACACTCAAGGCTGAATTCCACATGTTATATATATTGAAATAAGTACTAGGCTGGATAGTAAAACACCTGGGCATCAGTCCTGCATATGACACTTTTAATATCCTTATAACCTCTTTAGATCTCAATTTCCTCATCTGTAAAATGAGAGGATTAAACTAGATTAGGAGTTCTTAACTGTATCTTCTTTATGGATGTGTGTGTGTGTGCGTGTGCGTGTGCGTGAGAGAGAGAGAGAGAGAGAGAGAGAGAGAGAGAGAGAGAGAGAGAGAGAGAGAGTTACATCCCCTCTTCCCTTCTTTACCCTTTGGCAATCTGGTGAAACCAACAGAGACGTTAAAATATTTTTTAATTCATAGTCAGCAGGTGGATGACTCAATGGATAGAGAGCCAGGCTCAGAGATGGAAAGTCCCAAGTACAAATCTGATCTCAGATAGTTCCTAGCTGTGTGAGCACAGACACACAACTTAACCCCAATTGCCTTGCCCTTACCACTCTTCTGCCTTAGAACCAATAATTGGTTGATTCTAAAACATGGTAAGAGTTTAAAATATAAAATAAAACTCATAGGACAAAAAAGCAAATCTATTATATAGAATCATTTCAACATATAACATGTTACATATATACACATATATAAATGTATATATTTACATACATTTATGTATTTATGCATATTTTATTCTAATATTGTGGACACCAGGTTAAGTGCCTAGATACTTAATAATCTCTAAGGCTCATTCTTGCTCTGAGTCTATTACTTTTTTTTTCCATATTGACACTCTCTGGTTAATCATTATCCTGATGTTTAAACTTCTTAGCTTTAGATATTACTCGATGAAAAAGTGTAGGTCTGCTTTCATGGTTTGTTGTGAGAACTGGTTAAATAATGTTTATTATAAAGACTGAGCTTTGAGGAGGTAAAGCACTTTATTTTCACAGCTGTCTTTGCCCTGAATTTTTAGAACTACTTATGCAATCATCAGAAAAAAAAAAAAGAAAACTAATCTGGGGGTATGCTCAGCCCACCCGGAAGCAGGAAATACTGAAAATCTCACAAGAAATCCCATTCTTATGTAATTTCCATTCTAATTATGCTCATTTAAGAGGTCTTGATAAGATTTCCAGCTTCTTATTTGTGTGAACTGACATCAAACTCTGAACCTTTTGCATTTCATCCATCACTCCTGGGGCCCACCCACCTGTTCCCTATATTTTTATCAATAGTAGTAATATTTAGAACCTATGTTTTAAGGTGAAGAACCCAAATAACAGCAACCACAAGGCTATGTGTATACAGCTGTGGCTGACTCAGAACTGGACAAAAGACTTAGTTGTTTCAATATTCTTGGATTATCTTGCTCACCCTACAAGTGGATGAGTTATAGAGATATCACTTCTCCTGGATAGCTTAACTTGACCAATTATTTCATTCACATTTACATATGAATGTTTCATTCTGTTGAAATTGTATTAATTTTGCCTACTAATTTATTTTTGTCACTCCTCAAGATATAGTATTATTTATCCAACATTGTTTTGATGTGATTTTAAAAAATGATAGACCTAGGTGAGGATGGTAAAAAATATAATTAAAAAGTTGAAAGATACATATGTCTTTTTTAAAATAGGGAAACATAGGAAATCAGCTACTTTCAATAAAGGAATGGCTATTAATGTCAAAGATGGAATTTGATGATTCCAAATCTACCACCAACTGCCTCTTTAAGAACAGATATCAACACAAACTATCACCATTTTTGGAGAAGTTTAGCTCATATAAAGGCATTACCAAGATAAGAAGACTATTAAAAGGGTAGAAAATTGCTTCAATGTATAAATGCTTGATCTTGCTAAATTGGAAAGATGGGAGTCAAAGGCAACAATATCAGTATAGAACATAAATTCCTCTCTGAAATATTAGAGATGATATAGTGGAAGATTATGAGTCGTATCAGTTCATAAAACTGCAAGAAGCAGTTGAAAGAAAACAAGTTTACAAAAAACTTGGCAATTGACCTAAGTAAAATTATCTAAATCATGTTGAAAGATGAAACTAGACTGGAAACAAGCAGGAGAGAAATGGAAAAGATCTAGAAAGATTTTGATAAGAAACTCTTTTCCCCAGCAAGTAACGTGTAACCACCACATTTCAACTGTGATATTATAGTCCTAGATGAGCTATATGTTGAGAAAGCTGAAATAGCACTGAAGAAAATAAAGATGTGAAGAGCAGCTGGACTAGAACAAACATAGAAAAAGGATATTATTCAATTTGGAGGGAAGATAATTCTGAGGATATTAAGGTATGGCACAGGTATTAAATATGTGGCCCACAGACCATGTTTTGCTCTCAACATTTCCAAGAGCAACTTATATCAGATTAAAATATAACTGGGAAATATTTAACAAAATGAATAAGAAATATATATAACAGATATTCATTTTGAAACTAAGTCAATATGTGACCCTCAAGATGCTTATAGATAGATTAGTGGTCCCCATTTCTCTTTGAATTTGACACCATTCAGTTATTAATTCTTGAGGTATATGAAAAAAGGAAACTACAGTAGTAGGAAAATAATCTACCTCATTTTTACAAAAAAAAAAAGAAAACTATAATGTAGTGTGTCAGTAACTACAGAATGCATATTGATTTTTATTTTTGGAAAGAATATTTATAAGAAGATTCACACATATCAAGGACATCCTTTGTAAGGGACTAAGAATGAAATATTCATGCTTTCTCAATATTGTTTTATAACAGGTCACATCTTTATTATTAACCAACTTATAGAAAGGTGTTAAGAATCAAATATTCCTTTGTACTTATTTAATGGCTATTTTTTTAAACCCTTATCTTTTATCTTAGAATCAATATTCCAAGGTAGAAGGGCTGTGGACTGTGTAGGGAATTTGGGCTTGATACTTGCTCAGGGTCACAAAACTAAGAAATAACTGAGGCCAGATTTGAACCAAAGTCCTTCTAATTCCCAGTCTAGTACCCAATCTACCGAACTACCTATCTACCTCTTTATTGACTACTAAAAAAGTACATCATTCATATTATTTGGTAGGGAAAAAAAATTAAGTCTCCTCAAACAAGTTGTCTCCCTTATCTTTGTAAAAATTATACAGGCTTCCTTGAAAGATATGAGAAGAAAAGCAATTTTGATCTTTCTCGTTATTATTATCAAGGGGCATATATGAACTGCAGAGGTTTTATTTGCTAAATGTATTTACTACCACTACATAGTGTGTCCTGCAGAGCATTCAAATAAAAGAGGGATTCCCTAGGTATGATGAAGTTTTCCCTTTGCTACTATTTGGGAATGACATTATGCTGATTGTATCAAGCCCTGGAAGACTAAAGAGTGACAAAAGTTAAAAGGACCCAGGTATGTCCAATGACACAAAAATTTGCTTCATTTTTTGAGGCATTCTTCAATTCTGATCCTTCTAGTGGAATGATATTTGTATTAATTCAAGAGTCTAGACCAGGGATCAGCAACGTATGGCTCTCGAGCCATATCTGGCTCTTTTGAGGGCCAGATATGGCTCTTTCTGCAGGAGCCATAAAGTCAGGTTTTTTTTAGGCACTTTTTCAGGAGCACACACTGTGAGCACTGTATGGCTCTCACGAAATTACATTTTAAAAAATGTGGCATTTATGGCTCTCATGGCCAAAAAGGTTGCCGACCCCTGGTCTAGACTAATAACAGGAAAAGACAGCTGATTGCAGAATATCTCTACTTTCCATACTACGATACTCACTTGGAGAGACACTCCATAGATCTGGTATATATATCATCAACCTTGCAAATGAACACTGAATTGGTCCCAGAACTGAACAGGATAGGATAATAGGCTAAATTTCTTCTTGAAAATTATCTAGTGCTTTTTAATGACCCCAAAGTTTATCCAAAATAGAGGCCCATATTTTTAGTCACAGTTCTTCAGACAGTGCTTTCTCGAAATGAGATATGAAACAGCTCGATCTTTGGAAATTAAATCTGAGGGTCATTGAAAGAATAACAGAAAGAAACCTGATAAATATGAAGAATGAAATGCATTACAAATGACACCATGCCAATGACATAATTAGAAAGGTGTATAACAAAGGAAAAAAAGGTGGTCAGGTAATAAGAGTTGGGGATAATAAATGGACAGTTTGCATTCCCCTTTAGTATCAGCACCATATCAAGAAAATGTGACCTGAATGCTCAAATAAGGTTGTAGGAAGGGAGTATTTATGGGAATTTCTTGTCTTTCTAGTATGTGGTACATCATAGACAATTAATAAATGCTGGTTGATTGAATGTTGGGTTGAAAATAAGAAAGAGTAGCACAGAAAGAGCAGGCACAGATGACATCAAGTACACTTTGTATTATCAGGGGCATTCAAATCACTGAAAGTTTCATTTTGAAACAGCTAATGATAGAAGGAATTATGGTATGAAAGAAAATAAATCTACTTCAAGAGGAACTGGAATTAAATTTCAGCTCTCCTATTTGGTACTTATGTAAGCTTAGTAAACTAATTTCTTTTTTTGAGCCTTAGTTTCTCCATCTGCAATGTGAGAAGTTAGAATCATGGTGGCCTATGAGATCATTTTATAGTCTTCGTGTGAAGGAAATTTGCAATATTTGACTTAAACATTTAGAAGTTATGTGATTTTAAGCAAATCATTGAATTTTCTAAGTCCTGGTTTCTAAGTCCTGGCTTCCTTATCTATAAATTTGAAGGTTAGAACTCATCATCTCTAAGATCTCTTCTTACTCTAAATCTATGTTTAATCACTTAAAATCCTAAGAAATATTTTGTTTCTAATTGAAAATTCAGCCCTTGTTCCCTTTGTAAGTTCAACACTGCTTGTGGCATTAGTGAGTTTTCTTCTAAGAAATATTTATTTGAGAATTTAAAGGAGTTCAGAAATCATTTTGGGAGAGGGGGAAAAAACAAAACAAAACAATAACCTTTAAAAGCTTAAGTAGAAATAGAGACAATAAAGGAAAAGGAAACAAACAATGAAAATGAATTTAAAGAAGTTGGGGGGGGGAATCTTAAAAGATGTCAAAAATACTGAGGTAAAAGAACTAACTATACCAAAAAAAACTGGGAATCAGTAAGCATAGAGCAGGGGTTGGCAACCTATGGCTCTTGAGCCATATCTGGCTCCACCTCCCGACCAGCCAGTCTGGGTAGAGCCCCAGGATGTGCCCCAGGGGGCCCTTCAGCCCCCGCCCCATATTCCAGTGCCTTCAGCCTCCATCATCCTCCTTCCACAGGCATTTACGGCTGGGCTCTCACGGCCAAAAAGGTTGCCAACCGTTGGCATAGAGGAACACTTAAGTAGCTATCCATCTAGTATGTATCAAGATTGCTAAGGGGAATACAGAAAGATCATATGAAATGAAAACTAAACCAAATTAAGAAACATGTTGGAGTGAAAAAATAGTGACAGTAAAATATAGATAAGGAAATTGAAATATGTAGATAGAAACATATTTTGATATGTATGTAGAAATATAGATTGAAAATGTAGATAAGGAAATATAAGAAAAAACAATAAAAAGATGAAAATAGAAACAGGTATATGGTATCAAGTAGGCAAGAGAAAAGTAAAAATCCAGAATTTTTTAAAATAATACCTAGCATTGACACATAATCCTTCCCTCTGTGAATCTTTAAGGACTTCCACCACCTTTCCTGGAATTTCTTCAAGTTTCAGGTTAGGGATTTATATGTATTTTGTAAGGACTTCGGTACCGCACTTCTCTGGAGATTTCACAAGTATTCTAATTCTTGGTCAGTTTTTCTTGAAAATTCATCAAATGCTTCACTTGATATATAATGTGGCTTCTCTAGCACCTCTCAGGTATCCAAAGTAGTGTGTATTATTTCTGAGAAATCAGGCTTCACCTGTCATAACAAGACAGCAGCTGGAAAGATCTTAACATCTGAAACATTCTCGTGCTTACTGACAAATTTTCCCAGCAGAGCATCTTCCTCCCTTGCTGAATTACATATTCTTTGGCAGCCTATGGGGAAAGTTGTCAAGATTATATATTAAGTTATTTCATATTATCACCTCAGGTTTTTGTTTTATGTGCTTCCCCCTCCTGCTTTGGAAAGGGAAGAAGAGATATTGTATGTGCTACTGTCAGTGTGAAGCAAAAGAAAATGCACATGCTAATTTCCCTGTTTGGAAACTTTGAGTTTGGTGGTGAAATACACTTAGATAATGAATAAATTTATCATGTTAGTTAAACTGTTATTTCATGTAAGAGATAATTTTTCCTCCCAGTTGTTAAACTGTCTAAATATAGGAGGGCTCTCTGCCTGAATCTAAATGTACCCATGTCTACTGTACTTGTTATTGTTCCATTGTTTTCCCATTGTGTTTGGCTCTTTGTGACCCTACATGAAGTTTTCTTGACAAAGATACCTCATTGGTTTGACATTTCTTTTTTCCAGCTCATTTTACAGATGAAGAAACTGAGGCAAACAAGGTTAAATGACTTGCCCACTGGCATAGAGCTAGTAAGTAGCTGAGGCCAAATTTGAACACAGGATGAAAAGTCTTCCTGAATCCAGGCCAAGCACTCTATGTGCTGAGCCAACTACCTATTATACTAAGACAAGGCTATCAGGAGTGGATTTAATAATTTATGAACATTGACCTTAGGTAAGGAATGAGAAGACAATCAGGACAAAGTAGGCATCATGACATAATGGATGGTACATTGGATTCAAGTTGTATAACACAATCGTTAGCTCTATGATGCAGGGCAAGTCTATAGACCACTTTGAACTGGAATTTCCTTATGGAGAACAAGTTACACTTCTTTATAGGACAGCTCTGAGGATCAAATGAGTGATGCATGTAACATGCTTTGTGAAACCTTAACAGCTTTCTGATCCAACATGTGCCAAGCTACTGCTCCCTAACCATTGTCCTGCACTACAATTAGATGAAATCACATCCACTTAAAATTGTTTTTTTTTTCTTGCCCTGAGGACAGCAATCAATTCAACACTACTATTCCAGAAAAGAAAATGCCAATCAATTGCTCTATGACTACATTCAAAGTATCAAAAATTACTCTGACCATAACACATTCCTCGAGTACCACTTTCATATAGGGGTTGTATTCCCTTTATATATTTGAGTGTAAATTCTTTAAGGAAAGGATGCTCTTGCTTTTTTTTGGTATTCGTATCCTCAATATTTGGCTTAGTGTTATGGCACATAGTAAGTTCTTAATTTTTTTTCATGAATTCATTCATCATGTCATATACATATATATACATATAAATACATATACATATATGTGTATATATATATATATATACATATTGAGAGAGAGAGAGAGACAGAGACAGAAAGAGAAACCATTATTTTAGACTAATGGCCTGACATGCATTACAGGGATAGATTTCCTCTTAAAGCAGAATAACTAAGTATAGGATCACCAAAGATTTTGTGACCAATCACTAAATATAGAAAAAAAAATTGTAGGCAGCAGATTGATCTATATTGAATGCATATCTACAGGAAACAAAGCCTCTGCATAATTGTCATTTGTTTTTGACCCCCAGATCCCCATTCCCCTCCCCCTCACAAAGTTTTATATACCTACAGTACAAGTATTCTCACTAAGAAAATATTTAAGGTCTCGATCATTCAGATGCATGGAAATCTCATGGAAACTTGATCAATTTCCCAGCATATAATTGCTAAGGAGTTGCTACTTCCACGTGGCTTGGAGTGTATATGCATACCAAAATATACAATTAAGAAAATTTGTACCTTTATCTGTTTTCATAAACTCACTTGAAACCTACTCATTTTCTTCCTTAGAAAAATATAAGCATAAGTCACTCACTGAGCATCATAATTCATTCTGTATATGAAAATTTCAAATATCCATGTGTTTAATTTCTTCTGCCTAGTATCTGGATAATAAGACTCTTCTTTTAATTTATATCTATATCTTCAGACAAATAGTGGGTTATCATTTGTTCCCTCCTACTTTTTTAAACTTTTATTAAGTTCAAAATTCCTTCTTTGATAGGTACCTTCACTAAGTTATCCATCTTTTCTCTTTTATTGCCAAATCTTTCCACATGTCCAATGAACAAATTAGATGAGTAGTATATGGGATTGAGGTATTAGTTCTATAATGCAGAATTAAAACTATTTCCTTTCTCATAACATACAATAAACTCTAATAAAAATTTTTCACTGGACCCATTTAAGGCTTCATATATGATTTTTTAAAGAGCAGTACAGTTTTGATCACTATAGGGAAATAGGGGGAAAATTAGGATAAATGTTAATGATGCATAAATTAGAGTATAGAAAGACAAGTTAATTTGATTTCCTGCTACTGAGATCTTCACCCCTCAGGAGTCTTTATGGAATGAAAGTTGATATTGTTTTAGACAACAAGTCACAGCAGCAACTAATACTTTGGCATTTGCTTTCCTATAAATGACCTCTCAGAAGTTAGCTTAACTTCATGAAGTGCATAAAAAATTATATAGCCCAAGGTTTTTCAGAGTACCATCCAGGATCAAATTCCTGTCAATTTAACTGGGAGGGTAACTACTCAATGAGTAGAAATTTGGATTAGTCAAAGAGCTAGGCTGTCATCCACTCATGATAGCCAAGAGCAATAGATGTCTAACAAAAGTCTCATTAGAATTCTCATTCACTTCCAGTGATGCCAGGCCACAATGGAATTTATAATGTCTTATGCTGAATAGCATGCCTTTTATCTCTCTAAAAAACCTTAATCACCACATGGGATGCTTTGTCAACCTAAAGTACATCCTTTAACAGCCTTTGTTAACAGGTATTCTTTTCTTTAAATTCATATTGCAATCACATAAATCCATATTATAAATATTCAATCAATGTTTAGTAATGAAAAATGATAAATCCCAGTAAAAAAACTGTTTCCCTATAAATTAAAGCAGTAAGTCTGTGTGTGTGTGTGTATGCAATATGATGTTACATCCAGTTACACAGAAATGAAATGTATGACATTTCATTGTATGGGAACTCTCTAGTCATTGCTTTCTTCCTTTCTGCCAATGCTTTATTTATTTTTGGAATTTTTACCAACTCATAAGGAGAAACAAGCTTTAAAACAAACATGAGGCTATATTTTAATGTAGGGTTATTATCCGAAGGGATATATAGCTAAGTTTCATTCTGGCTGGCTATCGACCTGAGTATTTTGGATTATCCAATAACTTTTTTATTACTATTACCCTTCACAAATAATTCAAAGTTGGCTCTCTCTGCAAGAATTAATACTAGTCTAGACACCAGGGCAAGATTAGTTGCACAGATTACCATTGTTTCTTCCTTTATGAAGTCAACTGAAATAGTCCCTGGGAAAATCCAAAAGATTCATTCGGAATAAGATTACTTGAGCTAAAAAAGAAGTAAGGTACACATCTCTTTTAACAACTATCTAAAGCCAAATCAGCCACATTAGCAAGAATTGTGACCAAGCAAGGATTAGGAATACTTAACAAATTCTTACTAATTTCTAAATTGCTACCTGGGTAGTTTATTTCAAAATCTATCATAAGTGTAAGACATTCTCACATCCTATAACAGTTTAAGAAATTAGATGAAGACAGGAATCCAGTAAAAATTGAATGAAATGGTGATGAGTGTTTGTCAAGAATTCCATATTTTCTTCATGAATTCTTCTTGTAATGTGCTACATAACAATTCAAGTTGATTGAACAGAAACACTGTATTGGAGCAAGGCATATGAGGGACTGGGTAAGAAAGATGAAATGAATTTTGTCTGATTTCAGAGAGTTCTGAATCTAATAAAGGAACTTACAATGCATAGCAGAATAGACCTTTTTTTTAACCTACCTTCCATCTTAGAATCAATACTGTGTATTGGTTTGAAGATAGAATATCAGTAAGGGCTAAGGAATGAAGGTATAGTGACTTGCCACTGGTCAGACAGCTAGGAGGTATCCGAGGCCAGGTACGAATTCAGGACCTCCTATCTTTAGGCCTGGCTCTCAATCCATTCAGACACCTGTCTCCCATAATAAACTTTAAAAAAAATTTAACATGGTAATTGTTTATAAGGAAAATCTTATTACATTACACATTACAGTGAATATGCCTTAATATGCCTTAAAATTCAACAAATAATATGAAACTGTGTCTTTTATCAAGAGAAAAGCTAAAACAATTTTTTCCACCGAAGACATCTCACCCTGTGAACTTTCTTCTATTATTCTATTAATACATTCTTTGGGAAAACAGATTTCATTTTTTGTTATAAATACATAATAAATTAGGATAAATATACTTATCCAAGAGAAACACATTTCCATATTATCTATGTCCAAAAATCTGTCTCATTCTCTTTTTCTCCCTTCCTTTCACCTCTTACCCTTCCCCAAGAAGGCAGGTAATATGATCTAGGTTGTAATGTATTATTATATAATACATTCCTGTTCAGCATATTTTGAAATAATAGATATATATATTGGCATGTTTAAAATTACATTCAGATTCTGTTTCTTCTATAGTAATTGATATACTTTTTTGTCATGAGTCCCTTGGAGTTATTCCAGATCCTCACCTTGCTGAAAATAGTTGTCATTCACAACTGATCATCATTTATTACTGTTGTTAACATATCAATATTTTTCTGGTTCTGCTCATTTCACAATGCATCACTTCACATAAATCTTTCCAGGTTTTATTGTGATCATCTTGTTTGTCATTTCTAATGGCACAATAGTATTTCTTTACAATTATATACCATAACTTTTTCAGCCATTCTCCAATTGATGGACATCCTTTCAGTTTCCAGTTCTTTGCCACCATAGAAAGAGATCCTATAAATATTTTAGAACACATAGCTTTATTCTTCCCTTTTTCCTTGAACTCCTTAAGAGATAAACCTAATAATGGTATTGCTGGATAAAAAGGCATACACAGGTTTATAACTGAGTATAATTCCAGACTTTTATTGTATAAGCAGTATGGATTAATGAATAGAGAATTTATGGGTTGAAATAAAGAAAACATAGATTCAAATGATGTTTCCAACAAATATTGCCACTCTGACCATGAGCAAATCAATTAGCTATAAGTCTCCTAGTCAACTCTTTATGAATATGTTATTAAGAAGGAATCGGTAGAGGGAATTTACCTGACAAAACTTTTCAATACCAGGAAGCTCCTGGGTAGCTCAGTGGATTGTGAGTCAGGCCTAGAGATGGGAGGTCCTAGGTCCATATCTAGCCTCAGACACTTCCCAGCTGTGTGACCCTGGGCAAGTCACTTTACCCCCATTGCCTAGCCCATATCACTCTTCTGCCTTGGAGCCAATACACAGTATTGACTCTAAGACAGAAGGTAAGGGTTTAAAAAACAAAATAAAACAAAAAGACTTTTCTATACCAAACAAAAAGCCATGGCCCAGTCAAAAAAAAAAGCCTCAAAAGACAAAAAACATTTAAGTTTTTCCAATATGCAGTAGTTTTAGCTATCTACTTCACAGAGAAGCCAGCAAAATTAGATCATACCTATAAAGACATTTCAAGACAGTAAGATAGCAAGGGATGGAGGGAAGAAAGAAAAAAATAGGTGCAGTGTATTGTAGTAAGCTATGTGACTTGAAAATCAATGTCTTTAGTTCTTGATCTTGTGAAAGTTGTAGAAAGCAATATTTACTCTGACATTTTGAGAGATTCAATTTATAGTCAAATTGATTACAAAGTACTCTATACTGAAGGCGTAACAATAATGTTTTTAAGTCTTGCAGAATTATTGTAAAAAATTCAATAAATACTAATTATTATTACTAATGCATTTGGAATTTTAAAAATTAGAAACTTGAACATTTTTTGTCTCCCCCTACATTCCCTGATTCTGCTGGAAATTAATCACATTCTGAATTTATTGTCTTAGGGGGCTGCCAGATATCTTGGGAAGTTATAACTAACCAGTAGTAATAAAATGTGTAGATAGATGTAAAAGTGAGGTTTGAATTCATGATTTCTTGACCTAGTCCATTCCTTACTCCATTATGTAATTCTTCCTTTCCTTAGAACATTCTTTTTTTTTTCATTTTTTTCAAACATTTATTAATAATCATTTTTAACATGGTTACATGATTCATGCTCCTCCTTTCCCCTTCGCCCCCCGCACTCCCCCACCCATGGCCGATTGCACATTTCCACTAGTTTTGTCATGTGTCCTTGATCAAGACCAATTTCCAAATTGTTGGTAGTTGCATTGGTGTGGTAGTTTCGAGTCCACACCCTCAATCATATCCACCCCCACCCATGCGTTCAAGCAGTTATTTTTCTTATGTTTCCTCTCCTGCAGTCCTTCCTCTGAATGTGGGTAGCATTCTTTACCATAAATCCCTCAGAATTGTCCTGGGTCATTGTATTGCTGCTGGTACAGAGGTCCATTACATCCAATTTTACCACAGTATATCAGTCTCTGTGTACAATGTTCTTCTGGCTCTGCTCCTTTCGCTCTGCATCTGTTCCCAGAGGTCTCTCCAGTTCACCTGGACCTCCTCCAGTTTATTATTCCTTTGAGCACAATAGTATTCCATCACCCGCATATACCACAGTTTGTTCAGCCATTCCCCAATTGAAGGACATTCCCACCTTTTCCAATTTGTTGCCACCACAAAAAGCACAGCTATAAATATTTTTTGTACAAGTCTGTTTATCTATGATTTCTTTGGGGTACAAACCCAGCAATGGTATGGCTGGATCAAAGGGCAGGCATTCTTTTATAGCCCTTTGAGCATGATTCCAAATTGCCAGCCAGAATGGCTGGATCAGTTCACAACTCCACCAGCAATGCATCAATGTCCCGATTTTGCCACATCCCCTCCAACATTTATTACTCTCCCCTTCTTTCATTTTAGCCAATCTGCTAGGTGTGAGGTGATACCTCAGAGTTGTTTTGATTTGCATTTCTCTAATTATTAGAGATTTGGAACACTTTCTCATGTGCTTATTGATACTTTTGATTTCTTTACGTGAAAATTGCTTATTCATGTCTCTTGCCCATTTTTCAATTGGGGAATGGCTTGATTTTTTATACAATTGCTTTAACTCCTTGTATATTTGAGTAATTAGACCTCTGTCAGAGTTTTTCGTTATAAAGATTTTTTCCCAATTTGTTGTTTCCCTTCTGATTTTGACAACATTGTTTTTGTTTGTACAAAAACTTTTTAGTTTAATATAATCAAAACCATTTAATTTACATTTTGTAATTTTCTCTAACTCTTGCTTGGTTTTAAAGTCATTCCTTTCCCACAGATCTGACAAGTAAACTATTCTGTGTTCACTTAACTTGTTTATAGTTTCCCTCTTTATATTCAAGTCATTCACCCATTCTGAATTTATCTTGGTGTAGGGTGTGAGATGTTGATCTAGACCTAATCTCTCCCATATTGTTTTCCAAATTTCCTAGCAGTTTTTGTCAAATAGTGGATTCATGTCCCAAAAGTTGGGCTCTTTGGGTTTATCATACACTGTCTTGCTGATGTCATTACCCCCAAGTCTATTCCATTGATCCTCCTCTCTGTCTCTTAACCAGTACCATATTGTTTTGATGACTGCTGCTTTATAGTATAGTTTAATATCTGGTACTGCTAGGCCCCCTTCCTTCACATTTTTTT
>NC_058131.1:493450357-493451127 GCF_016433145.1 Gracilinanus agilis
TTCACATTTTTTCCCATTATTTCCCTTGATATTCTTGATCTTTTGTTATTCCAAATGAAATTTGTTATAGTTTTTTCTAATTCAGTAAAGAAGTTTTTTGGTAGCTTGATAGGTATGGCACTAAATAGGTAAATTAATTTGGGTAGAATTGTCATTTTTATTATGTTAGCTCGTCCTACCCATGAGCAATCAATGGCTTTCCAATTGTTTAGATCCAGTTTTATTTGTTTGGAAAGTGTTTTGTAGTTGTTTCCATATAATTGCTGTGTTTGTTTTGGTAGGTAGATTCCTAAGTATTTCATATTGACTAGGGTGATTTTGAATGGTGTTTCTCTTTCTACTTCTTGCTGCTCTAGTGTGTTGGAAATGTATAGAAATGCTGATGATTTATGTGCATTTATTTTGTATCCTGCAACTTTGCTAAAGTTGTTGATTATTTCTACAAGCTTCTTAGTTGATTCTCTAGGATTTTTTAAGTAGACCATCATATCATCTGCAAAGAGTGATAGCTTAATCTCCTCCTTGCCTATTTTGATACCTTCAATTTCTTTTTCTTCTCTAATTGCAACTACTAGTGTTTCTAGTACTATGTAGAATAATAGAGGTGATAATGGGCATCCTTGTTTTACTCCTGATCTTATTGGGAAGGCTTCTAATTTATCCCCATTGCATATAATGCTTGTTGATGGTTTTAGGTATATACTGTTTATTATTTTTAGGAAGGGTCCTTCTATTCCTATACTTTCCAATGTTTTCAATAGGAATGGATG
>NC_058131.1:493455834-493512872 GCF_016433145.1 Gracilinanus agilis
GGGGCGGGGGGCGGGGGGGAGAAAGAGAGAAAGTAAAGTTATGGGCAAACAGCAAAAACTAGAAAAAAAAATAGCACATTGGTGCTTTTTAGACGCTAAAATATAAAAATAGTACCACATTGCTACTTTTCAAATACTAAAAGATCAAGATGAATACCTTCAGTTCATTGGGTAGATCTTTTTACTGAGGACTTATTGAATATCATTTACATAAATATCATTATAGAAATGATTTATATTAGTAGAGGTAGCAACTTCAAAAATTAATTGAAAGATTAATATATATGTATATATATATATATATATATATTCTTATAGGTTATTGTGACCATTTAAAATAATTTATTTTCCTAACTACTGTCAACTTGGAAAACCACAAAACCACTAAAATGGTCAGAAAAAACAAATCTTTATAATCATATAAGAGTTAAGATCTTAATACTGGGCCACCACACAGAATTAAGAGTTTAAAACACACAAAAACATTGTCTCTGGGAGAATACATCCCCAAAGATGATTCTCCAAAAAGTGACAGAACTTGGGGTCTTATATACCTTTTGGGGAACAAAGGAAGGGAAGTAAGATTGATTAGTTCTAATTAGCAAATGGAAATGATGATCTCAGGGCTTGATTAACAGGAAGGCAATGGATACAAAAAGAAGTTTCCAGTTAGGTGCTAGACTACCTGGGTGGGGTCTCTGATACAATGGGAGAAACTTCTTAAGACAAAAAGGATACCTAAGACTTGATTGCATGCTAATTTTATCTAAACTGGGATCATTAAGTACTTTAAAGTTTATTGTTCATTTCAGAGATGAGGTCAGTCTGGGACTTCCCCCAAAGCAAATTCCTAAGGGACTGGGACAAGCTTGGAGGTTTTAAAAATACTGCTGACCTACAAAAGGAAAGAAATACGGTTATCCCTACTCCAAATATAGCAAAGAAGCATAAGTATGGTAGCAGAAGCCTTTAGGTCTTGGATGTCCCAAACTGTGCTTTTGCCACAAATAACTTGTTTCCTGTACTAAGTGAGGCAAGTTTCTCTTTAGAAATCTTGGAAAAAGAAAAGTTTTCAGATAAATCTATGTGCCTTAAGCTAACAGAAAATGAACACTTTAGTTGGTAATCAACGAAGTCCTTTAAAACAAGTAGGATTGAAACAAGGATAGCAGAAATAATGTTACTAGCAAAACAATGTTTCTGTGGCATTGGCTGAAGGGATATAATGGGGGGGGGTGGCAGATTAACAATATTTTTTCTCTTTTTTCCTAGATAACATTCATTTCTTCCCAAAATGCAACTATATATATATATATATATATATATATCATCTTTATTGGTGGTTATAGGACTTTTAAAACAGTTGCTAAATACAAACCACTAAATCTGGCTGTTGTCTTATCTCTGTCTTATAGTAACTGGCTTTGATCTTTAGGCAGACAAAGCTGATGTCTCCAAAGGCTCTCCAGTGAACTGTAGGCATGGTAAATTCTTAGATGAAGGAGAATTTCAAATTTTGAACAATTGGGAATACCATCTTAATAATATGTAAAGATCCACATTTGGAAAGAAAAATGATAAGCTTCATGACTATTATACATATTTTAAATGTGCTACAAAAGGCAAATGGTTTCTATTCCTATATCTGTCCCAGTCTTTTTCCCTTTTGAGAACCATATTAATTGCAAATTGTGAATTAAAACTGTAACATTTATTGCCAACTACTGCCCCAGGCCTGCATATCATTTTGTAACCTGATACTGTTTACCAGAAGTATCTTTAAAGCCTTTGTTTAGGGCTTCTGAAACTGTGATTCTGCTCACCAATTTTCCCTCCTTAACTCACACCTGCGCACACACACACACACACACACACGCCCCCTCCTCAGGAGCTGGAGGAGTTAAAGATCAAAGAGATAAATCAGAAAGTTTTTTTCCCTCTTTCTTTTATTCTTTGAGTTGATAGTTCACTTGCAGATGTGAGAAAACAAAGCAAGAAGGCATGCTGGGAGAAGTAAACAAAGTAACCAACTGGTAGTCAAAACTGGATTTGAACACCCCCACTTTGGTAGAAGCTGCCTGGAGGTTCCAATCATTTTGTAACTTTGTATTTTTTTTTCAGAATTACTTTCCGTGTGATGGGATCTAGTAACACAGAGGTTTACAGTAGTTTCCAAAAGCCCTTCAATTCATGCGAATGAAAACTTACACAAAAGCACCAAATGTAATCAGACCAAAGTGTTTATTTTGTTTTAGGAGCTGAAGCCTTGGGTTACATTTCCTGTCACAATGCAGAAGCTTCAAACCATAGATATAAACAGTACAAGCAGACTTAAGAAGGAAAAGTAGTTCTTTAATGCACATTTGCCTAAGGGCACTCATTAGAGAAAAAAAATGCAAAATAAATGATAACTTTTTTTTGTTCATGAGCAGTTTTAAAAATGAAGCTATTGATCCAGGAGAAGGCCCTGTGTTTAAATTACATTCTAAGTGGAGCTCAGTGCTCACCACAACAGCCTGGAAGTTTTAAACCTTCAGAGCCACTGTCTGCCATTGCTAGATGATATAACTGTTTAAACTAGTGCTCCAGACATGAAATCAGTGGCAGGTATTGGGAGAGAAGAAAATAGAGCATCTAAGAGGAAGCCTCAGAGAAAAGAAATAAATGTGGAGGCAGGCTTATAGTTACATACTAATCTCAGGCAGATAATTTGCAAGAAGTATAAATGATCATAAAATCACATCCATGTAGGAGAACTCCTTGTTATGATAATTTCCTGCAGAAATAACAATAATTCCATGAAATCAGGAAGCAATGCTCTGTGCCCCAAGCCTGAATAGCAAGTAGCAGACTTTATTCAAGTAAGTTCACCTGAATCTTAAGGCACAAACAAAAATAACAACCCTCTCAGAATTTCAGAAAATTGGGAATATTTTTGTTTGCTTTTTCTGTTTTCCCCAATTTAGTAAAATTCATATGGTTATGATTTTTCACTGTAGATTTTTGTCTCCACTCATATGGTTCCATCTTTGAGGATGTGGTCATGTCATTTATGATGAAATAGAGCTGTCCATTTCCAATACAATTCGATTGCATGACCCTCAGGGCATAAGAACTGGGTTTGATCTCCATAACCTGCCAAATATGGATGAAAGAAGGAGAAGTATAAAAGGGGAGGAAAAGGGAAAAGAAATTACACTGGAATGCTATAAAGAGTATTTTCTATGAAGGAAATGAACATTGTTCTTTTTATTATAAAAGGAAATTTACAATTTAGAAGATATTGCTCAATTGCTCATTGACACTGTAAACACAGACAGATTTGCTCACAAATAGTCAGTTTTTTCCCATCATTCCTTCAACTTTTTAACACCAGCTAAAAATCCTTAGTAGTATAATCCTGTATATTCATAAATGTAGGTCTCTTTCCTTTCATTTTGCTGCCCAAATCTTAATCCTTCCTTAGGTGTGGTCAATTGAAATTGATTGTACCACACACTTTACATATCTTCATTAAGCTGCCACAGTGATAGTGTAATGCCAGTCATAACATTTATTTGTTGTTTCTTTATTCTCCCAGTCTTTCTCCACACCCACCCTCCTGATAAAATCTCCATTTTCCATGACCTAAAACTTCCATTCTGCTTCTGACAGTACCTTACACAAAACCAGACTTCTAAACCACTTTGAATCCCCCTTAACAGTGTTTCATTTGCTCATCATTCCCAACCTCCTCCATAACCATCATCCCTTATCTCTCTTGACTTTTGTGACTAAACTCCTGGAGGTAGATGTCAATAACAGGTGCCTCCACTTCCTCTCTTCTCTCTCTATTTTTAACTCTCTACAATCTGCTTTCCTACTTGATTGTTCAAGTACTCCAAAATTATAATTTCTAAACTACTGAATCCGATTATTTTTGCTCAATCCTGACCCTTCCCTACTTTTCTTCAGCTTTTGAAACTGTCAATCACCCTCTTTCTCTGTGATGCTTTCTTCTTTCTAGGTTTTCAGGAAACCACTGTCTCCTGTTCCTCCCCCTTTTGACTTATCTGCCAATTCATTCTCATTTTTTTCCTTTTATCTAGGTTACTCCCACTAATTATGAATGTCTCCAAGGGCTTTTTTCCTGTACTTTCTTATTTTCTCCTCCAATACTATTTTACCTTATAATTTTATGGACTTAATTATCATCTCTATGCTCATGAATTCTCAAATCTACTTATCCAGACCAAACCTTTCTAGATCCCCTTTCCTGGTTTTTGTGCATCTGCTTTTTTCTGTTTCTTCTCCTTCTCTGACTATTTCATTTTACTTCTTTGTTGGATCTTCATCCAGGTGATAACCAATAACCACAGGACTCTATCCCAAGCCTTCTTCTCTTTTTCTCTTGCTGATCTTATCATGAATCCCATGGATTTAATTGTCTGGGCTAATGATTCTCCAGTCTATTTATCCAGGCCTGACTTCTCTCCCAACTTTCAATTTCACATCCCTAAATGTTAATTAAAATTCTTAAACTAAATGACCTGTAGATAACTTGAGTACAACATGAGGAAATTGAACTAATTATATTTCCTTATGAAACCTACACCTTTTTAAACTTCCTATTACTTTTGTGGGAATTGACATCCAGAATCAAACACAGCATCTTTCTTTTGATATTTTGATATTTGAAGCCCTTCAAAGCATGCCTATTCCTATTAGTCTTACTATTTACTACTTTACACACCTCCATTTCCTCTAGGATCTAGCAAAAATTATCTTCTTAATATTCCTCAAATAAAATACAACATTTAGTGATTGTGGGCATTCTCCGTGATTGTTCCTCATGCATGGAATCCTCTCCATCCTTATCTCTGCCTCTTCACTTCACTGCCGTCTTTTAAATATGAGTTAAAATTTCGTTTTCTTCAGGAAGACTTTCTCAGTGCTTCTGAATTCTAATATTTGCTTTCATTTGATAATTTTCAACTTATCCTGAAGATAGCTTGTTTGTACATATTTACATGATGTCTGACCCATTAGACTGTGGGCTCTTCAAAGGCAGATACTTTGTTTATTTATGTATTTATTTTTATCCTCAATGCTTTGCAGAAGGCCTGCCACATAGACACTTAATAGTGTTTATCGACTAACTGAATTGAATAAATTACTAAGTAATGTAGAAAATGATACAATACTAAGACATTTAACTATTCCTCTCTCTAAAAGATAAAAAGAAAATCAATAAGAAAATCAACAGAATGGAAATTAAGGACCAAAACAGTTATTGGAGAATTTAGGCCACAAAGACTTGTTTCTACCAAATAAAGAATATTAGAGAACATACACATTTCTCATCCCCTTTAAAAGCTGTCAATTATTTGAAGCACAAAAATTATGAATATATAAAAACAAATACCAAGCACATCCATTATAGAAGATAACATAATATATTTTATTTAATATTTAATACAGGCAAGATAAATACAATTTATAAACCTAAATGGAACCTGAAGATCTTATTAGAAATTTGTTGATTTCAAACATGTAGAAACAATTAGTTGGCATGTGAGAGAGAATGGTAATTATTTTATATTATATTTTAATTTCCTTAGTATTGCTAAAGCAGTCCTTGGGGCTGGGGAAATAATATTTAACCTTGATAATGTAAATTGACAGTATAGAAATATTAACCTAAATGAAATAGGCATCCTAAATAATCTAGTCTCAGAAAGTGAAATTAAACTTGTTGTAAAGAGCTACCAATCTACAGAAATATATGTAGTGGAGGTGGGAGCATACTGGTACAGATTAATTTACAGGGGAATTAAAGCACATTTAAAGTAAATCATGAATAATTATGCTATACAAATTATTCTCAAACTTGGAAAATAAGATATACTACCAAAATCCTTTTTTAGGAAAAATGTAACACTAATCTCTGAATCTAGATAGAGTAAAGCGAAGACTTGCAAAAAGTATGAATAAGACCTTTGAAAAAAGATTGAAAGAATAAGTAAGGTTAAAAATAAAAATTGCTAAATATAATCAGACTAGATTTATCCAGGTATATTGGAGTAATTCACCATTAGAAAAGTAGTTAAAATGATAATATTTAAACACATGCACAAGCACACACAAACAAATGCAAACCCTATTATTATATTAATAGATCCTCAATACCTTTGATTGATTAATATTGAAATGCGCATTATATCAAAAATAGTAAAATACATAGACATAGAATGGCCAAAACCTATATAATAACACATTTGTATCTTAAAGCAAAAAGTCTGCCTTTTTTACAAATAAAGATAGTTTAGGAACTCTTCCAACAAATATAAAACCGAATATGACCCTTTTCTCTACTATTATTTAACATAGTTCTAGAAATAAGAGATATAGCAATATGACAAAAAAAGAAAGACAATAATTGGTGGCAAAAGGAGACGAAATTAAACTGATTTACAGATAAAATTTACTTAGAAAAACCCAGAGAAATGTCAAAAAATCTTACTGAGACAAATGTTAGCTTTAGTAAATTATTAGCAGAGAAAGTAAATCCCCTTCTATCCACAAAATTTCTATACAATAGAAACATTTATGAGAAAATAATAAAAACAGTGGGAACTGCAAAATGTATAAAACATACCATTGTCAACCTACTAAGATATTTAAGGGTCATAAACATAATTATGAAGCACTCTTTACATAATTAAATAATGATTAGTAATTGAAGGAATTTTCATTCCTCATATTTAGACCATAATAAATAAAATAGCAAAATAATAATAATAAATAAATTAAACTTCATGGTATGGTACACCAAACATATTTGAAGGAGATAGTTTTTATTACTCTCTCCTTTATATTCAAATTTATTTTCAGTAAAAATCTTGAAATTTAACAAATAAAAGCCAGAAAAGAAATGCAGACTTTAAATATTTTCTTTTATAAAAATTCATATATATGTAATATATAATCATGTGAGTAAAAATAAATAAGCAAACAAGTAAATAGATAAATGAATGAATAAGAATATAGATGGCTGAATATTATGCAAAAATATAAGGGATAATCATTTGACTTAAAAGAGAGAACTATATATATATATAGTAGATATATATTTAGACAGACCCATAGTAAATATATAATATATATCTACTATGGGTCTGTCTAAATAATGTAGCATAATATTACATCTTCTTTTTTTGAGCTTTAATTTCTACAAATTTGTCAATTATTTTCTCAAAACGTATCTTCACATGTTCATGCTGAATATAGTATATCCAAATTTGTTGATCACTCTTTGGTCATAGTTGTTCAAAAATACTTTCATTTAGTTTTAATTTTGAAAATAATTTTTCGTTTGAAGCAACCAATATTCAAATAGATCAAAACAATCAATATAAGAATAAGTCTGGCAGAATTCATAAAAAATCCCTTTTCACAAGTGAATTTCAATAATATTAAATAAATTTTAAATTTATTTGGGCAATTACTCATTTGTAATACAAGTATGATGTTTTATTTTCTTGATACTTTAGTTTCAAAATAATGAACAATTTATAAAGAAGAATAATTTTCAGTTTTGAATATGTTGTTCAAAATCAGAAAAAAATTTCCAGAACTAAAATTTACACTTAAACAAATAATATTACAGTTTGAATTTAATTCTATTTTACTCTTTTAGAGTTTAAACACAAATAACAACTCCAAATGGTCACATAGAATGACAGAACTGAAATAATTAAATGTATTTTTGCATGCTATAATTTCCATCCCATCTTCGTTTATTTCAAATCTACTCTTTAAACATAGGAATATGTAATACTTCATGAATTGGAGACACAAACTGTACTTGAAGCAAGCTTTAAACTGTATACCAAGTCTGGTATGTTGAAGGCCAACAATAATAAAGCAGTCATTTATTAGAGCTTAGACCAGCGAAAGACTTTTTATTTTTACTTCAAGAGGAAATATTTTTATCACTGTATTTCTTTAGAGTTGCTAGTATGTGGTAATAATAAAAGGACAAACTTTTAGCCAATTTGATTATCGCTTTCACAAGACAAATGAACCTCATTGCAGCCTTCCCCCCAAGATGAACTGGTCCTACTAGCTCACATTTTTATACCTGAAAAATACGTAGTTATTTCAAAGATTTAATCTGTATTGATTAGTTTTTCTGTGGTGCAGAGACATAAACAAAATATTGATGAAATTCATTTGAAGGAACAAAAGGTCTGAATCTCAAAGGAAATAGCAGGAAGGGAATAGAACAGAAGGAATAATTGGACTTCTAGGGCTCAATTTATAGGAAGTGATAATTATCAAAACTACTTCATACTGGTTTAAAATAGACAAGAATATCAATGGACTAGAATTCAAAATTCAAAATAAAAAATAAA
Organism: Gracilinanus agilis; assembly: GCF_016433145.1. NCBI lineage: Eukaryota > Metazoa > Chordata > Mammalia > Didelphimorphia > Didelphidae > Gracilinanus > Gracilinanus agilis. The sequence continues at coordinate 493,464,231 of NC_058131.1, forward strand.
AATAAAAATCAATATACTAGTGTCAAATTAATCCATAAACCACATGGAAAAGAACTTATTTAACAGTCATTTTAGGAAATGTAAAAAGTAGTTAGAAGAGACTGTCAGTTATCATTCACTGTAGTGATTATGGGGAAATTCCTTAGCCAAAAAAAAGGCTATAGAAAAAGATGTAATAGATAATATAAATTATATGAAACAACATATTTTGAAAAATTAAAAAAATCCAGCAAGGATAAGAAGAATATGCATGAATTTGGGGAAAATCTATTCATCAAATATCTTTGACACATGTATCAAGGATATCTTTCCAAAGTAGATGTAGAATTAGTAGAGATACATTAAAAAATTAGAATTTGTCTTCAATGCCTGACAAGGAATAGACTTTGAAAAAATAATTATTGATATAAATATGCAAAATTCAATGAACATGTCAATCAGTAATATGAGAAATGTAAATAAAAAACAGAAATATCATCTCCTACCTATAACAGTAGTAAAGATGAAAAAATTATCAATAATGTTGAAGTGTTTCTGTGAAGGCAGGCACACTTTTGTGAAATCATCATGCTTTAAAGAATAGATTCAATGTTCATAATCTTTGCCCAAGAGATCCCACTTGGACATATATGCCCCAAGGATGCTAAAAAAAAAACAGAAAGACTTCATATATAGCAAAATGTTCAAAAAAGCACTTTTTAAGGTAGCAAAGAATTTGGAAAAAGAGTCCCTTTCATCTGAGAATGGCTAAACAAACTGTGATGCATTCATATAATTGAATAGTATTGAGCAATAAGTAATGTTGGCTATGAAGTGTAGAAAAGCATGGGAAGATTTTTTAATATTTGATTCTAAGCAGAGCAAGCAATAATATTAAACCATATACTAATTAATTATAATGGCCCAGAAATCTGGCTTGGGAAAGTATACTTCCCTGTGCTTTGTTAAAAACCTGGGAGCTATGGGCACATTGTATATTGAATATTGTCTAATACCAGTTTTCCTGAATTGCTTCTCTCTGTCTCTGTCTGTCTGTCTTTCTCTCTCACTCACCTACCTACACACACACACACACACACACACACACACACAAAAGTCTTGATCCCATGCTCCCTTATGTCCTCCCTCCCTCCTTCTCTCCTTGTTACAAGAATTTACTTAATAAAAGGGGAGAAGGGAAAGATGTATATTCAGGAATTAATGTGATGCAAAATCAAGAGTAATAAAACTATGATGAAAAACACCAATGAGATTTTTCTTATGCAATGAAATTGTTACTTACCTGTTCCCACCAAATTACTATGTGTAAGATATAAAACTTGAACCCAGGAATTCTTGATTCTAGATCATTTTGCTCGGCTAAGAACCCCACATTGAAGAATGCTATTTTCTATGAGTTTTTCCTTTCATTACATTTGATTCATTGGAGATTCAAATGCCAACTGCAGGTCTACTTCCCATGATGTTTAACTGGAGGAATCCACATAGGTTGACTTAAGTATACTCATCTGACGTATTTTGGGAGACTATTAAGGAAAATATCTTTTAAATTTCCCCCTTCTCCTCCTTTTCCTCTTGTTCCTCCTCCTGATCCTTATTGGTTTCCCACATTCCCCTCCTGATCTTTCACTCCTCCTTCTCTGGATCCTGGTTCTCCTGCTCTTTTCTTCTTTTTGTTCCTCTTCTCCTTCCTCCTTTTCCTCCTCCTCTTCCTCCTCTTTTTTTCTTGTTCTTGTTCTTTATCATCATCTTCATCTTCTTCTTCTTCATCCTCTTCTTCTTCCTCTCTTCTTCCCTCTTCCCTTCCTCCCTCCCTTTGTTCCTTCCTTCCTTTTTTCCTTCCTTNTTGATCAAGGCAATGAGAATATGGATACATAACATATTCCCTTCCTTCCTTCCTTCCTTCCTTCCTTCCTTCCTTCCTTCCTTCCTTCCTTCCTTCCATTCTTCCTTCCTTCTTTCCTTCCTTCATTCCTTTTCCTTTCTCTTCTTCTTCTTTCTCACCCTTTTCTTGTTCTTCCTTTTATTTAATCTTAAAATGAATGGAAAGAGTGAGGATTGGGTCAAATTATTTTATTGGATATTCACAAAGGTGGCCTATTGGTGATTTATGAACAAAAAACTTGAAAATGTTCAGCAATGGGAATAATTGGTAGATAGTTACCTTCTATGTAGTCACTATTCAGAACATATACCTGAAATAATTGACTTAGTTTTGGAAAAAAATTCTTGACTATTCTTTTCTACAATTGAGATATTTCTGAAGTTATAAATAGTTGTCATGATTTCTATTCTTAGTTCAACCAATAGTACAAAAAATTCACCCCATTGGATCATTCATTTGTAATTTGCATCAACTGGAAGAATATTAACTCAAAACATAGATCAAGTCCATGAGTTGCTGATCAAAAGAGACCTAATTACTTAGCTCTGGAAACTAATGGTTGTGGTCTGTGATTTTCTTGATACATGAAAAAGAAAAAGCTAGAGAGATGTGCCAAATGAATGCCAGCCAGCTGACAATTTGATTATATTTGAAAGGACAGTATTTTAAACAGGAGAAACTTTCTGGTTCAGAGCCAGAGTCTTCCATATATACAAACACATATTGGGTATAAGACTTTAGGCCCATTCATATAAGCCCATTGAAAGTCTCGCTGTTTATGGTATAATCAAGGAGGACAGAGATAGGACTCTAGTGTTTAATTTCCTGTAACTTCTTCCATCAAGCAGGCCAGAGTATATTTGGATCTCTATCACTATCATCTCTTGCTATCTTTGAATGACTTGACTTAACATGTATTGTCATAGTACACATTGAATTCCTTAATATTATTTATATTTTTGAGATATCTCCCTGTAATTATACTGTTACGGGTCAGTCTTAGCCCTTTTTTTCAATCTTACCCTTTACGTTATCCACTAAAATACTAGTAATAAAACTATTGGGAATACTCATCTTGTTTAAATATTTCAGTATGTTTACTCGGAGATCTTAGAGCTAGTCGTTTATGTTCTCCAATGAAGATGAAGGCAGAAAGTTCCTAAATAGAACAAATTTTTCATATAGCACTTTTGTGCTAGCAAAGAACTAAAAAACAAAATGAGTGTTCATCAAGTGGGAATGGCTAAGAATATAATTGAATACCATGTCAAAAGAAAAATGACTATTAAAAATTCAGAAATACATTGTACGACTTAAATGAAGTATAATGAGTAATCAAACAGATTCAGTGAAATCAATTTACAGAATGAGTGCAACAATATAAATAGGATAAACCATAAAATAAAGTCCCTGGGGGGGCCTCTTGGCCCTGGAATAGAGTTTAGCAAACAATACTTCCAGTTTTCTGGAGAAACAGAGGCAAAAAAATGCATTATGTTCCATATGCTGTCAGACATAGGGAATATGTCACTGGCTTTTGCTCAACTGTTTTATTTATCTTTGTGAATGGAAAGGCTTATTATATAGTAGAGAGAGTATGGTAAGGAAATACTCAGAAATAAATATGATATAAACACCAAAGACATTAATAAAATATATAAAAATTAAGTTATATATCAGAAAATTATAAATTTTACCAAATAAGAAATGTTGAGCCTAACATAACTCCTTTTTCCTTGGCCTTCCACATTCTCCCTTTGAATGACATATATATATATATATATATATATATATATATATATATATATATACACACATATATGTGTGAGCATGCATGCATGTATGTATGTGTTCTACTTAGTAGATGCAAAACTCTGGGTTAAGGAAGAAGGAAGGACCAGAAAGGCCAGAAATCTAGCATGCCAACATATGTGCCAGGCCATCATTTTGGGCCTACTCTAACAATTAGATTTGATTGACAGGATTGGCTAATCCCAAAAGGGAAACTCTTTGCAAAATAAATTGGTGACTATGTAAATACAGAGATTAACCTTAAGTACCCTTAAGCACTCAGCCTTAACCTTAAGCACTCTAGGTGGCTCCCCAGGGCCCCATGATTTACTCAAGAGTACAAAGAGGCAAGACCCTTGACTGCCTTGTCTTCATAGGTAGATGGCCCATCCACNTATATATATATATATATATACACATATATGTGTGAGCATGCATGCATGCATGTATGTATGTGTTCTACTTAGTAGATGCAAAACTCTGGGTTAAGGAAGAAGGAAGGACCAGAAAGGCCAGAAATCTAGCATGCCAACATATGTGCCAGGCCATCATTTTGGGCCTACTCTAACAATTAGATTTGATTGACAGGATTGGCTAATCCCAAAAGGGAAACTCTTTGCAAAATAAATTGGTGACTATGTAAATACAGAGATTAACCTTAAGTACCCTTAAGCACTCAGCCTTAACCTTAAGCACTCTAGGTGGCTCCCCAGGGCCCCATGATTTACTCAAGAGTACAAAGAGGCAAGACCCTTGACTGCCTTGTCTTCATAGGTAGATGGCCCATCCACACAATATTTTCTTGTCCTTGGAAATGTTTTTCTTGCTGTCATAGAGAACGAGAGCAAAATAAGATTTTTAACTAGCACTAACAGCTTCAGTCTAAGTAGATATCGTCATCATTATTTTCTCATTTGGAATGCATTTCACATCCAGAAAATATTGGGGGAAAGCCTTCATTTCTAGTAAAAAGAACTTTTTTTTAAATAAAGGACATGGGATGCTGATTACTATAAATAACACTATTCAAATTTTTTATCATTAAATTTCACCGTAGTTTAAACTAAAGTGCATCTATATAAAGTGCACAAATGTGCAAATATTCCTAAATCTTTGCCACAGAGTGATGCATCGTTGGTATTTTTTGTGTTGTTGTTACTGTTGTTTTAATAAAACAAAATAAAATAAAACAAAATAATAATAATGGATATAGAACACAAAGGGAATTTAGAACTTGTAGTTCAACTACTCCTTTTACAGATTATAACACCATGTTATAGAAAGATCTGCAATGTAAATAACAATGACATAGGTAATGAATAGAAGAGTGAAATTTTGAACTTAGGGCCTCTGACTCTATACTCAGCACTGCACTGCACTAAATGAACTCAAGCTTATTGGCATATCCTCAGAATTAAATATTGCTAAACCTCAAATTGCTGTCAGTATCAACATTGCAGGCATTCCAGAGGTGCTAAAATCTCTCTCTCTTTTTTAAACAATCTTCAATAAAGTCTACAGCTAACTTCTTTGGTTTTCCACTTTTCTCTTTTTCTTCTTAACTACTTCTAAATTATTATTCTTCAGCGGATGACACACCAGCAGGGACTTAGCAACACCTGTGTTTATTTAAGAAACTGATGCCTCCCTGTTATCATTTTTCAGCATAAGTGTATGTGAATGGGGGTAATGGTGCCCAATAGCACTATTATAATTAAGATGCTGCAGTATTTTCATAACAAACGGCAGACTTCCAAAAATACTGCCTGGAAATTGCCTTGTTACATTTCAAAATATGGTACTAAGATTTAATGTTTTTAAAAACAACAACAAAAATGTTTTCAGCCTGATGTCTTGCTTAAATGGCACTGGTTCACAAGATCATTAGGCTGCTAACCTATTTATTTTATTTTATTTCTTAAAATAGGAGGAAGGGAGATGCTGCTTCAGAATACAGAATTGTCAGAGATGAATGCAACAAATAAAGTTAATCAGTTGTTTTTATTGATTATTTATCATATTTTGTTTGTTTTAATATACTATCAATAGAAAGAACAAAAGGTATATGCATCAAAACAAAATAATCTTAAGTTACATATTCCTACTCGCATACTTTTTTATAGATATCCTGGGTTCTCAAAGATCATGCCAGGCAAATAAATATTCTGGCAATTGTAAATTTGGAAAGACTTCAAGCATGAACCCAGTAATGGTTTATACCACATTTGTCATAGGAACAACTCAGACATATTCAAATAAAGTCATTTTAGAGGCATTACCATGCTGTGATTTTTTTTCTATTTTGTCCAGGACAAATTCATGAATATCATGAGTAAGATGTAGTATTTGCACTGGTGGATGGAGTAGCTTTGATGAAGGATGTTTTCAAATACCTAATGTGAACAGAGTAAGAAACAAAGGGGCTACTTGACAACTACGAATTCAAATCTTCTCTCAGAAACTTGCTACCTGTATAACCCTGGGCAAGTCACTTAATTCTGTTTTCCTCAATTCATACATTTGTAAAATGAGCCAGAGATAGAAATGGTAAAGAACTCCAGTAAAATTCAAGAAAATGGGTTCACAGAGTTGGATATGACTAAGTGACAAAACAACACCAACAAAGGATAAGAGCAAAAAGGCAAGATACTACCTCACAATATCTTTAAAAAGGTATTAATATTAGAGAGCAAGGAAGGAGCAAAAAAGTGACAGAAAGTTGGATTTATTAATTATCTTATGCAAAAGAAGGTTAAGAACAGATTTTATTCTGACTGGTTTTGTGGTTTGGGTTTGAAAACTGAATGAAATGAGAAAATCCTACCATATCAAACAGTTGTAAATAATATTTACTCAGCCAAAGACTCAAAAAGTTATTTAAGATACATTGTTTTTTGTTGGATAAAGCTTCTCTGCTTCTTTGCTGGCCATCCTAGCCAGTCAGAAGCCTAAGGTTATGTCTCTTGTCTCCTTTTTCCTTGACACATAGGTTACCAGGAATTAGATCTAAGCCTTATTTCTCTGAGCCAAATAAACCTCAAACATGGCTTCATTATCTTGAAAGAAAAACAAAAATAAAAGGAGGGAAAAAACCAGTCTCACCTACATGTTGTAGAATCTTAGGATATGATTCTTATAATAGTAATTGTCATTATGGCATCTTACTGTTTTTAGAACAATTCTTTATGGATATTTTTAATAGTTCTATACTGGATCATCCCTTAGTACAAGGAAAAATAGTCAAGCAAAAACAGCCTGTCCATTGGCCTTATCTGACAATGTGAAAAATGTTCTGTCCTAGTTGTTGCCTGACTGTATAAATAAGATATATGTTTCATTATTTGTTCTTGGATTTTCAGTGATTTTATGAACATATACATATATGCATTGGATGATATATATGCATGTAAGACATTTTAATAAACATTAGATATAGTATGTTAACTTTTATGTTATGTTAATTGTTTAAATATGACCACATATACATTGAAAAATGTATGCATGTATAAGATGTGTAAATGTGTCATGTATGCAAAATATACGACATATATACAACACGTGCCATGCATATGTATCAATTATTTTCCTTCTTCAGTGAATTTTCAAACTAATTGATAAAAATGCTCCTTCATTTGATGCAAATTGAAACCCATTCACAACTTTTCAACTGTATAATAAGTGTATTACAGAAAAAAGTGGAGGGACATTAAATGAAATTCTATTCCCACGGGTTGTATTTCTTCATTCTTATCTTGAACATAGGTAACATTAAATATAAAATGATAGATTTTATTCTTTTGGGCTATAATTAAAGCAAGTCTAGTTCAATCTTTTGTTTCTCCAAGTAAATTCTTGAAGTCATTCCTTTAATTAACTGGAATTTCATTATTTTTACATTATTTTATTTAGACTAGGAATACCAAAAATATAAGGTTGTATTTTTTCATTTAGTTGTAAATATATAATCTCTTTGCCAATTAGCAATACACGGCAGCCAATGATAATGACATCCCATGGTAATTTAAGAGAGACAACATTGAATTTTTTTTAAAGTCCCACATTAAATATTGCTAGAAAGGTTGGGAATTAGTTATGAGACCAGTTAACCAAGTGTAATGTCTCTGTAAGGAAGGTGAGTAAATGGCTTATTTTCCTTTTAAAATGAATGTTCCCTATCTTTCATTCCTTGCTCATAAAATCTATTATTGCTGCCAGGGAGAGTACATGTATTTCATTCAATCTTTCAATATAGATATAACATTTGAATCTGTCCTGTTTTGGCTTAATCATTACATTAGTTTGATCCTTCTTTGATTCTTCTGCTTTTAATTACAAATATATCTAAATCTCTACAATACCAAAAACAAACAAACAAACAAACAAACAAAAAAGCCCATGCTAAACCAACCCATTCCATTAAGCTTTTCTCACAGGTTTCTAGAAAAAAAATAATTCTACCTACATGAATTGCCCCTACTTCTTATTATTTTATTTACTTCACTTTCTGCAGTCTGGCTTCTGGCCTTTTTGCATAACTGAAATTGCTCTTTCCAGGGTCACCAATGATCTCTTAATTGTCAAATCTTAAGATACTCTCTTGAATCTCATCTTTCTTGGATTCTCTTCAGTATTTGACAGCACTATAAGCACTCTTTCTTCATGGACCATACTCTCCTCTCTGTATTTTAACGACTGACCATTCTTCTAGGTAGTCTTTTCTGGTTCATTATTTACATCACATTTCCTAACTACAGGATGCTCCTAAGAATCTGAGCAATCTTTTTTCTCTATTAACTTGGTGAGCTCATTCCATACATTTAATTACCACCTCTATACCAATTTTATACGCACATATTTTTAGTATATCCAACTCTAGTATACTGACCTCCAGTAAAGCATCTTCAATATCCTATTGTGCATTTAAAACTAATATTCTATTAGAATCTCAAATTCAACTCTAAAACTCATTAGTAGAATTAATTATCTTAACACCAAACCTCAACCCTCTTACTAAAGTCACCATTTCTTTGGATATTACCATCATCTTTCTTATGTTCTAGATTTAAGGCATTGGCATTAACCTTGACTTCTAACTTTCTATTATCCCCACATTTCCAATCTATTTTCAAAGTTTGTTATTTCTACCTTCACTACATCTGCATCTTGCCACATCTTTATTTTCTGTACTTACATAGTCACCACCATTCATCATCTTTTGCCTGAAATATTACAATGTTATGTTAATTTATCTCCTTACATTTTTCTGCTGTTGCTCCTCTCCATCCTTTACCCACTAAAATGGTTTTCCGATAGCAGACATCTGACCATGTCACAACATTACTCAATAAATTCCACTTATCCCCTATATTCTTTGGCTTCTGAAGCCTTTCGCAGTTAAAGGTGTAGTGGTACCTGCTCTAATATGAACTCTTGAGAGTCGATTGTTCAATTTTCAGTGCTAGTATTTATATCTCAGAAGGAGGAAAATAATAATAAATCAGGGCTTGGTTTATTTTGTTGATTGTCTAGATTTAAGAAATCAGTTTTAAAAAACTTTAATATTGCATTTTAAACTTAAAAGTGTGTTGTGAAAACATTTTTCTAAAAGAAAGCTGGTTATTAAATGTTTAACAACAAATCCATTGTTATAACCTACCTTCCCATCTCTATTAAATATTACTCCCCTTCCTTAACTCTATGGCCAAAAAAGAATGACTTTTTTCCTGTTTCGCATACATAACGCTCCATCTAACATCTTCAAGACTTTGCAATGACTGTACCTCATGTCTTTAATGCTTTCCCTCTTTCCCTCTGACTCTTGGAATTATATCATACTTATTTACTTTAGGTTCTGTTTCCAAAGTCAACTTCTGTCTGAAAACTTGTGCACCCAAAGCCCATCCTACCTCAAGGTACTTCCAAATAATTATCCTATTTTAATTTTGTATTTTATAAACTTCTCTATATATGCCCATGTTGTCTCATCCAATGAAGTCTAAATTTCTTGAAGGCATAGGATTTTTGCCTTTCTATCCTTTATTGCCTAGAACAATGCCTGGCACATAGTCAATATTTCATTAAAACTTACTACTTTGGATTTTTTCTTTACATTTTACTGCTATTAAAAAGCAGCCGTATGTTTTCCTAGCCAAGCTTTGCTACACTTATGGTCAGCAAAAACCAAAACCAATTGATTCTTACCTCTGAACTTTGACCAAAGTTACATCTCATTTTTGTGAGGTGGGGTTTGGGAGTAAAGGGAAGTGAAAGGGGAAGAAAGATAGAAAAAGGAAAGTGAAAGGAGAGATAAGGCAGTAATAACTTTGAAATTGGAAAGTAGAAGTACGCTTTAAGTCCCAATAAAAGGATACACTTCTAAATCAGTCTGCCATCTCTCAGCTACTCTCTTGCTTCTCCACATTCACAAAACATCCATCACAGACCTTTATTTGCTTACTTTATATAAAAATCCTTTATGATTACAAAATTGTATCATTGGGTAGTGGTGAATAAAAATGCTTGTTGTCCTTTAAGCCAAAAGGACCTAGATTCAAGTTCTGCCTTTGAATCATTCTTGCTGTGTGACCTTAGCAAGCCAGAAGCCCTCACTGCCCTAAGCAACTATCCAAGATTATAAATTTTAGAGAAGGTACTGATATACATTGGTAAAAAAGAGTTTCCTCATTTGGGAGTTCCTCATAAAAATAAATCACAGGTCTAATCTTTGTATCTTTACCTTTATGCTTCCAAAGCATTTGAATATATTATATCTTTTATCACTCTTAACATGCACAGATAGGGAGTGTCTTCCCTATTTTATTGATGAGGAAACATTCAAAGAGGTAAATTGAGTTCACCAATGAATGTCACCTTGCTCATAAATGGCAGAGCCAGGAATCAATTTCCTATCTTATGACTTTAAATCCAGTGCTCTTTCCATTAGACTATTTTTTATATTAGTGATTGTCACAGAATAAGTAATTTATTAGCTCCAAAGAACTTCTTCAAGGGGCAAGAAAAATCTTGTTTAATATTGCATTTTAGAAATTATTTCAAAATGGACAGATCTTAATCTTTCTTTTATAGTGCAAGTTTGGCTCCATTTTTGAGAGTGAGAAATCTAGTAGAAAGTGATTTTGAGTATTTTAATCTTATCTAGTTTTTTTTTTTACTTGTGACTAGTGAAAATCAATGAAAGCCACTGTTATTCATCAGCAATTAATTCCTTTTATCATACTATAGGGACATTGTGAAACATCTTTAATATTGCTATACTTCTGAGACACAAAGCTATTTTGCTATCAATAGCCAAAAGTCCATTGAGTCCTCTTTTACAGGAATCCATTTTCCACAATTTTCTTCCTTCATAATGATTATTTTTTGCTATTCACCTGAATTCTCCAATCTAAAATCACTTTTTAAACTGACCTTGGAAAGAAAAGCACCTAACCAAAATCACTGTATAATTATAGTTCTATCTAAGAAAACTTCCTGCTCTTCTTTGAAGGGGCTGCATTCTGTGGGTGTGAAATATTGTATATGCTATCAGATAGTTAATAAAAAGTTATTTGGTTTTAATAATCTTTTTAAACTCTCCATTAAATTTCCATTAAAAGGGAAGGATTTCTAACTCTGGGAGTATATATTCAGAAATAAAAGTGATATGTAAATAAAATCAGCAATAAGAGTTTTTCAACTGAAAGTATGATAAAATAAAATAAGCTATTCCTAGGACTTGGGGAAAGAGTTGTGAGTATGAATTTTGTCATATAAGTTATTGGAAAAAACTCCCTTGAAATATGGGACAGATGATAAACACACACACACACACACACACACACACACACATGCATTATAATTATTTAATACAAAACAAATAGCCTAAAAGGTCAAGAGTTAGAATAAGGTAACCATATAGATGGAAACTTTCCTCAAGATTATAAAGGTGCAATTTGGGTAATGGCTGAACAAATTATAGTATCTGTTGATGATGGAATACTATTGTGCTCAAAGGAATAATGAACTGGAGGAATTCCATGTGAACTGGAATGACCTCCAGGAATTGATGCAAAGTGAAAGGAGCAGAACCAGGAGAGGCTTATATACAGAGATGGGTACACTGTGGCACAACTGAATGTAATGGACTTATTTTGCAATGCAATGATCCAGGACAATTCTGAGGGACTTATGAGAAAGAACGCTATCCACATCCAGAGAAAGAACTGTGGGAGTAGAAACACAAAAGAAAAGCAAGTACTTGATCACATGGTTTGATGGGGATATGGTTGGGGATGTAGACTCTAAGCAATCATCCTAATGCAAATATTAATAATGTGGAAATAGGTCTTGATCAATGACATGTAAAACCCAATGGAATTACTCATTGGCTATGGGGCGTGGGGTGGGAGGAGGGAAGGGAATAAACACGAATCATGTAACCATGGAAAAATATTCTAAATCAATTAATTAAATAAAATCTTTCAATTAAAAAAAGATTATACAGGTGCAGAAGAATTAAAATTAATTCCTCCTTCCCACTCTACTCAATAAGAACAGAGGAGAGAAGATTTTCACTCCATTTGTTCATCGAGAATAGTTTTGCTCTCCTATAGAAAGAAAGAAAAATAGAGAAGGAATCAGACTCTTGATATTATAAATGAACCATTGCAAGAGTGTCTGATGGATTTGGTCAAAATTAGGCTTTAGAAATTTAAAATCTGAATAATATCTTTTGTATCAGATAAATACTTTTGACTGAAGCCTATTCAATAACAAGGACTAAGGACTAAGTGCCTTGCTCTCAGCAATTATGTACTTCAGAAATTACCAGAGGATACTCCAGGAAATAAGAACATCTCTATGCTTCTCAGACAACTGGCTAACCCAGAAATGAGGTAGCCCTTTTTTATGAGTGGCAGTACTTTTCTCATTAGTAAAGGAAATGTGTAGTCTATGTGGATTTAACCAATAACCCACTAGGGAAATTGTGTTTTCTTCCCTTTAGGATATGTTTTTATGAAGTCACACTAGTACAGAAGAAGCTAGTAGATCATACATGCATAAATCAATAGTATTTTTTATTTTTTATTCATAGTTGTTGAAAAAATAATATGTACATATATGGATAGATAGATATTTTCAAATGACTGATTCATCATCATGGACTTGGCTCTTCTCAGACCCATATTCCCCTCACCAGTTGAAAGGAATTTCCCAAACTCAAGAGTTTCAGGAATTTGATTTAGGTGCTTGAACACAGACCTCCCCATAAGTAGTTTTCATTGGGAGTTAAAAACTGGCCAAAATATCTTCTGCTCCTAACTTCTCAAAGGAGAAATAGAGAGTTAATAAAGACAACTCAGAACAAATAATTGGTTCAGTGGATAAAGAGACAGGCCTGGGGACTGGAGGTCCTGGATTCAAATCTGCTTTTAGACACTTTCTACCTGTGTGTTCCCAACGAGTCACTTAATCCCAATTACCTAGCCTTTACTCCTCTTTTGTCTTGGATCTGATTGATACTTATCATTGATTCTATAAAAAGAGATAAGGGTTTCAAAAACAAAAACAATTGCTCTGAGGGTTGTTTAAAACCCTTATCTTTTGCCTTGGAATCAATATATGTAAGGAAAACTCAGGATCTGGAGAATTTATTTCTTTTTTCAAAATGTCTTCATTCACTGGACTGTCACTAGTTAGATCCACTAATCCAGCCCCCTAAATTCTTTCCTTCATGGCTAGCTGGACTACTGGGCTATATAAAACCACAATTGCTCTGGGTGTTGTTTATCAGCAGTGGAACAGTGATCTAGGCTCAAGTTTATGCACTGAGAAAGACAGCCCTAAAATTTCTCCTTTTCTTCCTGAAACTTTCTCTTTCTTTCTTTTTAAATTTTTTTTTAACTCTTACCTTCAATTTTAGAATCAATACTACGTATTGTTTCCAAAGCAGAAGAGTGGAAAGGACTGGACAATTGGGGTTTAGTAACTTACCCAGGGTCACAAAGCTTTCCTTTTTGAACACTGAAAACTGACTTCCTAGTATGGCTCTAGCAAGTCTTTGTTTTCTTCCTGAAATAATATGAATACAAATATTTTTTTCTCACTTGACATCTATCTCTATACTGTTGAATAATGGGACTTTTGATGTTTCCAGGATGGATAAAGTGAGTTTTCTGAGATCATCTGAAGCATAATTTTACTTGGGGAGTGTGCCACAAACAAAATTGTCCATGAAGAACAATTGCTTATTTCATTGAAGCCAAAAATATCTTTTTGCCTTAATAACTACTAGGATAATTCAGAAGAAAACATACTGTGCCACTCCCCCTTCAATTCTCCTTTCCCTTTTCATTTGTCTAGACACAGTTAGTCATCCAGTATTCCAGATAAGTATTTTAGTGCTAACACTAAGCAACTTTTAAACTTGGTTCACCAGAAGACCTTCGAGTCATATTTTACTATAGAGCTACTAAATTATAAGGCAATTCTGTAATTGCAATACATTTATCACTCATGTAAATCATTCGATTTTTACTTAGAGCCAATATGAAAGCTAATGATATATTTTAAAGAATCCAGGGCCTCTTCCCAGTTATTGATGGAAAGGAAAAACCACAATTTAGAAGGTTATATAAGTTCATAATGTGAAACAAACAAAAAATAGCCAGTATCTGAATGCTTCCCTCTAACAAGGAATCCTTCAGAGATGACTGAACAGTTCATTTTGCTGTCAATAAATTTGCATTTGGATGTGCTAAGGAGAAAAATAAAAGGCTTTTTTAACAGTTAATGTGGCTGCAATTGGGTTTTGGCAGGCTTACTATTGAAGTGATCCTAGAATCACAGACCTTTAGACATTGGAGGAGGCTCAGAGATCAGGTAGTCCACCTCTCTCATTTTTAAGATAATGAAACTGGGATCTACAGAGCTGAAATGCCTGCCTGAGATTACACAGTAACAGAGTCAGGACTAGACGCCAAATTTCCTGCCTCCTACTCTAGCATTATTTCTAGTATACTGCAGTGCTCTCTCTTTTGGAAAACTGTGAAATGACAGAAAAATCTCTAGATCCCTGACTTGTAGGAAAAATGAAATACAAAAACCAGAAAATCAAACTTGTTTATCCTTAACAAGGGTCACAGCTTTGATCAATGCACAGTGCCTTAAAGTCTGATATTATGGCCTTTATACTAGCAAATGGCTGATTTATTTCTATGGAAGATCAGTAAGTTCAAGATGAAATATAAGATGCAAGCATCGGCCATACCTCCATGGTCAAAATTATGTGGTTTTACCAATTTGCAAATTATATCATTTCTATAGAAACTGCATTAAACTCCTGCTTGTTTGATGATGTTTCTCTTACAAAGACAGAATTTAAAACTATTCTGAAAGAGTTTTGCTTTGAATTCTCAGAAATTAATGAAGACATTTACATTTTACCCTGAAAAAGTAGGAAGAAAAGGAAGGTGAAGAAATTTGCCAAAGTGCAGCACCTTCATTTTGGCAAGTGCAACTCAGTGGTTTATTGGATAGATCAATCGGTCTTGGGTGAGGAACATGTGCATTCAGATATAATCTAAGTGAACCTGGGCAAGTCATTTAACTTCTATTAGCCTGTTTCTTCATCTGTAAAAGGAGGATAATTATTAGCACATGAATTGTTGTGAAGATCAAATGAGATCTAATCATTGTAAAGTGTTTAGGACAGTGCCTTGCACACAGAAAGTGCATAGGTTATTTGTGCACTGGTGATTTTTTTTTTTTTAGTTTTTAGCCAATCCTCCTCAGAACTGTAAATTGAAATGTTTATCTTCATGTTATATGGCCTTTACCTCTCTATATCTGTTACAGCTCCCTTTGTTTTCACTCTTTCCCTTCTCCTTCCTTCAAAAGCTATTCCCATCTCTTCCTCCCTTCTGAATAGTTTTACTCTTCCCACTAATAATCTATCTTCGTCTTTCTTATAATGATCTACTTTGCAAATCCTACCTTCCCCTCTAAGTTACAAATATGCCCATGTTTTGTGTGCATTTCAAAGGAATATAATGGTCTGGATTTTAAACAAATATTTTTTAAACTTTTAATAGTTTTTTTAAACAAATTTTATAAGTTTAACTTCTCAACAAACACTAAACAAATAACTAAAACAAATCTGGTAAAAAACTCCAAATAAGCCTTAAAATAACAATAGTTTTCATTTATTTAGTGCTTTAATTTTAAGAACACAATATGTATTTTAACCAAATAAGAACAATGACCACATATTTACCCTCTTCCTTTCTGAAACCATCTGTGTAGTTTTGAAGATACATTGCTTTTGCTATGTCTTGTCAGGAATTTCAAATTGCACATGATTAGGGATGACAGCCTGACTACTTCCAAAGCAATTGCAAAGAGGCTTCTTCCTTGGAGAATCAATTAGATCCTCCTTTCATATGAGGAACACAGGATCAAAGCCTAATGAAATACTAGAATATACAAGAGGTCAATTTTTTGGTCATGTTCCCTTTTAGTGAAGCCAGCAATAACTTCTCAGAATAATATTTCAAATATATAAAATAAATTACATAGGATTGCAAATGAAACTAATTATATTGAAGTATAGTTACCAAAATATTTTTTTAAAACTGAGGCCGAACTGAACTCTTAATTCAGGAGAAGAGAGAATAGATTAATAATAGTTTTAGTTATTAGTAATAATTTAACTAACATTTTTAGCTAGCATTTCAATAATTTTGAAGTTCCAAAGAACTCCCAAATTTATATCTCCAACTTAAAATTCTCTACAGACCTTTAGTTCCATATTTCAAACTGCCAGCTAGTTTTTTTAATAATCTGATTGAAACTTATATTTGACATTTCTAAAACCTAATAATTTTCCTTCTCTCCCAAACAGGGTCCTTCTCCAGCATTTTCCTAGTCCCATGCCTTGAAATATTGTAATGGTCTTTTACTCTACCTTTTTTGTTTTATTTGTTAAGTTCGATAGTATTATTATTTCTACTAATACAATATCTCTCATTTTTCTGTACTCACACTTTGACCATTTTTATTTAGACTGTTTTCTCTATTCCCTTCCTAATCCTAATTCTTCTACTGCCCAGGTGTTCTTCCCATTATATTACTAAGGAAATGGTACTGCTCTACTCAAAAAGAAAATCTATAATTCTTGTTGCATATTGAAAATGCATAAATTTCTAATTCTGATATTTTGTTCCTCTACATTCTGGCTCTGATCTACTTAGCATCACAATCTTGCAATCTTGTGCAATTCACCTACTCAATGTACCAGTCAGTCAACACTCTTCTCTATCCCCTTGTTCTTGTACTGCTTTTTCCCTATCATCATGCTTTTCCTGATGTTCCCATCTGTGGAATGGAATCTGTCTCCTTTTTCTATGTGTTGGAGCCTATTCACAGTAGAGCTCAGATTCTACCTACTCTATGAATCTTTTTTCCTTCATACTTTAGATGAATGTAATCTTTCCTTCCTCAAATTTCTTATAGAGCTTAACTTGCATCTCTCCTTTTTTTTCCTCTTCTTTATACCACAGTCATTTGGGTAGTTGACTTTACTCTTATTAGACAATAATTTTCTTGGGAGCCAAAGTCCATTTCAAATCTATTTCTATATCTTCTCTCATATCTACTATGGTCCCCCATATCTGCTAGATATTTCATAAAAGTTCACTGCTTTAATGATCCAATGGTTTGGAAAGTGACACAAATTCTAAAATGAATTGATGAGTACAGTGAATTGGATACATATCGCAAACTTTATAATCTTGCCCTTCCTTTGAGACTCTTGTTCATATTCTTCTATAAGTTTGTCATTGGACTGGACCAATTACAAACTTTTCTCACTTTTCCCTGATACCATGAGGAAAGCAATGAAGCACTAGGGATGTCCAAGTGTTGGATAGTGAGTTGTTATGTATCTTCAGGTAATGCCCATAGTTTTACTTTATCTAGGAGCAAAACATTTTGTAATCTATTTGCTGATAGCTTCTGAGTTAAATTATCTTTGAAACACGATCTATAGTGTGAGTAGAACTGCATCATGCTCTTTTCTAATTTTGTAGTAGTAGGCTTTAAGCTTCCCCTTTCCAGGTTAGCTATATATTGCAGTGGGTAGAACATTAGGCCTAGAGTTAGGAAGACTTGAGTTTAGATTTAGTCTCACATACTTTACTAGTTGTGTGACTGAAAAATCATGTAACCTCTGCCTCAGTTTTCTCAGCTAGGGAGATAAATTCATTGGGGGTAAAAATAGCTTCTTTCTCAGGTGGTTTTGAAGAACAAATGAGATTATATTAGCATGGTACAAAAATTTAATAAATACTTATTTCCCTCTTCCCTCCCCAACTTCCTTCCTCCCTCCCTCTGTCCCTCCCTCCCTCCCTCCCTTCCTTCCTTCTTTTCCCTTGATTCCCAAATATATACTATCTTTAGGTCTAAATAAAAAAAAAAAGCCTAGAAAGAGCAAAGCATTGGGAAGAAGGACAAAAAATATTTTCTCCTTTGTGACTTTCTAAGGCATGTATTTATATCTGAAATAGAGGACAACTGGGCTAGATAATTTTGTCATTAGCCATATATGCCACAACTAAATGGTAGGATTCAAATCAAGGGATAATAATTAGCCTTTGCCTGTTGAGGGAAACATTCAAACTAAACCATGTCACGCTAAATACCAAAGAACCTATAAATTGATAAAGAAGAAAAATTCAGGGAATTACAAAAGGTTTAGCCATGAGATGTGATGAAAACATGTAACATGACAAGTTTTCAGAAACAAGTCAGTTACCTGTTACGGGGATGAATATGAGTGAAGAGGAGTAAATTTTAGACTTTTCTGACTTCTATTCTCTGAATCATTTTCCTCATGTACATTATCATTACAGTGTTTACTATGTAAGAATCTTGATTACCAACTGACTTTAAATGTGAATGTTATTCTCTTCCTGTATGTTGTAAATCAAGAATTCTAATACAGATATTAAAGTGTATATTTATATGTATTTAAGAAATCAGAGGCAGAAGTCTGGACATAAATGGGTTATGAGTTTGTTATTAAATGCAGATTTAAATTCCCTCAAGCAACATCTGACATATGCTGTTACTCTCACTGGAGACTATGCTATCAATCAATTTAAAAGTTCTATGGACTGCAACTTATGACTTCCTACTACTTGTCTTTCACAAAACAGCCTGCTCTATATCCAGTATTTAATCTGTTCCTTGCTTTAAGTATTTCTAGATGTGTTTCCCTAGTCATGTCTCCAGAAGTATGTTTCAAAATAGAATATCTCTGTGCTTTTCCCCTTTATGCTCTCTATATGTTCCTGTGAATTGATTACAAGTAAGGATTTTAGGTCTAATAAGAACTTCCTAGATTTACTAGCTCATCCCTCCTACCATGTTAGCTCAAGCCCCTATCACCTTAGTGTTTTAATATATTTCTAATTTTTCTTCCTGCCTCAACTCTTTACATTTCCAATTCACCTTTCATGAGACTGTCAGTGATAATCTTCAAGCACAGATATTACTATATCACTCCCTTTCCCAATAAACTCCAACGGTTGCCTGTTGCCACTAGGTTCAAATAAAAATTCTTACATTTGCAATTTAAAGCCCTTTTCCACTGGAGACCAACCTAACTTTCCAGGGTTATTATATATTATTCCCATCTACACAAATATGGTGCAGCCACATTGACCTTTTTGTTATTCCTGATAACTGACAATAAATTTCTCTCTATTCTCTTTGAACACACCATCTGTCACATTTCAAATGCATATCCTCCTCACCTCTGGGTCTTAAATATCTAACTTTTTTCAAAACACTGTTCAAAGACTTCTCTTACTTGATAACTTTACTGATCTTGCTAGCTACTAATGCCTCCTCTTATGAGAGGTCTCCAAAAAATCTTAGTGTAGTTTTAAGCTATTAAATCTGCATCAATTTTGGGTCATTCCGTCTATGCATATGTAAACATATGTATGTATATAAGCACACACATATATGTGCCTATACACATGCTCCGTTCCTTGCTTTATGTATTTCTAGATATATTTCCTTCAACACGTCTCCAGAAATATGTTTCAAAATAGAACGTGTTTTTTTTTTCTTTATGCTCTCTATGAGTTCCTGTCAATTGATTATAAATAAGAATTTTAGGGCTAAATGGAACTATATCATTCCCTTTCCCCACTAAACTCTAGTGGTTGCCTATTATCTCTAGTTTCAAATATAAATTCTTGTGTGCAATCTAAAGTTTTTTTGTCATTGGAGGCCAACCTGCATGAGTAAATAGATACATGCCTACATGTGTACATACTATGTACTATGTACATACATGCATGTATACATGGATATATGTTCACATGTGTATAAGCAAATGCAAGTGAGTGTATATGCCCACACACACAAATATAGTATCTCTTGAGAGAAGATAAATTTCTTGTAGGCAAATAATATTTCATTTTTGGTTTTTGTAACTATTGCAAGTAGCCCAATAATTAGTATCTGATACACCTTTAATAAATGATTGCTGATTAATTGCTAAGGAAACTGAGCCTCAGAAAAATAAGTGACAGGGGAAAGATAACCCAGGTAGCTAGTGGGAGAATTTGGACTAGAACCCATGAATTCTTTTGCCCTTTTCCTTGATTTTTTCACTATATTAAGCATTTTTATGGGCACATATAGGAATGTCTTATGTGCTAAATGGGGGTGAAGAAGTTTCCAGTTCTACTTCCTATTCTGCCACTAATTGTAATAACTTAGAGCAATTTGCATGCAAGGACATACTTCATTATTTCTCAGGATCCCTTTATTTTTTTTATGGCCTCAACATTGTTAAAAATTGAAGATGCTCGTTAAAAAAAACAAAAAACTTAGAGCTATAGTTATTGATATTTACTCCAATAGAAAATAAAACATCTTAGTATTCTTATGAAAATGTTTGACCTTGAAGGTGCCCTGTACAGGTCTTGGGGACTCCTAGAGGTTTCTAGATTGCATTTTGAGAACTATCAGATTAGAGGATCTCTCCTTGTTATAACTCTAACATTCCATGTTGTGCATATAGGAATTGATGTTAACCTTTCTTTTGTTAAATTCTTCATTCAAAAACATGACCTTCATTTCTATTCAAGAAATAAATCAAGGGGGAAGAATGTTCAATGTATTGTACTGATAATGTCTGAGAAAAAAATGTCAGCCAGAAGGAAGACTAAGTGTTACACTGTGCTTTTTATTTGTAAACAGAATACCTCTGGGATGCTTGCTTGAGAGGAGTTTTCATTAATTACATCAGAGAAAGAATGTCTGCTTTAGGATTGGGCAATTCTCTTGTATGGTGATTGAGCTAGAACCCTACCCCTGCAGCAGTAAAGGAGGCTAGTCTCATTATTCATGAGGAGTGATGAAATGAAATCAAGCCCACAAGGAATGATGTGTGCTCTGAAATGCTCAGAAGTAGTACATCAATGGTACCTCCAGGGTTCATCTGCTACTTAATCCATTTTATTTTATTTTATTTTTTCCTATGGGACATTGATACATTGATGAATTATGTGCCAAGTTCCAATTGCTTTATGTAACTTTGCAATAACAACATGCCTCAAGATCTCAAAGCATCGTGTATTGATGCATTGAACTCCAAAAGATAAAATTGCAAAATTGCTAGGCTTTCCTAGAATTTTTCCTGTTCTCTCTCTCTCTGTCTATTTCTCTGTCTATCTATGTCTCTCTCTGTCTCTCTCTTTCTCTCTGTCTCTGTCTCTCTGTCTGTTTCTCTGTCTCTGTCTCTCTGTCTCTCTGTCTGTCTGTCTCTGTCTCTCTCTCTGTCTCTGTCTCTCTCTCTGTCTCTCTGTCTCTCTCTCTGTCTCTCTGTCTCTCTCTCTGTCTCTGTCTCTGTCTCTCTGTCTCTGTCTCTCTCTCTCTCTCTCTCACACACACACACACACACACACACACACACACACACGTGCAGACTCCAGAAAATTCATCTCAATATTGGGGTACCTAGGATTTAGTTTTTCAAAGAATAGTGTGGTCTTGTAGAAAGGTAAATGTTTTTGAGATAACATGATGCCAATATAGCTTTCTTTATTCTTTTTATTATTAACAATCATCACCATCAATAATAATGACTTACACTCACACACAAGTACTTCACATATTGTCAAGTTTTCCTTTTAATGAACCTGTGGGGCAGGTAGAGAAAGTCTTTTTTTCTCACTCTCTTTTCACAGGCTGGGTGATCTGCTTGAGCTCACAAAGCTAGTAAATGTCAGAGCTGAAGTGCTCTTGCCTACTTCTGCTTCTGACATGGGTACTCATTTCAATGTACCATAGTGCCTTTTAAAAAATGAACAATGTGCATTGGTTGATGTTAGTCAAGAATCTTTATCTCCAAGGGATTTGGGCATTCATTTGTTATGTCTACCTTAGCACTTTAAGACATGACTACAATCTTACCTAAAAATTGTAATGATGTCCTTAAGACCTATTTGTTTAATTCCTTCAGTCATTGGAGAAACAATAAGAAAACTGTTAAAAATATGAGTTTTCAGTAAAATTAGCTAAGCATTCATAAAGCACCTTCCATGTTCAAGAAAAAGTATTAGGTTCTAGTAGGAAAAATAAAAGGAACTTATGTTCCTCTAGAGCAGTGGTTCCCAAACTTTTTTGGCCTTCCGCCCCCATTCCAGAAAAAAATATTACTTAGAGCTCCTGGAAATTAATTTTTAAAAATTTAATAGCAATTAATAGGAAAGATAAATGCACCTGTGGCAATAACCACCCCCCTGGATCACTGCAGCACCCACCAGGGGGCGGTGGCACCCACTTTGGGAATCACTGAGGATGTAGTAGTAGTAGCAGCAGTAGTAAAGCTGACATTAATTTTTTTTTTTTTTATGTAGAGGTCAGGCTTCTTTGAGAAAAGCAAAATCCATTTGTGTTGCAAAAAATGTCCATTGAGGAATTTAATAAGAATTGTCATATAAATGAAGAGATAGTTATGAATGGGGATATTCTTGGATCAATATAAAATGATAGCTAAAGAAAAGATAGGTTTTCATAAGTCAAGAGGAAGATAGAAATATATTTCTCTGCCTAATCTAAAACCTGTTCTGCATCCAGTCCTTTGTTCATTACAAATGAAAATTAACCATCTTTCCATAATTTTATAGATCTTTAAGCACTAAACAAATAAATGCTTCCCAATTATTTAAAATCACTTTAACAGTCTTATAAATGTGTTATTTTTGCTGTTAATAAATTACTTGCTTTTAGGTTAAAGTAGATATTATATCCTAGGATATCATAACAATACACTAAAATGTTGGATTGAAACTATGTTGATAATTCTTCCATTTTCAAGAAAAGTAATAGTGCCACCCAGACTGTATATTCAGTTCCAGAAATTTCCTGTTCCCTTAAGCAAGATCCTGTGAGGCAATTTGACATGGGATTAGCACATCTAAAACATCCTTTCAGCAAGAATATCAAACCATTTTATGATTTTTTTTATTCATTCTTAGGAAACCACAAAGAGGAAGTAAACTTCCAAACTCCTCTTGTAGATAGGTGTCCTGAACCTTGGGGAGATAAAGAAAGGAAGTGAGTGAGTGGTGTTCATGTATGCAAAAGCAAACCTGGCTCATTCTTAAAACCATGTGGTCGATTTCTTAATTAAAAGAATTATTCTTCAAGTCATTGTAAAAACCCCAAACTCAGCCCAAATTGGGATTTCCCATTATGCATACTCACTTAACAATGAACAGTTGATTAAAATGATTCTGCTGATATTTACTGAAGAATAGGATCAACCTCCTAGCTTGTATCTGTTTATGATTAAAATAAAAATGCATAATTTTCATATAGCAAAAACATAAAGGTTAGTTAAAAAACCCTTTCATTATGTACACAAAAATATAATATGCATGAAAAATAAATGAAACACAGCACATTGGGTTGATTCTCACATAATCTATACCACAAAATACTCTTTAAAGTAAAACAAATAAATGAATGTTTTTATGAGATATTGTAGATTTCGCGGGTCTCAGCGGCCTCTTTATGGCTTCAGTGAATATCTAAATTTTTTGTTAAAGCTTTTCCTGTTAGCAAAATTATTTTTCAGTGACAAATATTTGGCTCATGTTCTCCTCCTCTGCCATTATTTGCAGATACTTTAGTATTCATATTGAAGACTTCATCTATCTCCTCTATACCATCAGTCTCCTCCTCAACCATTTCCTATGTTGAGCAGAACTATATCGCTTCCAAAATCATAAACTTCAAAATTCTATTCTCTTTAATTAAATTCCCACTCATTCATTTCTTTGATTGCTGACAGTAAACCTACAATTCTTTTTTTTTTGGCCTCATTCTCAAGGCCCTTAATTCCTAATTAGTCTCTAATTCATCTCACCAGCTCTAACTTCTCTAGCCTCCACAGCAAGAGTTGATATAGATATCAGTTTAGAATATGACTCCACAGAGGCATGACTCTACTATTTTCTGTCTTCTAATTCTCTCCTACAAATAATCTCTTCCCTCACACCTCCCCAACACAGATACACACATATTCACACACACTTGGTCAGACAGGACATAGAATGTCCATTGATCTAACAAAAAATGGCTGTTACAGAGTAATGTGGGGAAAAAATAAATAGCAAAAGGAGATATGTCTTAACTTCATACTCGAATTGAATATTCAATGGCCCAGAATAAAGTATGTTCGGTATCTTATAGCCAATTTGTAAGCAATGTTGGGTCAGAAAAGACATAGACTAGCTGTGCAAGGGAACTTGATACTCTCCAAAGGAGACAAAAAATCCTTAATTCTGAGATGTTAAACTTATAAGACAATGCCTCTAATTCCTTCAGACAATATAGTTATGAATCAAATGATTATGGTACTAAAATATAATGAAATTTCATGATGCTATCTAACAATTGGGGCTCATCAGTCAAGGTACCTAATTTATTTAGAGTGGGCATTCTGTTTAGTCAACTAGAAATAACAATGATGGACAAGGAGAAGAGGCAAAGATAAAAAAAAAATCAAGCTGCATATAATTCCAGGCAATATACCACAATGTGAGCTATACAAATCAAGAGAGCATTCTTGAGTGCAACAAGATCTAACAGAAGCTCAGGCCAATTATAGTGGAGGACAGATTAGCATAACAGTCACTTCTGATGGAGAGGCAGAGGGATAAGAAACTACGGGTTTACATGGTCTACTTAGGGAACGGCACTGACAGAGCATAACCAAAGAGGTTGAGTTCCATTTTTACTATACCTGTTGACTAGATGAGTCAACTTTGGATAGGTAGTCAAAATTAGAAGAAAAAAAAAAGAGTTGGAATTGGTTTATCCAAGTTAAATTCCACTAGACCAGCACTAGGAAATAGGAACAAATCAGGGATGAGAACTATTCCAGGTGCCAAAGAAATGAATCTATACCTTTTCATTTCTTCTGGGGATCTTTTCACAGTACTAAAAGGAACTCTTAGAATCAGTGATAGTAGAATGGTGGGAAAGATGTAACATATCCAAACATTTTGGACCAATGGATCTCAACTGACAGTTACATCATAATTTATGTCAAGAACACTTGATATAAATATGTCATCAACTAGCTGTTTTGAAAGTATTCATTTTAAACTTTTTTTCAGTTATCCATTATCCATTATTTATAATGCCATCTATTAAAAAGACATTTCCCAATTCCTCCTATTGTTAGCACCATTCATTAGTCTGAATTTATTTTACATATATTTTGTATTTATAATTTCCTCTGAGTAGTATTAAGTTGTGGTAAGGTCCTTGAGGACAGGAGTTATTTTGTAGTTATCCTTAAATGTCTAGCACTTAATAATTGCTTTTAAAATTAAGGTTCTCTTTTGACATTTGTCCTGGTTTTTCTTTGTCACATAGTGCTCCTTGATTGAATTTTGTTTGCTTATTTTCCCAGTCTAACACCAGATGATAGCCCAGACAAGAGAGAATATTTGCATGTGATTTCTAAGTTGCATGTCTTATATATTTTGCCTGTGAATGTTTTATGATTTTATATGTTGCCTACTTCAATTTTAAATAGAATATTATGGACTATATACTTACATAGAGGCAATATACTTGGAATAAATGGTTGTGACTATGACACATACAAATGAGTACTTTCTGATTAGTATTACATATACATATGATACATCTGGTTAAATATCTTATAATGTACAGTTGTCATGAGAAATTAATTATTGAAAATAATTACCACTAAATCCACATAAATAATCAGCATTTCTATATATTACCAACAAAGTTTAGCAGCAAGGAGTAGAAAGAGAAATCCCATTTAAAATCGCTCTAAACAATATAAAATACTTCGGAATCTACTTGCCAAGACAAACACAGGAATTATATGAACACGATTACAAAATACTTTTCACACAGTCAGATCTAAACAATTAGAATAATATTAATTGTTCATAGATAGAGCTAATAAAATAAAAATGGTAATTCTGCCTAAATTAATTAATTTATCCAGCATGATACCAATCAAAATACCAAATAATTATTGTATTGAACTAGAAAAAATGATAACAAAATTCATCTGAAACAGCAAAACATAAAGAACATCAAGGGAAGTAATTTTAAAAAATGTGAAGGAAGAAGGTCCAGTAGTACCAGATCTCAAACTGTGTTATAAAGCAGCAGTCATCAGAACAGTCTGGTACTGACTAAGAAATAGAATGGTAGATGAATGGAGTAGGTTAGATGTACAATATATGGGGTAAATGACCTTAGCAAACTAATGTTCAAAAAACCTAAAGATCCCAGGGCCTTTGGAATAAGAACTCATTCTTTAACAAAAACTGCTAGGAAAATTGGATAACGGTATGGCAGAAATTAATATAGACCAATATCTCACATCCTGTACCAAGATAACCTCAACGCGAATATATGACTTAGATATAGAGTAATGTCATAAATAAATTAGGGGAGTACAGAATAGTTTACCTGGCAGATCTTTGGAGAAGGAAAGAATTTATGATCAATCAAGAGATAAAGAGTATTTTCAGATAGAAAATGAATAATTTTGATTATAATAAATTAAAAAAGCTTTTGTTCAAACAAAACTAAGGTAACCAAGATCAGAAGGGAAACAACAACCTAGAAAAAAGTTTTATAACAAATTTTTCTGACAAAAGGTGTAATTTCTCCAAATTTATAGATAATTAAGTCAAATTCATAAGAATACAAGCCATTCCCTAATTGACAGTGGTCAAAGAATATGAATAAGCAATTTTCAGATGAAGAAATCAAAGCCAACATTAATCATAACATTTTTTCCTAAATCACTCTTGATTAGAGAAATACAAATTGAAAAAAAAAACACCTAAGGCACTACCTCAAACATATCATACTGGCAGTATGGAATCAATATAGCAGTAAAGGAAAAAGGTAAATATTGGAGGGGATGTGGCAAAACTGGGATATTAATGCATTGTTGGTGTAGTTGTGAACTGATCCAACCACTATGGAAAGTAATTTCAAATTATGCCAAAAGGGATGTAAAACTTTGCATACTCTTTGATCCAATAATACCACTACTGGGTCTGTGCCCAAAGGAGATAATAAAAAAGGAGAAAAAGACTTAAGTGTTCAGAAATGTTTATAGCAATTCCTTTTGTAGTGGCAAAGAACTGGAAATTCAGGGGATGTCTTAAAATTGGGGAATAGCTGAACAAATTGTGGTACATGTTGATGATAGAATATTATTGTTCTATAAGAAATAATAAGCAAGATGATTTCAGAAAGAGATGGAAAGATATGCAAGGACGTATGCAGAGCAAAACAAACAGAATTAGGAGAACACTGTACACAGTAACAACAATATTGTACAATGATTATCTGTGAAAACTTGGCTACTCTCAGCAATGCAGTGATCTGGAATGATCCTCAGAGACTTATGACAGAGAGAGAAGTGCTGGAGTTGTCTTTCACATCAGTGTGTTTATGATTTTACATTGGGATTTTGGCTCTGTATGACTTTGCTCTTACAACAATGACCAATATGGAAATATGTTTTGCATGAAAATAGAAATAGAATAAAAAATAACTACCCCATGTTCCATGAACCTAGGTGTGTAAGGCATAGGATAACAAAATCATGAAATTAGGTTCTGATTTTTTTAAAGGAAATTTTGAAGGAAGAAAGGGAGGTTATAAAGAAAAATTGAAATATTAGCATACAGAATTTTAAGAGTCTTAAAATTTTCCTGAGACCCATGAAACAAGAAATCACTCTTACAAAAGAAATAATTATCTACCCACCAGATGTGGCAGTCTTCAAGCATCAGGAAAGTTCAATACAGGAGAGAGAGGCAGATAGACAGACAAACTTTCTCATTTGACAAATGTGTTTTTCACTGTAGAATTTTTCCCACACTAATCATTTTGGGATGATATTCTCTGTGAATATATAGAGATTGCTTTGCTCGATTGTTTTAGTTCTCAATTAAATATTTGTTTTCAAAATATATGTTTCCCAGTTCTAGCAGGATGGCCGAGTGGGAGGCTGTGTATAATTTCAACAACAGCTAAAAAGGAGGAACTAAAAGAAAAAAAAACTTCTAACAAGTAAAGCACCACAAAAAAAATAAACCTAGAGATTGAAGAAATGAAAAAGCAAAAGTACAAACAAAAGAAGGAAATATTTTGTGGCAAAGGAATTCCAGAATGAATCTCCAAAAGAGTATAATGCTATGAGGACCACAAGTAGAACTTAGGAAAATAAAGTACACTCAAAGATTTACAAATCTGTGTATAGATTTTTACCCAGAAATATCACTATTAGGTTTATTTCATAAGGTGATCAGGAAAAAGGAAAAAAAAACTCTATGTTCCAAAAATATTTATTATAGTTGTCTTTGTGGTGGCAAAGAATTGGACATTGAAGGTATGCCCATGAATTGGGAATGGCTAAACAGATTGTGGTATATAATTATGAGGGAATATTATTATGCTGTAGGAAATGATGAGCAGGTTAATTTTTGAAAAGCAAGGAAAGATTTAATTTCAAAGAGGTCATATTTAATTATGAAATGTGAAATGAGCAAAACCAAGAAAACATTATGTACAGCAACAGAGGTATTGTTTGAAGAATGACATATATATACATATATATATATAATATACACCCCCAGAAAAAGAACTGATGAATAGAAATAAGCAAGATATAATTTTATATGTTTATATCTTTTTTGTTAGATGTTTTCTCTAATGGGGGAGGGAGAAAGAGATAGCGTTAACTCGATATTTTAATATAATAAACAAATTAATTAATTACAAAAATAACTGGAGTCTGGGCTATATGAAAAACATAATGAAAACTAGATATTTTCTCTTGTCTCTACCACATCTCAAAACAAGGGGCAGGAGCTAATTGCCAACAGTAGAGGACTTATAGCTGAATCCATAAGATAAGAAAGCAAGAAATCAGTACTGTATAATCATCCTTATGAATTCTTAGTAAAGAATATAAATCCATTATGATCTCCATGCTAGGGCAGAGTATACAGAATGATCAAGAGATTGTGATTTGGGATCCACTCAGATTTATCTCATTCTGTAAAGCTACCACTGTGCCACATCCTTATCCTTTCCTCATTGTCCTTTTGCCACAAGGAATTGACATAAATAATACCCGACCTGAGAAGGAAAGGGGAAGTATAGAATTGGACTTCTTTCTTCTTGAGAAGCACATAGGTTATAGAATCTCAAACCTGAAAAAAAATGCAACCATTAACTTTGTCCAGACAAAGAACTGCAGAGGGGAATTAGTAAAGGGGCTGAATATTCATGCTGGACTAGGAGGAAAAGGGACCAGAAACCACAAGGACAAGCTGACTCTCTAAAAGCTCTTTGGGAGCAAGGATGGAAGCTTGTGAAAAGTACATGTAATGCTGGATGAGACTGGACAGACTAGGAGTCCGGTCATGGAGATAAAACTAACTTTGAAGATAAAAGAATCAGAAAAATAACTAATAAGCAAAAATAACTAGATAGCAATAATAAAAAATAATAACTTATACATAATTTACTACACTTTGGATCACACAGTACCTAAGGCCAAATTTGAACTCAGGTCTTCCTGAGTTTTTTTTTTTTAATTTTCACGCAGTTTTTAATGCATCTTATCTTACAGCCAATGCTTCCTTGTTGCTTCTCTACAATTTTTAGGTCTCTGGACTTTTTCCTCATAGGTCATGAAATCACCATTTTTGGAGAATCTAGTCAAGGGGGGCCATCATAGGAGTGCTCTAGCCACTGTGCCAGATAGATAGATAGATAGATAGATAGATAGATAGATAGATAGTCAAACTGACAGTTAAATATAAAAATACTAATGGTTCGAGGAGGAAGGAAACAGTGAAAAATCTAGACCACAAGAAGATGTAAGGTATTTATATTGCCCATGTAGTTGCTATGTTTACACTTATACATGAGATGTGGGTAAAAACGAAGTGTGACTTGCAGAATCATCGGGGGAAAGGGGGAAAACAGTGGACAGCCTGATTTAAATTTTCTAGGGTTGTAGCCATGTGAAAAAGTTGGACTTCTGGGTGATTACATAAAAGAACAATTAGGATATCCAGGTGGAATAAAAGGATTTCTCCCAAACTTGAAGAGTCTAATGTGTCTCTGAGCTTCCTTCCCAAGTAACAGAGAATTAGGTATCATTAGTTTATTGTATACTATCTTGAAATTTGGTGTCATGAGTTTATTCTGTACTGTGTTTAGAATTCTCTGGAATTTTTCTAACCAGCATATTCTTCCAAACTTACCTGAGCCAATTGGACTCCAGTTTTCTCTGGATTCTTTTCTTATTTCTTATACCTTATATGGGCTACCATTTGCTTTGTGACCTTTGTCACTGTAGCCTTATCTGGATCAGTCAACATTAATGTCTTCAACATAATGGGGTACATCAAGGCCATGAGGAAGGAAGACCTCTTTCGAGTCTCTGTAGTTCTGGGGAAGGATAGAGAAAATATACAGGTCTTCATCCCAGATGAAAACAATTTATTTCTAACTATATAGCCATAGACTAAGAATAGAGAGAAAATGCATTAGTGGTAGTAATAATGCCATACCTCTCTCTCTGGATCTGGGCTACCTTCTTTATCATATTGAGGAGATGAGGAACAATGGGTGGGAGTGATAACTGTTTTTCATGTGTTTTAATTTAATATATTGCAATCTGAAAGGTGACATGTTTTATTTATTGTCAACCCTGGGATATTAAAAGGGCGCAGGGTATGATATAATAAAGTATTCCATCTTCCATCATCTCCTTCACTACAGAAGAAATATCATTCATATCTCCAACTCTGACAGTAATCTTGTGTCCTTTGGTGTTAATTACATGAAATGGTTCAAATAACTTCAAAAGTGCCATTTAATTCTTATCACAATACCTAACAAGAGACTGTTGAAAAAGTCCACATATATTGAATCTCAAGTGTTCATGATAATCCTATCTCCTTTGTCTGCCCTTGTTACCCTTCCCTGAATAATTCAAATTGGTCAGGAGCTTTAGAGAATATCTTAGATTTGGCCAATTAAGAAGGGACTCTCTTAATATGGTACAGTTGAACAGTACTGACGTGGCATCAGTTGGCTTTTTTAAAAACTTTGTTTTATGAGCCACATCCCAAACTTCCCAAACTTATACAACATGGATCCTTTTAATTGTCTAATGAAACCTATGAGCCCATCATCAGAATAATATTTTTAAAGAAACATTAAATTTCTGTTAGAAAAAAAAAAGAATATTTCCCCTATCCGAGTTCATAGACCTCCTGAAACCTATCCAAAGATCTAAATTTCAGAAGTTCTGCCATGAATGTTTGTTATTTCCTAGGCTTCCAAAGGAAGTCAAATCACCATTTAACTTTCATGTGATTCCAACATAGAAGGAAAAGGATATATTTGGTTCAAATTTCCTATAGGACATTAGTCATATCTACAAACAGTCTTGGTTTGGTTATCTCTACCTCAACATGAGTATGACAGCTAGAAAGCATTGTGCCCTCAGAAATCAAAACTTCTGAATGCCATGAACAAGTCTCTGCCATATCTTTCTCCTTTGTTGATGTGCGTGAATCATTTCAGGCTGCCTATCATAGCTTGTATACTTTGTCCATCAGCATTGTGTAAATTCTGTTTCTTTATTACTTTCTCTCTGGCTCTGTCTCTTGTGTGTATGTCCCTCCCTCAATTTTCCCTTCCCACAAATGCCTCTTTTTGTTTTAAATTATATGTAAGAAGTCCATCAACTCAGGATCTGTGCCAAGAGACAGACACACGTTGAAGGCTCACACATAGCATTAAGGCAAAGACTATCCCAGGCCAAACATTATGGGTCATATAATTCAGAGTATGTTCCCTGAATGTTTATGAAATATGAAAACAGAAAAAAATGGAGCCAAAATCTGTTATTTCATTTATTTGAATGGGAGAAAATAATTCCTTCACAAATAAAATAGATCACAAAGATCATGAACATAGTTATAAGGCCAAAAAGACTAAAAATAGCATGACAGTTGTAGAATGATCAGTTAAGTTCACTATGGCCTTCTCCTTAGGTTATGCCTAAGTGCCCACATAGATCTCATTTGATGAAATTGATCATATGCTAATCAGTTTAGTCAGTCAAAATAGTTCCAGCAGTTTGTGCACATAGCTTAATTCAAACAACCAATTAGTATTTGGCAAATTTCATTGAACAAGTTGAATTAGTTGTGCAATCAGACAGTTTCAGTCTATCTGGATGGGTCACAGAAAAATCAATTATGAAGCAAACCAAATGGATCTCTAAGATGGCCAAATTGCATTTATTTGTCATGCTTCAATCTGTTTATTTGGACAATATAGAAATATCAGACTAAAAAGGAGGAATGTACATTTGATATCAGAGAAGAATTAAATGGACAAAGGTCGAAAAAAAAAAGCTGCTTGACCGCAAGAAGTTATTTCTGTCTTTTTTCATTTTTTTAGTTTGAGGAAACAGAAGACTTCTTTTAGAACAGGGCCCAGAGTTGTTTATGTTATATAAGGAAAATTATGAAAGAATCATGTAATGAAAAGTTAAAGTAACTGCTTCATAAAAAGTAGATTCAATTTTACTTGGTGCTTGGCTGTAGGATGATCTTAATTTTCTAAACTAGAACCAGGTATTTATACATCACATAGTGTACTCCTTATATTGTGAGGCAAGAAGAATTTATTGAGTTGCCATATGATTGCCTCAAGGGTTTTTTTTTTTTGGTTTGTTTGTTCTTCTCTAAAATAATCCTCAGGTGACTAAGGTAGTAGTTGAGTACATGCAGCAAAATCTAAACATCTGTTCCAGTACTCAAGTGTGGGGTATGTACACATTAAATAATATTATTAAGAAAGAAGAAAACATCTTTTTGATATGTTCCAAAAAATATAAGTTCTATTTAGTGTCTGATCCTTCCTTCTTTGACACCCTCCCATTGCTTTACCCCATCAATAAGTGACTGAACTTTGAATGAACTTTTGTTTCTTAGCCTAGTACATTTTTAATGCGACCCATCCTGTGGAAGTCTAATTTGTATTTCATTTCAAAAACCTTGTCATTTAACAGCAACCCATCAGCAGAGAAATTGAGGGTGGCTTTTAATCTGAAGCCTAAACAGTTCAGATCTCGAGTAGGGAATCATTTTTTTTTCCAATTACCCCTTCCTCCCTGAAAAACAAAGAGATGACATTTTTCTTAATGGTATTATTTTGTTCTTTCTGAGAACACACAGCTGAGAGAAAATTATTAATGTCTGAGAAGCACAGATTTCCTGAAAGGAACCCAAAGTGGTGGATTCTTTCTTTACTTGTCTATGACAAATTACATGTGAGGGTAACTTTTCTTGTCAAATAATAAACAGTGCAACATATATAAGAGGACTTTCTTTCACAGAAAAAGATTCTTTGCATACCAAAATGCAGGCTTCCATTAACCAAATTGTAGGGAAGATAAATCATAGAAGAAAGATTTTTTTTAAGTTCAAATGGCCATCCATTAACACTTTCTTTTGATTCAGCACATTTTTTGGTTATCTGGTTGTAACATTAGGTTCATCAGATGGACAAGCTAACCCTCCCCCTAAAAATAATTACTTTCCATTCTATTCAAATGTATTTAACATTTATTGTATTTGGAAAAGCCTTTTGGAATAGTCACATTCCTTTTCCCCTCAATGGCTTTCTGGAAGTATATTTTCTTGTTAAATTTAAATGTATTACCTTATTACATAATAGACATGGTTTTTAACTTGAACTTAGTTTAGCAAGCAACACTGTTTAACAGTGTTCCTATCCCAACATACTAATCACATAAATTAAAGTGTCTAGCTCAGAAAAATGAAGCAATTGATAATGAGAGATACTGGTCTTCTCTCTATAGACTGTTTTTCTTAGAGTTCAAATTGGCTTCTGTGGACTTAAGTACCACCTTTACACAAATCTTTACCCTCAAATCTTGATATCCATCTCTAATCTCTCTCTTAAATTCTAATCACACATTGTCAACTGCTTGCTGGCCAAGTCCCGTCTCTTCTACTTTCACAGAAACTGTTATATATACCCTTTACTCTTAGCTGTCACTGCCCTAACTCTGGTCTAGGCCTTCATCACCTCACACATGAGCTATTGAAATCCTTTTTGGTGCCCCAACTTTAAGTTTCCACCCACCAGCCCATCCTAAATTGTAATCAAAGTGACTTTCCAAATGTGTAAATCTGGCCATTCACTCCTCTTCAAATTAAATTTCAGTATCTCCCCATTACCTATAGACTCAAATAAAAGACTCTCTGTTTGGTCTTTAAATCCCTTCATAATCCCATTCCTTCCTATCTTTTTAATATTCTTATAAGTTACTCCTTTTCACATATTATATCCCCCAGTGATTCTGACCTCTTTACATTTACTTCCATAAGATGCTCCATATCCTGCCTTCAGGCATTTTCATTCATTGTTCTTCATATCTGAAAATCTCTCTTCTCTTATTTCCACCTAATGTGTTTTTTTCAAATTTCATTTCAAATCTCACTTTCTACAAGAAGTATTTCTAGTCCTCTTCCCCTTAATGTCTCTTTGAAATTGTGTGTATATATGTGC
The DNA here is from genome assembly GCF_016433145.1 of Gracilinanus agilis. NCBI lineage: Eukaryota > Metazoa > Chordata > Mammalia > Didelphimorphia > Didelphidae > Gracilinanus > Gracilinanus agilis. The sequence continues at coordinate 493,499,143 of NC_058131.1, forward strand.
ATATTTATATGTACATATATATGCATGTTTGTATTAAACATACATATATAGATGCATGTTTATATAATGTACCATGCATGTAATATATATGTAATGGTTTTCCTTCATTAGTAATCTCACGAAAGGCAAGAGGTGTTTTTGCTTTTCTTTGAACCTTCAGTGCTTAGCACACTGACCAGGTTTAATAGTATAAGTTTAACAAATCCCTGTTGACCTGACTTGACTTGTCCTGACTTCCAGGTGTCTCAGACATCTACTACTCATTATATGGGAAATAGAAATCATTATATTCTTCATTAAACTATCTCACCTAAAAATTTCCCATTTCTATTACTAATATTGGCATCCCCATATTTATATGTTCACTAAGGTTCCTTAACCTGGGAATTATCAGTGACTCTTGCATCTACCTCATTCCCTATATTTAATCATTTGTCAACTCTCTTAAATTCTATTTCTACAAAACCTTTTTCTATCCTTTTTGTTCTCCAAATTTACACCTACCAGCACATTTCAGGCCTCCATCACCTCTCACTCCTATGATAACCTACTAATAGACGTCTTTGTTTATTCAAAACCTGTCCATTTCATCCTCAAAATAATTGCCAAAATAGTCTTTCTTAGACTTCCTTTTTCCTTGCTTAAATACTTGCAGCGATTTGCCATTGTATATGTGTTTAAGGATACAATCTTCATTTTGACCCTTAAAGTACTTCCAATTTGACTTCTAACAGTTTTCCACATTTTTAATGTTAATTCTCTTTCAAAGAATATATTTTAATCAAATTAGAATATTTGTCTTTTCCCTAATCCCAGTATGGATCCCATGAATCCTTTCCCTAATCCAATGAGTCCTTTGAATTTATTTTGGAACTTTTCCTTGCTGAAAATTGTTTTGTCTTTAACAGATAGTCATACAATATTTGTTACTGTTACATACTGTTTTCATCCCTTTTTCTAGGTATTTTCATATCAGCTCATGAAGTAAATAAAGTAAAGGGCGGCATGCTTTTTATCTACAATCAGATTTCAACAGTCCCTTCTTTGGCTGTGGTCAGAGATGACTTTTTCATTTTTTATTTATTCATTTATTTATTTAATCATGAATCCTTTGAGTTTATCTTGGAACTTTTCCTTGCTGAAAATAGTTTATTTTCAGTTTTTTATTAAGTATTTTTATTCAGAAAATAGTTCATTTATTTAACAGATAGTCATGCAATATTTGTTACTGGTATATACTGTTTTCATCCCTTTTTCTAGGTATTTTCATCACACCTGGAATGTAGGCCCTCATTTTCAATTCTCAGCTCCCTTTTTTTTCATTTAAGTCTCATTCTGGTGATTCATTTTAATTTTTTAACTCTCTTTCTTGCCTTAATCTTCATTATGTTATGCTGATTTGGGGATGTTATATATCATCACAGTAGAAGATAGACTTCTTGAAAGCAGTATTTGGGGTTTGCTTTGGGTTTTTTTTGTATACCCAACACTTAGTAAAATATCTTGCACATAGGAGATATCTGCTAAACTGGAATGAATCTACAGCCAACAAATTTAGACTATTCTTGTTTCTTATTTTTTTTGTGTGATAGAGACCTTAGGAAAGAACATTGGCACCTTGGAAAACTCATCTAACTTCCCTGTGGCTCATTTTCCTCATGCATACAAATGAATAAGTTGGATTGGAAATATTTTAAGTTCTCTTGCAGGTCAGAGACTATGAAATCTATGAATTTTATGCATCCACTTCCCACATGGAAGTAATGAAATATTATGAGAGTAAGGCTATTTTAAAAATATTTACAATCCTTTTGAAACAGAAAAAAAAGAGATTTTTTAAAAGCCTAAACAAACATAGAATATTCCCAGAGATTATCAGCCAGGTAATGCTGATGCAATAGTGTTCAAATATAATCCATGTATGTTCACAACATATCTATTCAAAATAAACTTGGAAAACTTGTGTGGTCTATGAATCACCGGAGCAAAGGGTGTCATAAAAAATGAATAGACATTATCATTTTCCACTGGTTAATATGATCCTGCTTACCTAACAAGAGATGAGAGTAAAGGTATAACTTGGCAAGCAAGCTTCCATTTGATGATCATTGGGTCCTTCAGTAGGTGCCAATCTGGAATGAAAATTTCCCCAGAAACATAAACATTCTTCTGGATATTTAAGATATAATTATTCTGCAGAATTTAAAGAAAATAACTAAATTTTGTCTTTGACTTCTACATGAAGAAAATATGATGCTACACTGTATGTGGGGAGTTGGAGTAAGGGGAGAAACTCCCTACAAGCATTTTATTTTTAAAAAAAATTAATGAATTTTATTTCTTTAATTACATATAGAAAAATAATTGGCACTTGCTTTCTGACATTTTGTAATTCATATTCTCTCCCTCTCTCTCTTCCTCCCACTTCCCATGGTGGTCCAATGGGTTATATCAGTGTTTTCATGCAATATATAATTTCATAATCCCAATGTCATTACTGAAAACAAATTTGATATATAAAATAAAGAACTCATGAAGTAAATAAAGTAAATGATGACGTGTTTTGATCTACAGTCAGATTTCAACAGTTCCTTCTTTGGCTGTGGTTAGAGAGGATTTATTTATTTGTTTGTTTGCTTGTTCATTTATTTATTTAATCATGAATCCTTTGAATTTATCTTGGAACTTTTCCTTGAAGAAAATAGTTTAGTTTTTCACAGATAGTCACATAATATTTGTTACTGGTATATACTGTTTTCCTGGTTTGACTCACTTCACTTTGTATCAGTTCATATCAGTCTTTCCAGCTTTTTCTGAACTCATCCTATCCATCATTGCTCATGGTGCAATAGTTTTCCATTACAACCACTTATCACAGCTTGTTCAACCATTCCCTAATTGATGGGCATTCCCTCAATGTCCAATTCTTAGTCACTACAAAAAAAAACTGCTAAAAATATTTTTGTACAAGTAGGTCCTTTTCCCTTATCTCTGATCTCTTCAGGCTACAGTTTCAGTAATAGTAGTTTTGGGTCAAAGGGTATCTACAGTTTTACGTACTTTTAGAAGTGGTGCCATATTGCGCTGCACAAAAATTTTATCAGTTTATAGTTCTACCAAAGATGCTTTAGTGTCCCAATTTTCCTACATCTCCATTAACATTTTCTTTTAGGTCAGATTAACCACTCTAATAGATGTGAGGTTGTATATCAGAGTTGTTTTAATTTTCATTTATCTAATCAATAGTGATTTTGGAACATTTCCTCTCTATAAGCATTTTAAAGTGTTCCACTTAGAATATGGGGGAAAAATCCATTCCATTCACTATAAGTGTAATGAAGGACCTGCCTAATGAAAACCCAATCCTTAGCCCTTCTCTTGATTTATATAAAATATGCTCAGATGGTTCTAGGTCTAAACTGTGTGCATTTGTGTATGTGGGGTGGTGAGGCTGGAGTTTCTACTTCTAGTTCATGAGTGATTAGGAACTCATATTGTGTGATGATGAATTTTTTATTGGTTTCAGAGTTGGAGGAGTCAATGACTCAGGTGGCACTGGTTCAGAATGGAATTCATTTACAAAAGAATTAATATATCCCACTTCCATCTTTTTTTTTTTTTGAGAGTGAGACAACTACTCTGAGATTCCATGTTGGGGAGAGGGCAGGGGCGACTCTGTTTCCCAACCCAACTGCCACAAAACTGTAATCACATAGCACCTCTGTTTATGTTTAGTTTAGTTTTAGTTTTTTTTCTAGCCTTAGGTAAATCAATATACCGAGTTGTAAAAACCATTAAAGACATTAGAGAGCCAAGTGGCTAATGGAGCCAAAAGCAGAAGCCTGGGAGAAGCTGGTGTAACAGCAAGTCTACTCCTTGTCCTAGCCCAGCAATAGATGGAACCCTTAGCTGAGATATAATACCCTGAAAGGAAGCATGTCCAGCTGAACCAGGTGGGGGAATGGGAAGGTAGAACTTGTCTTTTACTGATGACTAGATGGAGATTCTTAAAAGGAAAAAAAAGAGGACTCTTAGGTCCCACAATTCCCATCAAGTTATGTTGCTTTCAGAACTGGACCCTTACTGACCTCCATTTCCCTCCATTATATAAGAGAAAAACAAAAAAAGAATTTCCTAACAATTGGAACTCTTCAAAAGGAGAAGTGTAAAAGTGAAATTTGGGGAATGCCATCTAAAAGTGTATATATTTCTATGGACATGGACTACATTTCCCGTGATCCAACATGGTCCAACTGGTTTCCGTTTCCGGGTCTTTGGGCATGGGGAGGCCTATGTCGACGCAGAGAGGGTTTATAATCTCCTGGGTTAGGAGGGAGTGGTCTCTTGGCCAGTAGGCTCTTGGCCAGCAGACTGGAGACAGTAATGGAGGCGGCAGTTTTGAATGCTTACAAGCGCGTGGTCTAATTATCTATCAGCATGGCTTTAATTAAAATACTAATATATATATATATATATATATATATTTATACGAGCCTTTATCATTTTTAATATTTATAGAAGGAAGTACAAGAAAAGGTCAAAATGGATACATGATTTAGACATAACAGGTGATATCATAAGTAAATGGGAGGAGCATGAAAAAAATGGACTTATTAGACCTGTCAGGAAGAGAAGAGTTTATTACCAAATAAGAGATGATTATCACAGGAGATAAATATATATATATATATATATATATATATACATATGATTTTGATTATGTGAAATTAAAAAGCTTTTGCACAAATAAAACCAATTCAGTCAAAATTAGAAGGAAAACCAGATACTGGAAGGGGGAAATAACAGCGAGTTTCTCTGATAAAGGCCCATTTTTCAAATATAAAGAGAACTGTATCAATTTTATAAAAATATGAGGCATTTCCCTATTGATAAATAAATAAAGGACATGAACAATTTTCAGAAGAAATCAAAGCTATTAATAGTTATGACAAAAAATGTTCTACAACAGTATTAGAGAAAAACAAATTAAAATTACTCTGAGAAACCCCTTCACACCTATCAGACTAGCTAACATGCCACAAAAAGAGAATGACAAATGTTTGTGGGGATGTGGAAGAATTTGAAAATATTGCACTGTTGTAGGAGTGGTATACTGTTCCAAGCATTCTAGATAACAATTTGGAACTGTACTCAAAGGGTTATAAAATGGTGCATACTCTTTGACTCAGAAATACCACTGCTAGATCTGTAGACCAAAAAAATTAAGGAAGATATATATATCTGAATATTGGAAATGTCAATATTCAAATAGGATAATCATTTAATCATCTGTTTTAAGAAATAGGAAAAAATAATATTTACCATGTATTATAAATATGTGTGTATGTATCAGGAACTCAGAAACAGACATTTTGTTTGTTTTTCATTTTACATTAATGTATAAGAGTGCTTGACAACTAAAATTGTTCATTTTTAACAAACAATTTTTCTGTCTCTGTCTTTTTCTCTAAGGCAAATACATAGAATGATGTGACTTAAAATAGGGAATAAGAAATCATATTTGCAGAGTTTTTTTTGCCTTATTAATAGTCAATCATTGTAAAGAAAAAGTCAGATATGTTGGCCACAGAGAACTCATCTCTAAGGACATAAGTTCTAAATTGTTAGGCCACCACTTCTCTCCTGAGGTCCATTTTTAAAAGAAACCATCACAAGCATTTTCAGTCATTAATAATCATTGATAAATTACTATAGTTATTATCAGCAGTCTGGGAGGCCAGTTGCTGTACCCTTGGGAAAGAAATACTTGGTAGAAAAAAAGGTTTTCAAAATATGGTTTCTTCTAGCTCAGTGTATAATGTGTATCCCACCCAGAGACAGCGTCCTGGGGTTGTACTCAACAGAAGCTGCTGAAAACATATAAAGATGGCACAAGGTTATAAACAACTATAAACCAAAGCTGAGGGAGACATTGTAACGTGATCTCAAATTTCCTTTCCACTTTGGCTAGCCAGTAAACCTCTCAGGAGAATTTGACCTTCCAACTTAAATCTAATGGGTAAGAACATGGAGGAAAAACACATTGTGGAAATTCAGTAGGTGCCAGGCAAGAACGAAAGTCTGTCAAAATACTTTTGGTAGGAGAAGGTCTTTCTATAAGGGGAAATTATCAGTGTCTGGAATGGAGGATGGGGAGGAATTGAAAACTCCCCTTGGTAAAAACACATTATTGATCTTGATTTTTTCAAATGCTTCCCCACAGATGGTCATAACGTGTTTGGTTATGAAAAATGTTCAACTTCTATATGTTGCTACTGAAACAGTAGTCTAAGTGAAGTGTGAACATACGTCCTTAAATTTATTAATGATGAACAAAATTTAATTTGGACCAGTTTGGGCGTATGTGAATTCTTTTTTAGAATATATATGTATATATTCAAAGAATATTCATTATTATAAGAAACAAGAATAACATTGCTTTATACTGTTATTTTAATTTGTAAAGTGATTTTGATAAATTACCTCTTTGATTTTTGCAAAATCCCTGTGAAGTAGTTTATATATGTATTTGTTTCTATATTACTTTAATGTAGATGAGATTAAGGATTATAAATGAGGCTGCCTCAGATATTTCCTGGCTAAGTCATTTCACTGCTCTGTGTCCAGCTTCCTGATATGCAAATGTGAATAATGATAATACCTATCTTGCAGGGTTATTGTGAAGGTCAAATGAGATAGCACATCTAAGGTGCTTTGCAAACTTTAAAGCTCTATAGAAATAATATTATTGTTGTTATTGTTATCATCATCCTCACCATCATTAACGGCTTGATCAAAGTTAAATAAGGAGTCAGGTCAGGATTTAAATGAATATTCACAGACTCCATCCCTATTACAACTAGTTGGCGAAGTGGGATAGAGAACTAGAATTAGAATTGGAAAAACCTGGATTCAAATTTCACATTAGAAATTTACTAATTTTCTGACCAGAGGAATATCACTTAAGAACATGATGGGCTCAGTTTCCTCAACAGCAAAATGGTAATAATAATAGCACTTATCTTCCAAGATTGTGTGGAAATCAAATGAGATATTTGTAAAACTTTGCAAATCTTGAAGCCTTTTGTAAGTGCTATTTATTATTATGAATATATTTTCATAGATACTCCCATCAAACTTCTTTCTTCTGCAACATTGATTTAACATCAGATTATTTCTATCTCCATGATATATAGCTATTATCAGTGTTATTTTTTATAGTTTGTTTTTAGATTTTAGTGATAGGTTAGTAAACTGGAACTAAGTTATAATGATAAAGGAGCTAACAAGATAAAATCATGTGGACTCAAGCATCTCAATTCAATTCAATTGAAAAGATTATTTAGGTTTCAGGAATTGTGTTTGGTTTGGATATTCAGTAGCAAAATTTTAAAAAATCAAAATGATATTTCTGATCTCAGGAAGCTTGCCTCCTGCTGGAATGATATAACCTCAATACATATATAAACACATATGTATATACACATGCATATATATACATATATAGATAGATATATAGGAAGTGAATATGGAATTGGGAGAGGGAGATAAATGATAATTACCATTGGTAAGACATTATTGAGGTTTTCAAGGAATATATATTCTCTCTATATATATGTATATATTATACACATACACACATATATAATTATATGCACACATACACACCTATATGCATAATTACATGCACACATATCTGTGTCTTTGCATGCATTGTGTGTGTGCTTGTGTGCCCACACAAATGTGGAGTTAGAGTCAGGAAATTTTTTATTCAAATTGCACATTGGACCCTTTTTTAATTGAACTTTATTTTTTCAATTACATGTAGAAACATTTTTTGACAATTGTTTCCTGACATCTTGCAATTCATATTTTTTCCCTCCCTTCCTTTCTCCCTCCCCCAATGTGGCAAATATTCTGACAGAGATTATATTAGAGATTTCATTATATCAGAAATTGTAGTTTCCATTTTCTCCATGTTTTAGCACATAAATCATATACAATAAAAAACTCATGAAAGAAATGAAGTGAAGGATGGCATACTTTGCTTTTCAATCAGGTTGCAGTACTTCCTTTCTGTTTTTGTTATCACGTGTCCCTTGGCATTATCTGGAAACCTCATTTTACTGATAATAGTTTAGTCCTTCATAGCTGATCATCATACAATATTTCTTTGAATGTATACATTGTTCTGGTTTTGCTCATTTCACTTTGCATCAGTTCACATAAGTCTTTCTATGTTTTTCTTAACTCATCAGTATATCCAGTATCTTAAGCATCATAAGTTTTTTAGGTATCTTAGGGAATCTTCACATATCACAGATAGCTTAAGCATCTTTGTTAACACCTTACTTACTGGTAATGTAATCAGTTTAACACCTTTGATTCCCTTGATTCATTTAAGGTACCTAAAAATTTTAAATATCTCTCATAACTTCAATTTCTTAAGTATTCTAGGTATCATTTTCTCATGGGAGAATATAATCAGTTTAACTACATTTTTTCCCTTGATGCTTTAAGTATTCAAGTGATTTTGGTAGCTTTTGTGCTATAGAAATCTTAAGAATCCTAGTTACTACTTTCCCATGCAGATATGTAATTAATTTAATTCCCTGATTCTCTTGAGGGGTTTTTTCCCCTTCTGTTTACCTTTTTATACTTCTTTTGAACACAGAATTTGATCACTGAATTTTCTTTTTACACCTGGCTCTTTTGTCTGGAATGCCTGAACTCCTCTATTTCTTTAAATATCTATTTCTTTCTATGAAGTATTATGATCAGTTTTGCTGGATAGATGATTCTTGGTTTGTAGACCTAGATCCTTTGCCTTATGGAGCATCATATTTTATGATTTCTTATCCTTTAATGTAGAAGTTTCTTATTCATATGTAATCCTGGTTGGTTCCACAATATTTTATTTTTTCTGACTACTTGTAGTATTTTTCCTTGCTTGGAATTTATGTAATTTGACTATACTAATCCTAGGATTTTTAAATTTGGGACTTCTTTCAGTAGGTGATAGGTGGATTCTTTCCATTTCTATTTTCTCCTCTTGTTCAAGAACATCTGGGCAACTTTCCCTGATAATTTCATGCAATATGGTGTCTAGGTTATTTTTCTGATCATTGTTTTGATGTAATCCAATGATTCTTTTATCATCTCTCCTGGACCTAATTTCCAGGTCAGTTGTTTTTGCAATGAGAGATTTCATTTTTCTTCTATTTTTTCAACCTTTTCAATGTTTTTTGTTATTTCCTGCTGTCCCATGCAGTTGTTAGCTTCCATTTGTCGAAATTTAATTTTTAGGTAGCCATTTTTTTCTTTGAAGCTTCATACTTCCTTTTGTAGGGAGTTATTTTCCCATTGGAGGTACTGAGTTTCCTTTGGGGGGGGATTGTTTTCTGTAAGTTTTTGTTCTAAGCTGTGGATTTTTCTATCATTTTCTTTTCTAATTTTTCTCTTAAGTATCTAATTACCTGTTTTTTCTAATTTTTTGAGCTCTTCTGAAAGACTCTTTGTGCTTGACATCCTTTCACATTTTCCTTTGAAGCTTCACACATTTTCATGTTTGTAATTTTGTCCTTTTCTGAATTTGCATTTTTGCCTTCTTTCTTGTTGAAATATCTTTCAAGTCTCAGGCTTTTTCTCTATCTTTTGCTCATTTCCCCCTTGCTGTTATCTATATGCTGAAGTATAACTCCATTCATGGGATTAAGGGAGTACCATCACTAGCCTGGGGTCAGCCTAACTGTCTGGGTCTCAGATTGAGCATTCTACAGAGAAGGCTTGGATCACCTAATGTGTAGAAGTTTTCAGCTGTTTAAGCCAACTGGTTAGAATTGGCTTCTGCGCAATCTCACCAAGACTGGACCTTGTTGGATTGAGTTCCTCCCACTGCTACTTGTTCTGTATTGCCTTGCTGTATTACCACTAAATCTGGATGGAGCAAACTATTCTCTTTTTCTTGCTACTTACATTATGTTGTGTATTGAGTGTTCTATTGAGGCTTGTTCAGCACTCCCTTCTTGTACCTCAGAGAGATGAATCCACCTTACTGACTGTCCACATTATTCTGGGCCTGAGCTTTGCTTCACTTATTTCCTGTTAGTTCTTCTGTTCCAGTATTAAATTCAAAGTATTTTTTGTTTTTCTGAAGCCATCTACAGAGTAGTTGGCAGGCTTTCATTTTTCTTAGTTTACCATCTTTGTCTTATATGTGACTGCCACTGCCCACCCTTAAACTTTTATTCAACATTCAAGGACCGCATCAGACACTTGTTATCTTTTTTCTGTGATACTATTGTAAAGTCACTTTATTACTCTGCTATTCAATTTCATTATTTGTAAAAAGAGAAGGATTTGAATTCCTCTAAATTATTTAACAATTTAATATTTCCAGTCCTATGACTTATTGTGATTTAAAGAGTATGGGAGAGCTAATGTCTGGCTAGATCAGGAAAGAGCTTGTGAGGTGAAACATGAAAGCCTAGAAGGAAGTTGTGAACTATGGAACTATGACTAATGCATGGATTACCACCTATTTCGGGCAGGAAATGAATTGTCATATAGGCAAACTTCATAATTTTTTGACAAAAATGAAAACTGCATTAAGGAGAATAATGTGAAATTAGACTGGAATGGAAGATGGAAGTCATATTGTCAAAGGAACAAATTTATTGAATGTACATTGATTTAGCACCTACTATGTATAATGTTCTCTGTCAGGCATTTTGTGAGACAAATTGGTAATGGTCATGATTTTTTTTATTTTTTAGAAAAAATTTTCCATGGTTACATGATTCATGTTCTTGCTCTTTCTCCCCCCACCCTCCCACCCCAGTAGCCAATGCACATTTCCACTGGTTTCTTCCTGTGTCATTGATCAAGACCTATTTCCATATTATTGATAATTGTACTAGGATGGTCATTAAGAGTCTACATCTTAATCATGTCCACATCAACCCATGTGTTCAAACAGTTGTTTTTCTTCTGTGTTTCCACTCCTGTAGTTCTTCCTCTGAATGTGGGTAGTGGTTTTTTCCATAAATCTCTCAGAATTGTTCTGGATCACTGCATTGCTGCTAGTACAGAAGTCCATTACATTCGATTTTACCATAGTGTATCAGTCTCTGTGTATAATGTTCTCCTGGTGATTTTTAATGAGTTTGTCATCAATGTGATTTCTGTTTTCAGATTATAATTTCTCTAAGCATAATGACTTTTTGCCTCTTTTTATATTCCTAGAATTTACCACAATGCCTGACTTATAATAGTGCTAAATAAATGTTTATTGTTTGATTGTTTTGACTATTAAAAATCAAAGATCTGTGAACATCAAGGATTATTATCTTGGAATCTATAGACACTTTGGGGATTTATGAATAGAATTAGGGAGGGGGAATCTTTATTTCAATATAGTCTTTTCCTTTTGTAATCCTGCTTTATCATATGCATTTTAAAACATTGGTCTGAGAAGAGGTCCATAGGCTTCTTCAGACTGTCTTTAAAGGGGACTGTGACATCAAAAAGCAATTAAGAACCCTTAATTTGTATCTTTTTTATTCTTAATCTTCCACTCTTGTTCCAGGATTTCTACAGACTTCATGTTGCTATCTTAATTAAAGAAAAAAATAAGTATATAACTGAAGATCTAGATAGATAACAGGGCATATTTCCTTCACTTTCCTTTTACCTGAAGTAATTAGAGATCATCTTTTTAAATGCATATGATAAAATGAAGTATTTTATCAGAAGGTAATACTGGTAATTTTGTTTCTTGGTTTTGGTAGTTTTTTTTTTTATTTATATGTATGTATGTGTGTGTGTGTGTGCACGTGTGTGCGCAAGTTTATTCCTCATGGACAAATATTCTAGAGCTGAGTAAGTAAATTGGAATTTGGAAGGCAACAGACAGTTTGTGTTGGAAAGCTAATCCATAAAAAATAAACACAATCTGGCCATTGACTACCCTTCCTGGGCTTGCTGCTCATAGAAAATTAGGAGGCGTTAAATGATTTACACTGCTTTGAAATAACACAATTGTCACAGCTTTTATGCAGTTCTTTACCATTAAATGAGACCTTATAAACTACAAGGAAAGGGCATAACCCTGCACTTTAAAGGTAATTGAGGTACAAAGATGAAGCACTCTTTGGACTATCTTGACAAGGAAGTGATTAAATCTAGAATTATTTAGTACTTCATACATATTACATATTGCCATATGTCTTGTAAAGACACTGGATGAAACATACTGTAATCATTTCATATACTCCTAAATATACTTTAACACAAGCATATATGTACATATGTATCATACACATACATACACACGTGTATATGTATGTGGTGTATATATATACACAGAGTAAAAAACTTTTTTCTAATTTAAGCTGTCTCTGCCACCAGCTGTAGACTTGAATTAATGGTGTGTCCAAAACACCAGACTCTGATGATATCTATATTGGATAACTGCAACCATCCCTTCCCTGATCTATTTGCCTATAGCATCACTCCCCTTCAATCTGTCTTGCAGCCTAATGCCAAAATCATTTGTCATGCTATTGTAATAACTGTTTCATCTCACTCACCAAGAATACTTCAATAGTTCTCTATCACTCTCTGCTTCTTAGATAATTTTTCTGCTCTGTTTGGACTCTATTAGCCCAGTCTACTTTGTGATCCTCTCTTCTGTCCACTTCTTTTCTACAATCTAAATGCTATACACTTTGCCTCTGAATTTTCTTATTCCTATCATTTATTCATGTATTTTCTCTCAAAGACCTATATGCTTTTCCTAGTCAATAAATCAACAAATCACAACTATTGATAAGCCTCTACTATGTGTCAGCCACTTTGATAGGCACTGAAGTACATAGAACAACAAAATGTTTCTTGTTCTCAGGAAACTTGCATTATCCAGAGGAAATCATGCATATACAAGTATAGATGAAATAAATGTAAAAGGAATGTATTGTGATATAAGGAGCAAAGAGAGTAAGTAAGGCATTCAGAAAGGCTGCATGTAGAAGATAGTAATGAAGTTGAGTCTTGAAAGTAAGGCAAGGAAGCTAATGTGAAGAAGAGTATTCCATGCATGCAGAGAAACTAATAAGTAGGTAAGAAGTGTGGTAAAGAACAAAAAGAACAATTTGGCTTGACCTTGAATATGGAAAATGGAAATATGTATAAACAAGACTGGAAAGGTAGATTAATCAGTATATTTAAATCTAACAGTTCTTCTTTACTCCCTTCATACCTCTCTTTCCCAATTCATGAAATCTCCAAGTCAGAAAATGATATATATTTTAGTACCAGATATCTATCATCCATTAGAATTTAAACTCCTAGGGAAGTTTATATGGGAAGACATATGAATTGATGTAAAGTGAAATGTGCAGAATTGGAAGAATATTGTACACAGTAATAGCAATATTATAACCATGATCAATGGTGAAAGATTTAGCTACACTGATAAATACTATGATCTAAGACAATTTCAAAGGATTCATGGTGAAAAATGCTATCACCTCTAGATGAAGAACTGATGAATTCAGAGTCCAAAATGAGGTATAATATTTTCACTTTATTCTTCTTCCTCCCTTCCTCCCTCTCTCACTCACTCCCTCACTTCCTTCTTTCCTTCCTTTCTTCCTCCCTCTCTCCCTTCCTCTCTTCCTTTCTCCCTCTCTCTTTCCCTCCCTCCTTTTCTTTCTTCCTTCCTTCCTTCC